>NW_008236213.1:895108-911812 GCF_000691975.1 Corvus brachyrhynchos | reverse complement strand
CAACTTTAAGTGGCTTAGAGAATTGTCCATATTCAAACTGGCCAGCTGATAGGTTCTGTCAGTTCCCAGAGGAAACTGTAAGCACCCCTTAGCAAGGACATCCCTTCTGGGACTATGCTTGCTAACCCATGACACAGGGAGACCTCATTGCAGCCTTCCAGTACTTGAAGGGGGCTTATAAAAAATGGGGAGAGTGACTTTTTAAGTGGGCAGATAGTGACAGTACAAGGGGAAAGGCTTTACACTAAAAGAAGACAGATTTAGATTAGACGTTAGGAAGGATTTTTTATTGTGAAGGTAAAACAGGTTGGAACAGGTTGACCAGAAGCATGGAAGTATTAAAGGCCATGTTGGATGGATCTTTGAGAAACCTTGTCTAGTGGAAGGTATCCCTGCTCATAGTAAGGGAGCGGGAATTAGACGATCTCTAAGATCCCTTCCAACCCAAACCACTCTGGAATTCTATAAATCTCCCAATGGCTAGAAAGAATCAGGAGGAGGAAAAATAAATAAGATTATAATTACAATATAACAGTCAAACATAAAGTGATCAAATTTTGCCACCCAGTTCCCAAATGCAGGCAAAAATGGTATTCCACATTTGCAAATACTTCTGTAAACTGGAGTGATTATCTTTCCCCTCAATTAGCATTTCTTATGTAAGCAGACTTTAAGGGTATTTGGACAACGTACACAGCCCAGACAGCCTGGGACAGGTAAGGTCATAAAATGCGTGCAAGAAAGAGTAGCAGAAAAATACTGATTGGCACCACTGGCATTCAAGCAGTGTTTTGGTTTTAGAGAGAGGTGCAAAATTTAAATTTGTTAACCACAAACGCCTTTGATCATCGAGTGAGCGGCCTACACAAGAGGAATATTTAGTGCCGTGTCCCACATACGGCTCCTTAGCAGCCATTCCTTGGAGAGAGCGAATCTCCCCCACTCTTGAAGAAACAACAAACAGTCTGCTTAAGTTTGGAAAAACATGTTTGAATATAGATCATAATTTAATTTTGCTTTGTTATTCCTAAATGTATTTGGAATGGCTAATATTATTCTTCTACACATGTCAGGCAACAAGACCTATAATTCCAGCAGAAATCTTTGGCAAGTATAGAGGGAGAGCTGAATACCCTGTAGAGTCCATGAATATTCTATGGATAGCCAAGTAATCATTCTCCAAATGAAGGTGCTTGTCAGATCAGAACAGTCAGAGCTGATTAGATCATGCTTGTTTTATTGGCATTGTCTCAGCATCACACAGATTAAAGCAGAAACTAGTTTAATAGGACATGTGAACAAGATTTGACTTTTTTCTTTTTTTTCATTAAGCTGATAAAATTGGATGTTGGCAAACAAGTTGTGATTAAGCAGACCTGACTCTAATTGACAAACATGATGGTATTTTAGGATTTTTAACAAGGTTCTCAGGCTTTTCAATGTATTTTTGATGACCAGTTCTCTGTGATGAAGTTCTGCTGCAGGTGATGGCAACATGCTCCCAGGGCAGAGGTTTGTCCCGACTCTGCTGACCATCTGGACCAAACACAGCTGACGGATGTCAGGTCCGTGTCAGGATGTCAGTTTATATATCTGTGTTAGCTTCAGAATCACAGCAAGCATAAACATCAATAAGCTTTGTTTGGGAACAGAATATATTTGACAAGATCTTCTTAATGTCAGGCAGGAGCTCCACAAAGTGGCAGCGTCTTTGTCACAACCCTGTTTTTCCCTCTCACGTCTGCCTCACTTCTGCATGGGCATTTCCATCTCTCCACTAATGTCAAGGACAAATACTTCTCATAAAGTAAGTCAGGAAGTTACTGAGCAAAGAACAAATGAAATTTCAAAGAAAATCCAGCAATGGAACAATCTGGAAATAAAAACTCCAAAGTTTGCACAAGTGTCATACCCTCTGTTTGAGTTATGAGTCATACTTCCTTGTCCACAGCACCAAGTTATTTAAGAATCTGCTTCACCAGATACTTGCATCTGGAGTTTTTCTAGAAAGTTTAATGGGCTATGTGTGGGAGACAGATCTTCTTATCTCTAGATTACAGACAGAATTCAACCCAGGTCAACTAGCTGACAGCATCTGAATAAACATCAAGAGCATAAGGCAGCAGAAGACACCAAAAATTCAACAGCATTGCTCACAGAGAGTCTAAAGATGGAATATGAACACTTTTCAAGAGAGAAATAGTATATCTTCTTAGGCAAGGTAAGAGAGAGAGTGGACAATTTTTAGGACTTACCTTTCCTTCACCTGGTCTGACCAAGCAGTAAGAAACTTCGAGTCAAAACAAGTCAGACACAAAGAGGCAGTGATTCAGTGTGAAAGAGACACTGGCCTGAGGTTCAATAAATCATCCTCATTTCCCACCCACTCCTAGACCTCCTCTGCCCTGCAAATGCAGAAGATTTGTTTAATTCTCTGCACGTGGGAACCGTCATGTCTCTCTGACCTGGCTATCAGTCAGCTTCTCGTCTCAGTACCTCTGCCTATTTTATTCATTTTTCCACCTCTGCTCCTTCCCAGCAGACTCACATGAAAATGCTTTATGAGGGAGAGGAGGATGAGAGAAGATGGCACAGGCCATCTTTTTGCTTATTTTCATAAAGCATTTGGAGAGTTAATCTCTGAGGCCTTTTGCCTTGATCCAGATGAGGTGAAAAATGGTGAATGAGTTGGGAATTTACTGAAAGACTTGCTAAAAATATTGCAATACTTGATGTTTTTTCTTACTGAGTACTTCACATTCATCTTATCTAGTATTCACTGTAGCTACTTCAGCACAGCTGAAGATGCTGCCTCCACTGTCTTCCTGAAGAACTGGAGTTTGACTCTTCCTTTTTCATACTGCTCTCATACATGGAATAAGTAATTACAAGTAATTACATGAGCCTCTGACTAAGCATGTCAAAGTCGTCATGGATGTATCTTGGACTTTGGACTTTGACAAGGTTACACTGAGATAATTTAACTGGTGCAAACACCACTGGCCCTCATGTCATGCACTCCCATTCAGGCTAGATATAAAATGAAATTAGGATATGCTCTCACAAACCCACGTAGAGCAGTATTACATACTGACTGCCAGCTGTTTGTTACTCCCCACAATGTAAGGACTATCTCCCTAAGCCAAAGCAGGTGCTGAACTGAAACAAGCACCTCCATACAGAGGGATACTCAACCATCTGAATCACCATGTTTTAAAGATATAATAACTGGTGTTGTCATAAGGCTGTAGGTGGACAAGATTTGATGCGTTGGCAAAAAATGAACTATTACTGTTTAGGAGCCCTCACATATGCCAAGCCCAGCTAATGGTTTTTAAAAATATTCTTGCTGGGTGGTGAGGGACAGCTTTGTGAAGTAAATAGTCCTTTAGTATAAGTTTCTCAGAGGCTGTATACAGCACTGCGTTATTTGCCAATGTCTTTCACACAAATTACATCATCTTTAATTTGTTGCACTTGCTTTGCCCTGAGGGCACTGAGAGATCCCTGTGTTGTGCTTTACTGCCACTCATGAGGGTTTATGTCCTGCTCTGACTCCTAAGGGGCCATTCACCTGGCCATCCCAGCTGGGACCTTTTCAAAGTTTCGTCCTTTGCTTCTCTGTGCCAGGCAACTGCAAGTCCCATTGGAGGAGAGCAGCCCTATATCTTCCATCTCATTCTCGCAGTGAAACTGCAAGTGAATGGCTCAGTGAACTTCCAGAAGGAATTCTCACAAGGCCAGTCAGCAAAACAGAATGAAGAGATCACATTTAAAGTCCAGCTGCCCATCACACAGGCTGTTTGGTGAGATTTGAAAGGAAGCTAGCTCTTTTCTCAAGGAAAAGGATACCGGAACACCCTCTTTGTTCTTGTTCCCTGCTACAGTTGGAGATTTGGGGTGTACCTGGAAAGCTTTTGTCTCCTGAAGCTGGGTGTACACTGATAGTGTGCTATGGGATAGACTTCCATTTATTATGGTATAGAAGGATATGGGCCCATGGAAGGTCCTGGATACATTTTGATGAGGTGACTCTCACCATATTCTAAGTGCTGCTGGAGCAGCTGAAGCCTCAAATGTTGCCTGAGAGTATATTATTTGTTCTTTCCTGACAGGAACCAAATATAGGGTTGGCAGGATAAAGATACATTGAAATGGTTCTCATGGAAACCAGGTGAAAAAATAGCATAGAAAGTAGCTGAAGGGGACACTGGAGAAAACTGAATAATAGTGACAGGTAGATGCTAATTGCCAATCAAAATTTAATTGAGATAAACAACTGTTTTTCCACCACTGTTAGTAGGAATGAGTCAGGATAAGTGTGAAAATCAACGAGTATGCACAACAGTTTTGTCAACAGAGGTGATGTGAGACAGTTTTAGTGTTTTCGGTGCAGACAGAAAAACCAAAGGAGGGAGAATAGTGAGGCAAGCTGAGAAGACCAGAGGAGGAGAGTCAAGCTGGCAAAATGAAGAGGCCTTGGTTCAGAGAGTCAACTGAATAGAATATGGGGGACCAAAGATAAAAAGACAGAGTAACTAGAAAAATCAGGACACAAATAACACACCTCGCAGACATAAAGGGAGCTTGGTGGTTCAAAAAGATTTGACATGGCAATGACCAAATAACTTTAGGCCATGAAAGTCCTTGAAGCCTCAGACAATATCTCAAACCCACCTGGGACAGTGTTCCCATTAAAAATTAGTTGGGTTAAGAAGCTCCTAACCTACTGTCTTTGAGATTTAGATGTCCTCAGCACCTAATAGCAGTAAGGGCTGCATGGCAAACAGCCACCACCAAGTGAGAAGTGTCTCAGAGTGACCTCCAGAGCCTCTTGCAATGACAAGTCATGGAAGAAGGTGCAACTAAAGTGTGCCAGCCTGGAGAAATGAGGTCCAGGGTGGCAGAGCTGGAAGGAGAGAGACCTACTTTAGGACAGGTACTTCTTGAATAGGCCCAAAAACATGTAAGCAAATCAGACCACTGGACATGGCTCTAGGTATGTAGAAGTGGACTGGCAGTGCATTTGACAGGGTGGGAATGGAAGGTGGGTCTTGAAGACCACTCAAAGCTGAATACTCTTCAGAAGAAGCCTCCACCCCATGCTTTCAGGGAGAAGCTTGCCAGCACTCCTGAGGAGGGATGGAGCTGTGGTCTCCACTGTTTTGAAGCTTGTATTCAATCTGGGTTCCTATTTCTGCTACCAGGGGCCTTCCAGCCCTTCACAGTCTTCAACACTTATTTCTGATTTGCCCAAGAGCAGCTCTTCTCAGAGACAGATCGTTCAGGCTCTGTTCCTCCAAAACAGGAGGTCAGTTGCTGAGTTTAAGCCACAGAGGACTGGACATGTCTTCGTTGTATAGTTCTATTCCCCAGCAAAAATAATTTATTTTAGCAAGGCCTTTTCGTGAAGGTCTAATAACTCTAAGCTAGAGCTTCTGCTGCAAAAGCAATGTCATTTAAGAAATCACTGTCCCAACCACCCAGTGTCTGGATCAGCTGAGGCTTGTGCAATTTTCTATTTACCATGATTCTGGTTTCCCTCAAAGGGAGAAAAACGAAGGGGACAGCTGTGTCCAAAACTCTCTGGATGTCTGTAGCAGCTGCAGCAGTCTGTGGGTCTGCCCAGGCTCACAGGCAGAGGAAAAGAAACTTGTGACTATGGGACTCTGCACTAGCACACCACATAGAGGAGGAGAGCAGATACCTTGCATCCCTCTTCATGGTTGTTTATACCCAGCCAGAGCTAACCACAATCCATCCCCAAGTTATAACACATGGCTCAGGCAGAAGTGAATGGCATTTCTTAGCCAAGCTAATTAGATTTCAGCAGTCTCAGCCCACAGGACGGTACTGTCTACTCTGCAGAATACTCACTCCAGAAACTGAACTCAACAAACAACACTGCAAAAAGTCTTGCTAGAAGGAATATATATTAACATAGGAACATAATAAATAATAAATACTGTTAATACTGCTGTAAATAATGTATCATGCTAGATTTGTGCAATAAATAATGCATAAATATATAACCATCTTTTGAAATAATATAAAATTAGCAACTGTGAGCTTAACCTATTAACATGCTCCAGGAGAAGAAACTCCAGGTTATTCAGAGCCTGAATCACTGTGGCATTGTGATGGTGTAGCCCTAACAGCAGGAGCACCACATGAGGATGCAAAGGACCAGAGTGTTGCCTGGTGCATCACAAAACAAACAGTAATGTACTTCTGAGTTTTGTCTTCAGGGCTAAAGGTCAGTTGATCTACTGGGTGTGCTATGTTTTTTTGTTTAAAAAAGTTAATTTATTGCTGATTCAAGGCCTTGAGCTAGTTGTTTTCTAACAACTAAGATGAAATAGAGCAATGCAGGCAGCCAGCAGATTTAGGAGAACAGAAAGATCATTCCTGTGGTAGAGCTGCACAGAATTACTCAGGACTACATCAGGGAGACATGTTTTGGCTCCATTGCCAGAGTCCTCATAACACCTTTTATCTCAAGGCACCTTACAAATTTGGGGAAATTAGTATGAAGGCAGTACCTTTGTGGTCAGCCTGTTTTATTTGGTTTTGTTGCCAGAGGGAGAAACTGGTATGTAGATTTCTGGGGCAGATTGCTAAAGATTCCCACTCTTCTTTAGAGTGTGCTAGCATGGACTAGTTAGTGAGCCCATTGTATCTATGGCCAGACTTTCTGAAGATTGTCATCAAAATGTTCTGTACTTTTCAGCAAGTCGTGCCATACAGTTTTCAGGGCTAACTGACAGGAGCACTAATGAGAATAATGTCTGAATGATTAATTCAAAAATTCAGCAAGACATTAACTAGAAGAAAAGTATTTACGTAGCTTAAAGAAGTCATGAGTAGTTTTCAAAACTGGCCTATGAATTTTCAAAGGTATTTGAGCTAAAATTGCAGGTGTGCTCCTGGCAGTATTTTCGTGAGCATGCAAAACAGGGAAGTAGCTAATTTCTTTCCCTCAGGCAGAGTGGTTAATTGTGGAAAGGACCTGTGAGAAACTCAGAAACTAATCATGTGAAAACCCCACTTGTCACTAAAAGCCGGGTCTAAAGCTTGTGCTTCTCTCTTAAATGAGTGGTGAATTCCGTGACTTACAGCTCTCCTAAGAGCAAAGGGAATGGAAATCTCCAATATTGTTTCAGGATGTTTACTTTGCAGCCATGAAAAGAAGCAATGTCCTCTACAAAACCATGTAGGCAGCAATAAGGTGAATTCAATATTGTGATTCACTAAATCTCAAATCCCATAAAACTAGAATGAGGGAGCACTAGAGATCAATTTAAAGCAGGTAAAAGAAAACATTTCTCTACAAGGTTGGCATAGGAATTTGCTGCTACAAGAGATGGCAGAAGTGGACAGTGTCTGTGGGCCCCATGTGGGCTCGGGCAAATTAGAGAGTAGAAGACCCTAAAAGGGCTTCTAGAAGAGCTGTGTGGGGAGATAGACTCTGGATCCCTCCCACCACATCCCTCTCTTCTGGAGAAGTGTGTGGAAATCTGCATACAGGGGCAGGGGTTGGCCAGGCAGGTCATGGCCAGGCTCACAAGCCCTCCCAGTGCAGCATCACAAAAGACACAATACAGGGAGGGATGAATTGTCTCTTGGATCCAGCAGGACACTTCTTATGGCCTTGTGTCATGGTGCAAGGCACGTCAGCAGAGGAAGCACTGGCATACCCCCTAAAAGAAGGAAGCAGCTGCGTCTGGTTATGTGTGCTACAGCCCTCATTCAGTGGCAGCATTTGATGAGAGGACCACAGCGTCAGAAAGCAAGCCACACTGGCTGGGCAGGCAGCGTGAGCTCTGACAGGGACAGGGCTGCCAGGGCACTCACCACCCTCTGGGTCTGCTGCTAAGTCCTCACCACAAAACAGGCTCTCAATTCATGCGTCAGAGCATAAATGGCTACTCTGCCTCAGTGGGGCATTCATTTCACCTTGCTCACATTGAGCTTGGCTAGTCTAGACACAGTCAGGGTTGCCTCTGAAGGGAGCCAGGCTCAAGTTCTCCCCACCAAAGACTCAGTTCTGACACTGATGAGCTAAAAAGCTTCTGGAGCCAGCTGTGGCTGGCTCTAAACTGCCTTGGCTAACTGAGGTCAGTCAGTGAGTTACCAAATTAAGAAGCTCACTTGGATTGCTTTGTCTTGTTTGTATGCCCTTCTCAATTAAAACTGAAGAGTTTTTATTCTGTATTCTGTAAAGCAGACCCCGATGCCAAGGCTAGTGACAATTGCATAGTGCATCAAAGATGTACCATCCTCAGAAACCTATGATCTGAAGATTGCTTTCTTGGAATTTCCTCTTAGGTATGATTCAGACAGCCAGACCTGGGGGCAAAAAAATGGTGTTTTTCCATCTGGAACTATTCCAATTGGGCTTTGAGATTGCTGAGTCTCTCACTGCTGGATTTGTAATTCTTGCCCAGACCCTTCCCATTCCATCAGCTACAGAAAGCAGAATGAAACCAAGTAATTTGTCCTGCTCTCATTCTAGTGTCTGAGGAAGCACAACACCTTGAAAGGCTGTGGCAAGCAGGGGAAGACTCAACATGATCACCTCTGCTGCTGGCTCAGCCAACAGCCCAAATATCCTGATAGTCAGGATATAAATTTTCTTATTGTCAACTGTGAAGACTTAGAGCAGTCCAGCAAGCAGGCACCTGGGGTGAGGGACACTGTGCCATGGTATGACATTCATCAAAGACTGGCCTGGCAGCTGGGACACCACTCAGAGGCACTGATAGGCCTCAAAACAACAGGAAAATAGCCCTGAAAAAGGGTGTATTTTTGCAGGGCAGGAGTGCTTGTGAAGCTGGGGAAGAAGCATCATGGAAAGAAGACCCATCAGCCAAAAATCTCTTCAATGCAGTCTTGAGGGAAGTGAATGAGACATGGAGTTTTGCAGAGAGATGTCAGAAGTATTGAAACTGAGTGATCAAAGCCTGAGAAATTTGAACCAGCTCCACCAGAACCAGTTTTGTTTAGTTCAGTAAAGGTTTCCTGAAGGGAAAACTCATTACAGTGCTGATTCCTGGCAGCTCCACCTCCTCTCTGTACCAGAGGCATGCACCATGCACCATGAAGGATGGGGATTTGTATAGTCATTGTGACTAAATACACTCTACATCTGACTTTCTTCCACCCCCTGCCACGCAAGAGTGTGATCACTGACAGTGCTCCCATGAAAAGCAGGGGCTGTGTCCCTGGACTGCCTCTGGGGTTCCTTGCAGCCAAACTCTGGGGAAGCAGGCATGCTGTAGCTGTCATGCCTCGGCAGGCAGAACCATGACTTCCTCAAGGGTTAGCACAAAGTGCAGGCAAGGCCCAGAACCCCTGCTTTTCATGCTTTCAGGTTTCAGTGATAAATTAACTCGGCTGCTTAAGATAAACTTCAGCCTACTGAAGTTGGTGGGAGCTTTGCTACCAAATGAATGGTGCTGAGATATTACCTAATGAATGTAGGCATTTTTGAGGTAAATTGGTCTTTTTCCCTGAGATGAAGACTTTTTAGTGTATTTTGAAAGGGAACCACCTTTGCAGGGAGAATATAAGGAAGGGATGAAAAGAAAACCTTGATATTTGTTTCATTTGAGCCTGTGTACAAATTTATTATTAACTTTTAAGAACTCCACAACAAATTACTTATTTCTGAAACACCTTGGGATATATGTTACGATCTAGTTCTAATTTTTCTTGCACTGATGATTGATCTTTCTGAGTATTGCAGCTTGCTACCACTGGGTCCATTAAACTTGGGAGCAAAAACATTGTGGTATTGTTCCTGCATTGCAGTTTTCCTCCTTTGTTAATTTTGGATCTAGTCCTAGATGTAGCAAAATTATTGAACTTGGTTTGCTTAGGTGTCTAATTTCTGTAACTCCTCTATTACTGTGTAGCAGGGCACCATATAGGCACAATAAATAAATAATACAACACTGAAGGCTGTAACAAATCACAAAATACATTATTAAAAATTAAGAAATAAATATCACTCTCTTACTTAAATAGAGATTGATTTAGTAATGTGGAATGCTGAGGAGAGCTGCTGGAAATTACATGTGGGTCTTGGGACGTGGAGAATACACTGTAATGGGTGATTTTCACCCCCAGTTAGAAAAATTTTAAAAAAACAGTGAATGGATGTATTCGTCAAATGGAAACTGAGCTCCATGTTCATGGCCCAGGTCGGGCGCAGTGCTTTCTTCAGTCCTTTGGTTCAGTAGGATGGTGCATCTGCACAGCAAAACCACCAAAATAACATAAGCTGGCACTCAAGGCTTACTCTTTACACCTTAAACTCTGCAGTGGGATACATGAAAAGGTTTCAGAAATGAGATGCAGGCAGTGCCCTCCCTTGGTTGCTGGGACACCTCTCGGTGGTCTTTCTCAGACCTTGAGAGAGGGTCCTTGGAGGGGATGGAAACACACCTGGGACATGATGTGCTGTGGATCCAGTGTGGGTCCCAGCAGGCCCGGCTTCTTTTCTAAATCCTTGGCAGAGATTTGATCACTGCAGGGCACAAGGAGGGGCAAGCAAAGGTTTGTTTGCTCCACCTTGTGCCCTTCGGTGATCAAACCTTTGCCTAGGTTGCAGCAAAGTGGCAGAAATGTGGAGCACTGCTGAATGATCAACAAGTCTTTCTTGTTTTTCAGTGAAAGGAGGGAACCCGTATGCTCAGTGCCTCATTAAAAGGCTTACAGCAGAGTCAAGCCCTAATCACATTACAGATGCCCTTTCCTCCTTGCCTCAGGCACCTTCTTACCCTTCCCCAAGAGCAGGAGAAAAGAGGCGCTCAGGGAGCTGGGCAGTTCACTTCTGCACAGTGGAAGGACCTGTGACAGATCCCCACCTTGGTCACCGTGGCACTCCTCACCACATACATCCTTCTTTTAGAGTACAACATCCCTGCTGTGAAATCCCAGAGCTGTGCAGTCATTTTGAGTACAGCTGTTGTCCATAGCTGAATTTTAAGAAGTAACACAGGAACTTACTCTTACACCTTTTTTTTTTTTTGTCAGTAGAACTTCTTTATGCACCATTTTACCCACCCATTGTCTCTGGCTCTTTCCAGTGCTGAAAACCTTCAGGAAGGATTTCCAGCCTCCCCGAACAGCCTGCTTCTGTGCTGAACTCCTCACCTAGGAAAGAAATTTCCTCATGTTTACTCTGACCTTCTCAAGGCACGCTTGCAGCCATTGTTGTTTTCTGTATCATCTTTCAGGAAGAGTTTGTCTCTGTCATGTTTCTACATCCCCTTTGAGCTGTTGGCTGTTGAGCTGTTTGAGCTTTGGCCCCTTCTCTTGTGATTGAACATCACCTCCTCAAGCCTCCCCTTGGCAGCCATGTCTATCCTGGCAGTATTCTCCTAGACCTCATTTCCAAATCCTTCCTTAGCCAGGCTCTGTTCTGGGAGAGCAGTAGCACTGAGTAGAGGGCAATGAAAGCATCCCTTGACCAAAAGCCTTACTCCATCTGATGCACTTCAGTGGGCATCTGGCCTTGCTCACAGCAAGTGCCTCTACCTGCAGTCCACTGCAAGTCCTTTGGTCTATTTCAGCAGGGTGGTGGCATAGCCTGGCACTCCCCAGCTGTGCCATGCTTCTGACTGTCCTGCCCAGTGGACAAACCCTCTGCTGCTTCAGAGGCAGCTAAGCCTCATGGGGCTACTGGTATCTGGATTGACACCCTGAGGTGCCTTACCTTCAAGGTGATTC
The DNA here is from genome assembly GCF_000691975.1 of Corvus brachyrhynchos. Lineage (NCBI taxonomy): Eukaryota > Metazoa > Chordata > Aves > Passeriformes > Corvidae > Corvus > Corvus brachyrhynchos. The sequence continues at coordinate 900,076 of NW_008236213.1, read as the reverse complement.
TAGACTGAAGTGCTGCTGTTCCCTGCTAGGCTAATCTTCTTCATTTGGTGTCACCTGCAGATTTGCTGTGAGAGGGGGTTTCTGTGTCACCATGCAGGCCACTGATGAACGTACTGAACAGCTTCACAGAAGCTAGACTCTTCTCATGGCTGGGCTTCAGGAGGCCACATTTCAATCTGTTACCCATGCTGGAGGCTGAAGAATGGCAGCACAACCTCACCATACTCACCAGGACAGTGCCCAGGTTTACCAAACACAACCCTCTATTTCCCCGTTCCCTTCCTATTCCTATTCAGCTCTTACCGTCTGCAGTGTCTTTCTCTTTGTGAGTCAGAGTTGGGTTCTGCATCCCTGTACTGAATTTTCTGCTAAGAGTGCCATGGAGAGGGTGCAGTGTGGTAGGGAGGGTGGTCTTCTGTGATAAGGACTAATGCCTCAAGAAGAAGACAGCCACTATTTGCCCCTAGAGAGCAGGGGTACTGAGCTGCTCTCCAGGTTCATTCAAAGGACAGAAATTACCTCTTTTATATAGAACTACTATTGGCTTGTACCTCTATTTGGTCTTCATGCTAAAGTTAGTCTCTTTGGTTTACAAAATGAAACAGAGCTGAGTTGTTATGCACATAACCAGAATGGGGGACAGTGACGTAGAGGATCTTTAGCCAAGCCAGCAAACCTCCTATACACTCTGCTATATTATTATGAGCTGGAAAACACTGATGTAGAAATACCTTAAAGTAGAACTGCCTGCAGGCTATTTCTGTTCTCCATTGTCTATAGACAGGCCTGAACCAGCTTTAGAATAGCCAGCTCGGCTATTGCAAACATTGTAGTTGTGTGTGGAGGCCACCTGACACAAATCAGTCCCATGGATATTCCCTCATCTCCTGCATGAACTCCTCCACTGCCCCAACTGCATCACCAGTGGTGCCTTCCACAAAGCTGTCTGGAAGCTGCATGGCTGCACAGAGTAGTGGTGTGTCCTGCACCTCTGGAGGAAGAGTACGGCATCCCCATATGCAACTCAGCTTTCATTTCATGTTCCAGAGAGGTGGCCAAGAGACAGCAGCCTAAGCTGTGGGGGTTATGAACAACAGCCACTACTGACCTTACTGGGCTCATGGGAGAGTTGGGTAACTGGTCTACAGCTCCTTCCTGCTGCCCCTGTTTCACAGCTCCTTTTTTATCCCTTCTTGCAAACTTCCCTGTGGTGAAGCTGCATTTCTTCATGGTACCACAGACATCTTTAATGTTGCTTATGCCTATGCAAATAGCTCCACTATTTTCCTAGGAAGCAGAAGGATTAAAGGGATTGTTTTATTTACTGATACCCAAATGCTCTACATCATCAGCGGCATTTTTATGTATTCATATAGCTACCATTTAGCCACTCAAAGACAGTTCCTATATGCACTAGAATTGGGATGTATTTTATAGAATGACTGTTGCTGACAGCACACCAATCCTGGCAAACCTTATGGTAACACATTATGGCAACAATTCATCACAAATGTCCCTTTGTTATGAAACCATTTTTGCTTTGAACTCAGTGTGTTGCAACATTGAAACAGACAGCATGACACAAGCTTCACAGGAACCGTGAGGTGACATGTATTTCTCCTCTTCTCTTTTCACCTCCCATCATCCTGCAGGGAGACCCACCCCCAGCAGCATCTGAAGGGATGGACTTGGTTATTTTTGATGTTGCTAAAGAACAGAAGAGAACATATTACCCTTTGTGATGTGAATGGTAACTAAGATATTTGAAGGGTATTTATTCAACACATGAATTAAATTTCAGGGCTTCAAAAATAAACATGATTGGAAGTTTAAAAATATACTTTTCCAAGTGCTATTTTTGCAAGGTTTTTATTTGCTGAAACACCTTTGTTTTTACAGGAGATTATATTTAACTGTAATGTGAAAACATTATATACTCTTTAATAGGTCATTCTAAAATTAATTAACTGTTTAGGTACAACGTGTTTATCTGAGGGGCTGTCTTGAAGGACCAGAGCCTCTTAACATAGGGTTTCTGCTTCATCTCAACAATATAAGAGCAGGGTCAGGATGACTCTCCATGTGATGGAAGCCTGCAGTTTTCAGTGATCAAGGACAGAGGCTGTCATTGCAGGACTAGCGTCATGTTGCGTGTCCTGCCAGCTTTTGGCCATAAAGGCTTTGGGACCTTGACAGCAGCACGTTGTGAGCTGCCTGGGTTAACCAACCCAGCAAGCTTCTTCATGGGGCATACAGCATCTGTAAGTACTGTAAATGCCACCCACCCACCCAGGCCTGACACAGAGGGGAGGAAGGCCCATGACTGGAGGAGAGGATCAATATGCCTTCTTCTGGTCCTTGCTGTGGTCTCAGGCTGTTGTGTCTGGCCAGCTTGGGGAGATCAGGCCAGAAGCATGGCAGGGTGCAAAGGTGTAAACAGAGACAAACCTATTCACATCCTCTAGCTCAGGAGCAACACACACAGATATCCAGGGGTCTCCCATGACAAAACCAGCATCCAGTCTTGCTCTGCCTGTGCCACTCTCCTTTTCCTTTTGCAGTCTTACTTCCCCATCTCACCCTGTGACTTCTGCCTCCCGCAGAGGCTCTGAAGCCAGCACTGAGGCTGCCTCATACTCGGGTGCAGGGCAGGGCAGATCTTTTCAGCCTGCATGGGAGATGGCAGCAGCAGCAAGGACTTTGTGGGAGGCTTTGCTCGGGGGCAGTTTGAAGCTCACCTTTGTGCTTGCCTGGTTCTGTTGACTGTGGGGAGTGAGCCCAGGCTGGCATGAAACAGAGAGACCAGAGTGAGAAGACAGCAGATCCTGTCCTTTGTTCTCTGTCCTGCATGACAGCTTATTGCCAACTCCTAATTACTTTCCAACATTTTCCCTTCTAGTATTAACACCAGTGTTTATTAATAAAGACAGTGTCACTTGATTTATCAGAGCCAAGATGGCCAGTCATTCTGGAAGTGAAATGGGCACAATCAATTCCTTTTTACCCATTTTGCGTTCACATACTCACTACCCTTACTGGGCCCTCTGCTTCTTTACAATTTCAGGACAGAAGGAAATTTTGTTTAGTAAATTTTCTTTGAGTCACCCTTTTTTTTTAAGAAGCCAGGCATACCTTTCTGGACTTCTCTGTCATGGGGTGACACAGGAAATAATGCACTAAGTAATTTGATCTGGCAACTAAAAGCAAGGCATTAATTACACTAACAATGATCATGGACAGCAAATTAATTCTCATAGTTACACTGGTACTGTAAATGAAGTATTACAGGTGATTAAAAACCGATTGTGCTGTGTCAAACTGTCTCAGAAAACCGAGAGAACTTTGTAAACATGCTGACAAGCGCAGTTCTGCACCCTAGGTGTGAAGGGCCTGAGACCTTGCTTTACAGTTTAAACTGCAGTCACTGGGAACATCAGGAGAGGATTGTAGAACCACTGTGTGAGTAGATTACATCAGTATTCACCTTTATACATCACCAGCAACTTCCTGTTAGCTTTAATGAGTCTCCTCAAATGTAATGCTGCATGGCATCAGTTAATGTTCTCTGTGACTTCTGAGGGCAATGGTGAGGAGGAACTCCTCAAGTTACCACGTATGAAACCTCATTTCTGAAGTTAACCCATGTCCACAGCTTACAGCCTTTATATCAATTCTGACTTTCTCACACACACAAAACCAAAATAAAATATAAAACCTAAACCAAACAAAAAAGCTGAAAAACAAATTCTGGTTTTCCTTTGTGTTATTCCAAAATTAAATTTCTTAATGGGCTGTAATAAAGCATGCTGAATTTTTTCCCTAACCTCAGAGCACTACATGGGAGAGGCCAGTACCAGCAGCCATCATGGCCAGTCTGATGCTATCACAGGCTGTCACATCATTGAATCCATCTCATTAACTCACAGTACAGAGAACACAAGAACTTCATTGACTGAGAAAATTTACTGCAGGGTGGTGAATGAAGAGAGAATGAGGACAAAACAAAAATTCACATATGTAGTGGAACAGAAACAGAGCAGCTTTTATGGTCATGATGCTGTCATACAATGCATGAGTCCAACAAGTCTATCGGGAATGTTAGGCCTGTCTCCCAGCTATTTACACATCACTGCCATAAAAGTGTGCATAAGAGGTACACAATAAACACTGTCCTCAGAAAGCTGTTTTGAGAGTCATGAAATCAATTTCAGTAGGTTAGAGTTTCATAGTCAGTCAAATCTGATTTTCTCTGACTGGTCATCCTGGCAGAGCAGATCAGGTAAATGTCTTGAGGGCACCTTGCCAGCAGTCTGATGTGGCTCATTGCAAGTCCCAGCTTCACAGCACCCACATGTCCTTCTCATTTGTGACTGAAGGCAGAGTGAGGGTTCCTTCACTGTGCATGTGCCCACCCTGCTACTGAGCAGGCCGGGGTGTGGCTGCTTGTACTTCCTCTGACAAAATGCACACTTTGGAAATTAGGCTTTACTCACAGCCTGGCCTGTGATGGGTGAGCTTCCACCCTTTCTACCATTACTTTACTGCTTTCTTCACACTATTTGGCCCTTCCTTGTCTAGCACCGTTTTCACAAGAGAGCTGTCCTCTACCTGTCAGTAGAGATGGCTAGTTAGGAAAACTTCTTTTTGTGGACCAACTGGCTCAGTTGGATGCCAAATTGAGAGTAGGAGTGGGGTCTGTTGGCAGGCTTCAGTGACTCAGCAGAGTGAAGCCCTGCTACAAAACTTGGATAACAACAGCAACCTTTTTGATGGAAATGCATGGGAAAGATTTGAAGAAAATTGTGCAAAATTCTTCCAACTCATTAAAATGAAACCAGTACTTTGGAACAACATTTCTGGGAGAAGAGCTGCTTTAGTTTTCACAGGTTTGCAGAACAGGAAGTATTTGTCACCCTGAACATGCTGTGAAAAGTATTTTTAACTTGTTTAATTACAACTGGCATTCCT
>NW_008236213.1:890377-895078 GCF_000691975.1 Corvus brachyrhynchos | reverse complement strand
TCTTTTAAAAATGATCATTACCAGACTGGCACTATGGGAGCCCTGCAGGGGTAACTGTAAGCCAGTTTCCAACTCTCTTTCATCATTAAGCCATCTTTAACAGCTAAGCTCCCTGCTTCATTTGAAGTGGCTGAACGCTAAGTACTTTAGTCAAAACAGCATTAAAAGCAGGAATAACTTGGTTTTTACTGTCAGACAGATTGTCTTTCCACTTAGCAATGATAAGAGAATTGTAACCTTTGCCATAAACTGGTTATCACCATCCAGTTCTAGTTATAAACCATGTATATACATGCAGATATATATGAATTCCACTTGTATGGTTTGGGGTGAGAAGTGCTTGCTTCTTATCTTCCAAACTCTTAGAACAAGACACTGACAACAATTTTAAGTCCTTTTCTCTTTGTGGACTAATTGCTGTTAAATGCCCTCCCAGTGGGCAGTTTAAGACTGTGCTGGTTAATAAATTGTCATGGAAATAGATCGTTTGGGAATTTGTCCCTATATTCATTATGATTCTAGGACCTCCCTCCCAACATCTACAGCCAAGTGTCAGTTGCTTCTGTCTCCATGTGGCTGCTTCCTCATCACGGTGATGTTTTCCTCAGTCCTGCAATGAAAAAGGACTGATAGCAGAAACTAAGAGCTGTGAATTGCTGTCCCAGGCAGAGATTCTTTGGCACATACTGTTGGGTCATGGTCATGATTGCAAGTCATCTCTGAGGCTGGAAGTAGCATGCATGCACACAGGCATCAGGGTGACATGATTGTGGGTTAAGTCCGTATACATGGTGAGAGGTCTTCTTAGTGGCTGTCCCATGAGGAAGCCAGGCAGCTCCCAGCAGCATCCTGCTGTGATGCTGCACTCCCTGCACAGGCGCCCCAGGACGCACAGGGACAAGCAGAGCTGTCTGACACGGTGCTGCACCATCAGGCAGAGATGCGCCTGGAGCTGTGCTGTGCTACAGCAGAGGTGAAGTAACTTGAAGGCTGTTGCCAGGAGCTGCTCTGACTGGGATGCCGTGGAGTGGAAGGAAGGTGTTAGTGATCACAACCATTTCTTCCACAGGAGAGCTAGGAAAACAGTTCCTGAACCATGGAAAAACCAGCATTTCCCTGCACCAATTCCCCAGGCTGGGTATTTTCTTTATTAGCATCCATCATTACAGACTTTCTTTCCCCTTCGGACTTATTATTGTTTCAGCTTTAACAAGACTGTAAAGTGTTAAAATTACTAAACAATGGACCAGATCCGTAATTCTTTAACGTCTGTTAATTCACGCTGTCTCTAAAAAGGGAACTGCTACACTGCAACAACATGACCAGATCAGTATCTCTCTAGTACCTCTACAGTAGCTTTTGTATCATACTTATTTTCTACAAAAATGCAGTGTGTTATTCAAATAAGACCTTGTGATTTATAAGTTTGCCACAACAATCAATTAAAGATACAATGTCTTCTGTCATTATTACATTTTTATTGTAAAAAGTAATACTTTTTACCATTTGCTATTCTGGTTACAGTCATGAAGGATTTGTTGAGAAATAATACATTTTGTACCACTTTGTCCTCATTATAGCTTTAAGATGTTCTCAATAATGGATTAATTCAATGCCACTTTTCACAATTTATCCTGAGAAAAAAAATTAAAATAGTTACGAAACTTCAGCAGGCAGTATTCTCTAGCTATTTTGTTTTCAGTCTAGAGATTTTATCAAGAAGAAAAATAGTAAGAAGAGGTATAATTCTGCTTGAGAGAGAATGCAAAGGGAATGAGTAAAATGGTGCAGGTGACCCAGTCCTTGTGACTGTCTCAAGGTCAAAATCTCAAGTCCTGTTCAGATGCTATAATTAAAAAGATCTGAATTTCATTAATTCACCATTTCCCAAGTGGAGTGGAAACAATTATTTAAAAATTATTATTTGAAAAAATTAAAGCTGTGCCATTCAGATTCCTCACAAATTTATAAATGTTTGCTCGTTATGAAAACCTGAAATAAAAACTAATAAAAATAAGCAGAGTATATTCAAAGAGCAACAGATTGTATTAGTAATTGAATACATACTCTGTCTCTACCAGGAAGATACACTTCTATCTTCTCTTGCCATATGCTGTTTACTACGAGTACAGAATACCTACCTTGCCTTACCTTGCCTAACCTAAGGAAGAAGCAGAGCACAAAGAGTAAGTGCCAGGCTGCATCCAAGACAAAACTGGATAAGAAATTCAAGTTTTGTTGTTCTGGGCTTTGGAAATTAGTTCTGTCTCCTCAAAAACCCCAATTGTGATATGAATAAACTAGAGCAAGGGGAACTTTCTTCTGCCTGCAGACAACTTCTTTTAATCTGCTGCATTAAATAAGCCGGTGATCCTTAGTATGACTGGATATACATAGCTGGCATCTTCTTAGCAGCCTATTATTGAACTAAAAATGAACTTCTTTTGATGAATTCTTCCAAGAATCACTTTCGCACCAAGAGTTTGTCTGGACAGACTGGAGATCTAACTCCTGTGCCCAGGGCCAACCCTCATCTCTTCTGTGGCTAGCTCAAGGCATTTGCTTGGCCTGAGACTAAATAAACTCTTGTAAAATTAAGGAAAGGAATGTGTCTTTCCACATAGCCAGCATTAAATCCCTAATTTTTAACTTTTTAAACTATTAAAAAGTGTTACAGGGTTTTTCATAAGTAACATTTACAGTTTAAAATTGTTACAGTCTGAAATCGCACCTGGCTTGCCGCTACACAATTTGTAAGATTTATAGGTGCAGATTTTCGGTACTGTCTGCATAAAAGGGAGAACAGAGAGGTGGAACAACCAGAGAAAAATAAACAGGCACTGTCAGGGCCAGCAGTGCACTGCCAAACCTTACCATGCCTGCCCATCCCATCCCTCATCCAGCCAATCCCCAAAAGATGCCCAATGCCTAGGGATGTCCGGGCACCCCTGGGGCCAGGTCTGGCACCCCAAGAGACACTCAGAGCAGACAGAGATGTCCAGTGTAGCCCTTCTGTCACCAATATTCAAGGTGCTTGCTGTGCTGGGCCGAGATGCAAATATGAGCCTGAGTCTTTGTTGGAACAGGACTTCATCATTGCCAGTGGATGGGAAAATGTTCTAAACAAGCAAAGATGCTTCATTTGATCTTACATGCTTGCTTGCTCTGATGAAATTCTTAATTTTTCTGAATTTATTCTGTAGATGTTCTCAGAAGACATTTTGGGTCAGCACGCAATTTATAAAGAACAGATGTGGCATGAAAGTATGAGGAATGCGACTGGCAGCGATCCTGTTTGAACTATGAGCATAAATAACACCCCAGCTTGGTCCTGCGGGTTCTGGACCCTGCAGAGACTGCTGGGTCTTGTCTTCCTGCTCGCCTTTTACCCGTTGTTCTGTGCAGCTGATTCTTAGCTTTGGTTTGGTTTTTCATAAATATTTATAATTAAAGACAGACATTAGACTTTACTGGAGGTGCCACTGATAGCAATTATGAGAAAATCAAATGTTCCTCCAAACCATTTGTGAAGTTAATAGGATCCTAATACAGGACCAAAATATGACTCAGAGAGAGAAATGCTGAAGTTCAGTTAGTTAAAAGCATAATCCAACTTTAGCCATCTGTCTGTCCTGTAGATTTGCGGAAAGGAAGAAAGGAGCAAAACCTGCCTTACTTTGTCAACTGCTATTGCATTCATATTCTGCACTGCGTTTGGACTGACATCAGTACAGTCTTCTGCCAATTAATGTGATTGCAGTTGCCAAAATGCTTATTCACACATAGGCTAGACTGTTGTCTGTATTAAGACCTATTTTTAATTAATTTTTCAAACCAAAAATTAGTTGATCAGGAAAAGAGGCATGTAAAAAGACATTTCAACGCATGATTTTCATTAATATTTTACATATGTTTCATGTTACTATTACTTATTTCAGTCTCTGAAAGCTCTCTAGTTCTTCTCCTAGTCTGAAAATCTTGCCTAAAACGAATTCTGGGCAATCAATTGGTTTGATTACAGAAGTCTGGTATGCTCACAGTTAAGTCCTGTCATAAATTCCTTTGTATTCTCTAGACATGTATTTTAATAAAGTTTTTATCAGTGATTCTTCTCTGTCTCCATCTTAAACTTCAGCAGACACTTTAGGAGTCCGTAAAAAGGAAAATTATGTTCCTGGAGCAGGAGGTGGAGTTTTCACAAGTTCATCTACTCCCAGAACAACAGATCCATCTGTGTCTGCCAGTTGTGCAAATGTGGTCATGTGGTGTGATTGACAAACCAGATCAATCACGCTCCTCATCATTACAAGGTGATGGAATTGCCCAAGACGGCTGAAAAGATGCCGGCACCTGGGAGGAAATTTTTTTTTTTTTTAGTGCCTCTGTACAGCTTTGGGCAGATGGGTGTCTCTTTGCAGGGCCTGGCTGGCACACTCAATGTGAGAGTTTTGTTACCGGGCCTGTAATTAGCAACTAATGAAATCCCCCTCACCCCCAGCCTCCCCGTAGGCCAGCAGCAGGTGCTCCTATTTTCCGACGTATGCGAAATATCTGCCAAATCATTTGGCACATCTCAGCGAGAAATGTGCCAAATTACCTGTCACAGCTAAACTGCCTTTTTAAAAGAAAGACAAATGCTCCCGTGGCTGGTTTGCGTGGAACGCGAGTGCCCTCCCGTGGAGCCGCGCTGCCGGTGGGGAC
>NW_008236213.1:876672-890250 GCF_000691975.1 Corvus brachyrhynchos | reverse complement strand
GGGGGAGCGGGCCCGCGGCTCTGCTGCGCGGCGGAGCTCGGAACGGGCACCGCCACGGCAGGGCACCGCTGCAATCTCAGCACCAGGCAAATGACCCATCTCAGCAAAAAGCGCCTGCGAGCAGAATGGAATGAACTTTTCTGGAGGACAGAGGAAGAGGGAGGTGTTTTACTGTTAATAGCAGCTGACGGCGACTGATGAAATTGATGAAATTCTCTTTCATCTAATTTTTTTTTGATTGAGATGTTTGAGTCGTCATTCTTGGATATTTCCTGATTTTTCTTCCCTTTCATCATGATCTCAGGCTCCCTCTTTGGAAATTTTAATTATCTTGCCATGTGTTCTTTCAGTATGAATAAGTTATTATTTTATTTATAGCCATCTTTACAAAAGATACTTCAAAAACCTGATCTAGCAGAAACTTAGCTGCAAGTAATACTTGACAGTGTTCTTGCTGTGCTCCCTTCTTCCAGCTAACAACCCTCATATGACCAAACTGCAGGGGTGATAGCAAGACAGGGTTGACTGTGTCTCTAAAAAAGTCATCTCACCATGTCACAAAGCTTTGGCTTTCAAATCTGTCTGAGTAAAGGAGCAGCCCCCCAGGGTAATCTTGTAATTACCCGCAGCTCATCTATTGCAAAGCAGAGTGCAGCCTGAGCTCACTTACTGACTTTTCACTTATCTATGGTGATTGTTTTAAATACAGTGAAGTCCCTAATTAAAAAAAAAGGAAGACATTTAATCCAGTCTTGTGACTGCACCAAGCAGGACCCTGGCCTGCATAGCCTCCTCTGCCAAAGACATCAGCAAAGTCACTGAGTACCTTCTGGTCATATATCAGGCAATGTGACCAGCACCTGTCCTGTTTGTTTTCTCCACTTGTACTTGAGAGAGAGGCATCTCTGTGACTTTGCACTACTGACACCTTGCTATGCCATTTCTAGCATTTTCTCAGCCTGATGTCTTCTTGTGGCTTCTCTTACCTTTCCATGGCCCCTGTCAAACAAAGCAAAACAGTAAAAGAGCACTGAAATGCCACCTCCTTGGGGCTGAAGAGTGGTTGATGTTGCACCACACGCTATACAACTGGGGAAGAAATTATGTTTGGACAAGCACACAGGGACCAGTTCCCCTAATAAAAACATCTGCTGAGTGCACTGAGAAGATTGCAGAGTGCAGAACAGTCTTTTTCCCAATTCCTTTTCACACTGTGCAATGAAGAACCTACTTTCTTTGGGAGATGATGTTCTCTGATGCTCCTACAGAGAAACCCTCTTCTCTGGACTTTGCTGTAAAGGCACAGCCATCCCTTCTCTCTTCCCATGCTGCCTGAAGGCTCTGAAAGGCAGATCAAGCAGACATGGATTGACTGTGTCCAGGCTTGTCGGTGTGCATGTGAGTGTCTGCATGTACATGTGTGCGTGTGCACATGCATTGGGCACTCCCAGGCTGTGGGACCTCTCCAGTAGCTTTTAGTGGATACATCTACAGCTGAGATTCAGCACTTGGCAGCCCATGAAACCATTTCTCACACTCACTCTCTCTGTACTGAAATGTTCCATCTTTCCAGTCTTAAAACATTTACCATGCTACCTAAATGCACCCTGTGACTAAAGTGATGACAGTGTTTTCCCTGTGTGTTCATCCTGCTTTCAGGAAGGAGCATTGGGGCAGCTGAGAGCAGCCCAGTAAGGATGAAGGTGCAGCCATGGGAGATCTTGCATGGGAGACCTTGCACGAGAGTCACTTTGAGCTCTGAACCACACCAGGTTTGTAGTTATTTTTCCTGGCTGTGATACACAAAGGTACAGCTCTTTGGCTTTGTACAAGAGAGAAGGAGCAGAAGTGGGAACGACCTCACTGTGGGAGACCCCAACCACAACTCCTGCCACTGATGGGGCCAGTAGGTCAAAGCCTGAATTAATTAACTTTACCAGCAGAACCTGAGGCTTAGAGTGCCTTGAAATACACGGGTCAAGCCAAAATGTCTGGCCTTGTCCCAAACTAGCTGCAAAGGATGGTACCTTTCCTTCCCCTTGGGTGGGAATATCCAGGCTCACAATGCCACTTAAAGCAGGCACTCTTTCAGCAGTTTGATTTTCTATGTGGTATGCCATGCATGCACTTGCAGAGGGATAATTCACAATTTTCACTGCAAGTTATGAAATAATAATAGGTGCAGCGTGGTCCTCAGGCACTTGAGCAGGTGCAGCACCAACAAGATGTCCCAAGGGTACGTGCTGCAGCAGGAGCTTTGGCAGGGAAAAACGAGTAGCAGTGAAAGGCAGGCACTTGTCACATGTGAGCAAGCCAGTGATTTGCTTGTTGAAACAGAAGTTCTGGTTTTAGCCCTCAATTAATGGAAAGGGGAAGGAAACTGCACAACAGGCCTGTAGCACTGAATCGGAAGATGAGTAAATTACATGCTTCAGCTGAACACATGTAATTGCTTCTTATGCTTCCTCTGTCTTCCTTTTCCCTCTCTCCTCCCCACTCGGAAGTAAGGCTGGGAAGGCAAGGATCACAAGCTCGCCTCCTGTTTGTGCATATACAAACAAGCAACAAGGTGTCTGGATGGGTTTTTCCACATGTTCAGCAAAGGGTTCACAGTGGTTTGCCTCAACTAAGAGCTGGTATCAGTAGTTAACTAGGCTTCTCCCCATTGGCGAAGGTACAGACTCAGCAGCAGAAGGGAACAAGGACTGTTCTTCCATTTCCTTTGCTCTGAGCAGTATGATGAGTCACTGACAGTCCACAATGATGGGAATGGCATTTGTTTCTTTTTAAATTGGAGCTGAATTTCTTACACACACACACACACACATATGCACTTGCTGACTTTGGGTATGTTCTGAAACACCCTCCCACCAGTCCTGGTAAATGCAGGAATGGAGAAATGGAGAAAACAGCAAGGCCAATGTTTGCACTCTTCAGTGCCAGTGACAGAGAGAAAATGTAGAATAGAGGAATACAGTTCAAAGTGAGATTTGGTTGCATATGGACATTAGACTATCCAGAGTGGCTACAACTACTGCTGACAAATACGTTTTTAAGCCATGCCTTCCAAGCCTGACTGCCAATGCAGGATCTCCTGTCTGACACACAGCTTCCATAGGTAAAATGTTCTTACTGCCTCTCCTGAAAACCTGGTATCAACCATAATTAAAGATGGAGTCCGAGATGAGATAAACCTTGGGTCTGACTGAACAAGGCAGATCCTCATCCAGCTGTGCCAGATCCCAGGTCTGTGGAGGCAGAGCAAATGAAATAGAAAAAATTAAAATATCAGAGTAGCCTTTAGGCAGTAAGGTAGAAATAGACACTGGTAACTAAAAATACTAGCAGAAGTGTACTTGAGCACAGTGAGAATGCACCGTCATGAGCTGAGGGTTTTCAGCCTCCAGGCATCCATTGGATGCTCCCCTGAAACACAGGGGATAACCACTGCAACACACTGAAGGTCCCCACAGCTGTTGCGGTGGTGGATGGAAGATGTCAACTACACCAACTTTGACACGGAAACCATTTCAGTGCAAAGCAGAGCAGCTTTTAGGAGATTTACATTTTGTTTGGCCTAAATGGGAATAATCCCTCTTGCTCCTGCACTGTGGAATGGCCTGGAGAGAGGAAGGCATGGCCTTGACAGAGGAAGGCATGGCCTTGACAGAGGAAGACAAGGCCTTGCTGGAAAAGTTAACTCCTATTAATACACAATGTTCGTGATCCCCTTCCATAAGAGCTGGGAGTTTCTTCTGTGCAGCATGGTGAATTCAGCATTACTGAATGTGGAGAGATCAAATTCAGTGTAAATCTGTTGCATCACTTAAGGCTCATTTTTTTCAGTCTTTTTTTCTGCTCCCAGACACACAAGGTAATCCAATTATATGTGAATAGATTTATGGTATTTCAATACTGATGTACCTCTGTTCCTTCCTGCAAAACATGTCAAAACAATTTATATGCACATTTGAATAAGTCATCTATACAAACACTTTACTTCAGGTAGAAATTGAATTTCTTCCCTAGAAGGTTTCTGTTGCTATACAAACATGTGTAAGTCACAGTTAATAGCATAGCTATCCCTGAACTTTTCTTTTTAAAGCTAGAGAAGTCATTAGAAACTATCCCTGGATAGTTTGGTAAACACAGATATTAAAATTAAACCATTAAAGAAGATTTCTTCAGAGAGTTGATATCTTTAAAGAGGGGCGTTTCTCTTACAAGTTGTCTCTTCCCTGCTCTTGCACAACTGAAGAGCTCTCATTAGGACTACCTCCATGGAAGTCACATTAAACAGAGCTCCAACCCTTCCCTCCTGTCTGTGCAAATCTTTGCTCAGAGGAGCAGGCAGAACAAGCACATTATTCTGGAGGGAAATTATATAAATATGGGACCCATCTCAGTGCAAGAATAGGAATTAAAACAGTAATTTCACATAGCACGTGCTGGCTCTGCTGAAGGGGAGGAAGGGCACTGGATTCCTGACCTTGAAGAACAAGTTCATAGTTACAACCTTGCTGTAGGCTGGCAGGAGGTAAAATGTGATGTCAGCAGGTCTTAAAAAACGAACGAAAGGAGCTTAATGGAATGGGGAATAGTGAAAGTGGCTATGAGAAATTCTGCTGATCCCTGCAGAATGATGTCTCCCCAGGGGAGACTGCGAAGATGTGGGTCTCAAAGTCTCTCTGGCTGGACAGCAAGAGTCAGAGCAGTGAAGAAACACAGCCTCTAAAGCAAAAGAAGGAATTAATGCTTGTGCAGCTAAGTTTGATTATTAACTATAATAATTATAAATTTCTAATAATATTTATATGATTCTATTTTACATAGAAACATATAAATAATACATATAATATAAAATTATAATAAATAATATATTATAAAGAAAATAATAATATAATTATAATATAATAATATGTATAATAAATAATATAAATACATATAATAATTGATACTAAACATATAAAATTTTTTTTTTTTCCAGTCTCCTCATGACCTCACTTCACCTGTTGAGGGCCTGATTTTGCAATTATTGCTGAGGCTTGAAACTGAGTACCACAACTTTTCTCTTCCCAACCACTCAGCTGTTCCTGAGCAGTTTGCTGCCAAGTGCCATTTCTAGTTCAACCATGCAACATCTCTGGTAGCTGATATCAGCATCCATCTAGGGCTGCGGAGAGCTGGGATACACTCTGGGATAGGCTGTGACAGACCAGGGCTTGGATGGATAGACGAAAGCTGTCATCATCAATTGGTCATAAACAGATGTGGCAAGACAGGACTCTCTGGGACACAATGCTCAGATGTCTTCCTGATGGTGAGATTGGTGTGCACAGGTAGGTCTTCTGTGTCTCTTTCTCTGCCTGAACAGGTACAAAAATGTCTCCCTGTCACACCACTAGGGAGATGGATGCACAGACACAATGCAGGACACACTACTACAGAAGCATCCTTCTACTACTCAAGAGCAGTCTTTTGGCTTCGGATTTGCTGGGCTGCTCCAGAAACTCACTGCCCTCTGTTCCAGACCCTGGGCCATGGGTAACTTTGTCCTGCTATGTTCATTTCACATAGCTATCCCTATGGCTTTAGTCCTATGGCACTAGATGTGCACGGACAGTAATCAGTTTCCTGAAGTTGCACTGACAGTCTGCTGGACAGACTGCACTTGCTCCATGCAGTGACTGAAAACTCGAGTTTGATACGCACATATCTCACTGCCTTTTCTAAGTGCATCCCTTGGAAACTACAGGCCTGTCAGCCTCACTTCAGTGACCAATAAAATTATAAAGACAATGATCTTGTGAGTTGTTGAAAAAACATGTGAAGAACAACAAGGTCATCAGTCACAGCCAGCCTTCATGAGAGGAAGCTCTCCTTGGCAAATCTAATTTCCTCTTACAACAAGGTAACCCACTTAGCTGATCAAGGGAAGCCAGTTGATGTAATCCTTTTGGATTTCAGCTTTTGGTACTGTCTCTCACAGTGTCTTGTTGAACAGAATGTCCAGCCCACAGCCTCATGGGTCAGGCACAAAGGGTTACAGTGACTGGGGTGACATCAGACTGGGGACCTGTCCCAGGGCTGCATCCTTGGCCCTGAGCTCTTCAACATCTTCATAAATGACTTGGACACAGGACTGGAAGAGATACCAAGTAAGTTCACAGGTGATGCAAAACTGGGAGGAGCTATTGACTCCCTTGAGAGCAGGGGGGCCCTGCAGAGAGACTTTGACAGAGGGCTGGGCAATCACCTACCATGTGAAGTTCAACAAGGAAGAGTGCTGGGTTTTGCACCTGGGGTGGGACAACCCTGGATGTACAGACAGACTGGGGAATGAGAGGCTGGAGAGCAGTGCCATGGAAAGGGAGCTGGGGGTCCTGGTGGATGGCAAGTTGAATGCAAGTCAGCAGTGCCCTGGCAGGCAGGAGGGCCTGGGGGGCATCAGGCACAGCATCGCCAGCCGGGCAAGGGAGGGGATTGTCCTGCTCTGCTCTGCACTGGGGCAGCCTCACCTCCAGTGCTGGGGGCAGCTTTGGGTGCCACAGGATAAGAAGGACAGTACTAGAGAGTGTCCAAGGGGGGGGCATGAAGATGGTGAAGGGCCTTGAGGGGAAGCCTTATGAGGAGCAGCTGAGGTCGCTTGGTCTGTTCAGCCTGGAGGAGACTGAGGGCAGACCTCACTGCAGTTACAACTGCTTCGTGAGGGGAAGAGGAGGTGCAAACACTGATCTCTGCTCTGTGATGACAGTGACAGGACCCAAGAGAATAACCTGAACTTGTGTCAGGGGAGGTTTAGGCTGGATATTAGGAAAAGGTTTTTCACCCAGAGGGTGGTTGAGCACTGGGACAGGCTCCCCAGGGCAGTGGTCACAGCAGACCAGTCTGCCAGACTTCAAGATTTTGGACAATGTTCTCAGGCGCATGCTGTGATTTTGGGGGCTGTCCTGTGCAGGGCCAGGTGTTGAACTTCAATGATACTTGTGGGTCCCTTCCATGTCAGGATATATCAATGATTCTATGAACTCATGTTCTTTCCTTTCCAAGTTCAAGTATTTTCTCAGAGCCACACTGGCAGATTACAGACCTTGTAAATGCAGGAAGAACCAAAAGTACCCAGTGTGGTCCTTGGATAAAAGGTTGGGCAAATTGATGCTATAGAAAGTGCTCAGTCTCAATTAGATTCTTATTAAGTTGGTTGGGGTAAAGTGACCCTGCCTGTAACTTTGCTTTCCTTTATACAGATATGTCATTACTTCAAACAATAACCTCTGATGTAAAGGCAGGAGTGAGTCAGCTCCAAGGGGCTCTCTGAAGAGGTAATACACCAGAGGCACAGAAATTACTTCAGCTTTTCCTCAGAAATTTGATTGAATTCAGTTCATGCAAGATCCCTCTCCAGCCAAGGACTGCACATCTTACCCTTACCGACACAGTACTCCAGCTTGTTCCAGCCTGTAGTGGCTGCTGGCCATCACAATTGACATCAGTCACCAAGACTTCTGTCCATCAGCCTCTTCTTGAGTCACATATCACCTCTACAGCATTTCTTGTACATGTGATGGTGCTCAGAGACATTAAGTGCCTGTTCTGGCAGATGCTTTTTCCACACCCAGAGTAAAAGTGAGAGCAGGAGGAGAAAAGAGCAAAACCCACAGCCACTGGCAGCTGCTGGCAGAATTTAACTTTCAATGTGTATCATGACATTGGGATAGGAATTAATATTTCTCACTTTAGTAACCTGCATCCTCTAAAAGGAGGTACTGAGCTCTGCAAGGCCTGTTCCCCCTCTGGCCTCCCTTTGCACTAAATTGATGCTACTCCAGTGTATAGTCCTTTATTCATCTGCAGTTCAAGTACTCTAATGAGGTGATAATGTCCAGAGGAGGTGAGCAAAACCTATGAGAGGGCGGGAAGGAATGTCCTATGAGAAGTGCCTGAGGACATTGGTCTTGTCTAGTTTGGAGAGAAGGAGGATGAGGGGTGGCCTCATTGCTCTGCTGTTTCTTGAGGAGGAGAGGTGAAGAGGGAGATGCTAATCTCCTCTCCAGGTATCCAGTGTTGGGACACACAGGAATGGTTCAAAGCTGTGCCATGGGAGGTTTAGGTAGTATTTCTTTACCAAGAGAGAGGTCAAACACTGCAACAGTTTCCTAGAGAGATGGTTGATGCTCCCAGCTTGTCAGTGTTTAAGAGTCATTTGGACAATGCTGTTTATAACATGTTGTAGCTTTTGGTCAGCCCTGAAGTGGTCAGACAGTTGGACTGGATGAAAGTTTTATGTTGCTTCCAACTGAAATAGTCTGTTCTACTGTATACTGAAGAAACACTGAAAAGATGTAATTTTGAAAATGCCTGGGGTTCCCATTTAAGACTCTAATAATCATCTAGAAAAAAAGAGGGGAAAAAAAACCTGAAAAGCTGTCTACCCTAAACAAGAGTCAGTTCTCCACAGTTAGACATGAGCCAATATCATAAAGTGGTACACAGATCCTGCCAAGCCTAGAGCATAAAAAATTAGATCAATTTTCTGATAGTCTGCATAATCTAAACCCAACTGAGTTGGGTCTCTTGTAATCTGATTCTCCCCATCCATGAATGAGAAGAAAACCTGAGATCTTCTGCCCCATGATTCTAAAATTTCAGCAGCACAGCTAAACTGCAAATTGCAGCCGACATTAGTAAGTAAAAATCCAAATGAGTGGGATAAAAATTAAAATCTTAATTATTCTGGCCCTTTTTGACCCAAAGTCTTTGTGTGAGTACAAAAAGCCCATGTAGAGTGTCCATATTAGTGGTTTTTATCACTTTGTACTTCTTTCTGTACCTGCTATATTCTCTCATGCAGCGCAGAAGTGAGTGCTTTTACATGATGAATCACAAGATACATATCCAGCAAACAGTTTCCATTTTGGGTTATTACAGCTCCCAAGAACAGAGTTGGAACTTTATGAATAGCAGCATCTAACTGAGATTAAGCTGGTGGTTTTTTAAACCATACACTGCTTTCTTTTCTCTGATTATGCTCTGAAATATTTTTTTAAACATATGAAATACTAGTAAAACTTTAGTAAACAAATGATTAATAATAAATATTAAGTTAAATAATCTAGGCATTTAGTCATTCTAAATTAATTCTTTGCACAAAAATAGAAGTAAAGCACCAGAGAACAACAATTCATAGAATCATAGAACCACAGAATCACAGAATATGCTGAGTTGGAAGGGATTCACAAAGATCATCAAAATCCAACTCCTGTCCCTGTGCAAGACACCCCAAGAGTCACACCTGTGCCTGAGAGCACTGTCCTAATGCTTCTTGGACTCTGTCAGGCTTGCTGTTGTGACCACTTCCCCAGGGAGCCTGTACCAGTGCCAAGCCACCCTCTGGGCAAAACACTTTTTTCTTGATATCCACCCTAAATGTCTCCTGACACAGATTCAGGCCATTTCCTCAAGTCCTGCCACTGGTCATGAGAGGGAGGAGATCAGTACTTGCTCCTCAGCTTCCCCTTGAGAATGATTTGGAAGAGCTCAGTGAGGTCACTCCTCCATCTCCGCCAGGCTGAACAGACTAAGTGACCTCAGCCACTTCTCATACGGCCTCACGTCAATCCCTTCACTATCCTCATGCCTTCCTTTGTACACTTTCCAATAGCTTTTTGTGGTTTTTATGTTGTGGCACCCAAAACTGCCCTTAGGACCCATGCAGAAGCTGCCCAGTGCAGAGCAGAGCTGGACAATCCCCTCCCTGGCCCACCGGCTGATGGTGTGCCTGATGTACCCCAGGACACAGCCGGCCATCCTATATTACCACTTAAGTGCTGAGGGTCGCTGCAGATGTAGTTTTAAGTATTTTATTGCTTTTATGAAATGATAAGCAGTATTTAGAGTATTGATATTCCCAACACACCACCATCACCACTGTTGTTAACTGCTTGGAGTTGGAATAGTGAAAATAATATCTAAAAACAAATTACAGCCAAGCCTCAAAACAATTAAAAATGCATGTAAATTATGGTGCTCCAGAAGTTAATCACTGCAACAGATGGCTGGTAGCTTGTTAATAAGAGTGAAGCAGACATTTGTCCTTTTTTTGGAATCTTGTACCTTGAAGAGAATAGGAATGCCAAGGGGCCACCAAAAATGGGATTGCTGAAGCAAAGGGATCTGACAGTAAAGTAATGATTAAAATGTCTCTGGAATGCCAGAAACAAACCATTTGGGGTAAATCTAATCCAGTTTTCCACTCTTCCTTATTCCCTGTCCTGTTATGGCCTTGAATGTAAACAGTATCCCCTAAATGCGGATTTGGATATGGACTGTGAATGTGGGCTGTGGATGTAAGTTCACAGGCTGCCTTACAGCTGGGATTGCAGCTATGCTGACAGCCACAGACTTTTCATTGGAGATTTGCAGAGCAAACCCTGGTGTGCAGAGGCAGCTCTTGGATCCTGGAAAGCAGAACTTCAGCTTACTCTAAGCAAAACATTCCAAAGTTGGCTTTGAAGATTAAATTCCTTTAAATACACCTTTAAATTAAATAATGTGGGACTGAGAGGACAAGGTGCTGGTGGTCTAGAAGAATGTGTGTTCTGTTGTGCTGTTTCCTATAACCAAAAGAGAAAAAAGCCCCTTGCAACAGTGTTAGAATAATAAAGTAAAAAGCAGACCTTTTATTGGAAGTTTCCAGTTGTCCCAGTGGTGATGGGGCACACCCAGCACCCAATATCCACAATTTTATGAGGCTGGTTAATTAGGATATCTAACAGATAATTCCAATAGGAAATTCAGTTGCCTCCGTAACCCACCCCTGGGTCAAACCCTTGGAGGTGGTCCAAGGGCTTCTTTGCCCCACTTTTTGTTATGACTTCTCAGATTCTGGTTGGAAAACAAAATGTTCTTCTTGTAGGTCCTCTTCCTGACAATAACACTATACAGTATTTCGGGAATGTGTTTAGAAGGTCAGCTTATTGTTCTAAAATCTAAGAGAAAGGGTAGGAAACATACTAGAGTTAATTAAGGAGATATATAACTATGTAATAGTAGTTTACAGAGCTACAAATATATGAAAAATGTTTAAAAAGCAAAAATCTTTTTGGCATCAGTGCACACATGAACATGCATGTTATGTACAGTGATTTGGTTACGTCTGGTTATTACATAAAGAACATTTTCACAGTCACTCCAGGCCCTCAGGCCACGCCGTGCTGTGTCACGGGGCCAAGGGCCTGTCCTGCATAAGGAGTACAGGTGAAAACCTTAAGCCAGCAACATCTGAGCTAGCTCCAGAAGAAACATAAAATCATCAGCATGGCAGGGCAGAGCTAATTAGTAAATTAGAGTATTGATGCCTCTGTACACTTGCTTCTAGGATCTGATCTATTGTCTTCACTGACAGTGGTCCTGTCCTCTGTAATTTCGTGTGGGATACTGTGGGGTTTTATTCTCTATTTTGGGAGTTGGTGTGGCTGCATATTCCAGTTTCAGGCTTCAATGCAATGTGGTTGTGTACCCCAACTTTCTCTCTGCACAGGGTTCACAATTTCTAACACATAAATTTCCAAATTCAAAAACTCGGAACTTTATTGTTGCTGTGAAATTAGTAAACCAAAGCCAATAGTCTAAATTAAAGATTGTGAACAAAGGAGGACAGAATCAAATTCTAAGAAATAACATACCACTAATTAATTCATAAATAATGTGATGTTGGAAAGCCTATCTTGCAAGATAGCACTTGACCTCCTGAAATGACAGCTCACAGATAAATATCACTGTGACAGTCTCTCTCACACATACCATGTGGCTATTAAAGCTTCCATTTAGTCAGCATGCCCAAAGGAACCTCTTAGAAAGCACAGATTTTGTAGATATTTAGGCTATATTCAGATAAAACCCCCCTACCCTTTGCTGTGCAGTGCCACTGAGGGGAGGCTCCCACAGGCTCTGAGCCCTGACAACAGCTGGCAGGGGAGAACAGCTGCCTGATCCAGCACCTGAGGGTGAGGAGAAGGGGAATTGCAGACCTGACCTCATGGGATGTCAGTGGTCTTGGCAAATTAAAAACAGTGTTGGGAGTTATCAGAAGTACTCTATGAAGACAGTGAAAATTCCAATTGTATTGAATGGGGGCGATATTTGTGGATAAAGGGGATAGAAAGGACTTCCTACATAAATTACTAGTCTGGAATGATAAACAGTCCTTAACTTTTTATTTCTTTTCTCTCTCCTTTGCCAAGAATTACAGTGGTGAGAGGTGGTACAGGAGATGCTAAAACCCATTTTAGAAGCTTCCTTGATGAGTAAGATACTTAAACCTGCTTCTAAAATCATAAAGTGAGTTTCTAAAGAAATGCACACCTTTGTGATGTAGCTGTAAGATAACCAACAGGTCATTTTTTGCTGCACAAGAAATACACTCTTTTCCCTCTTGCCAACTTCTCCTGCCTGCCTGATCTTCACTGCTATACATTTCTTCAGTCCTACACATCTCTAAGCTTAGTTTTTAAATTGGTTTTTTTGATGGTTGAACTTACTTTGACTTTCACCAAAATGCATCTGGAAACATTGACAAAACTCAGATAAATTGCAAATAAAGGAAAACCTCTACTTCTTGAGCAAATAACAAAGCCTTTATATTGAGCTCACTCAGTTCCTTGTGCAGCTTCATACAGTTATAAGGTTACATGATTGTAACAGTCTCTCCTTCTATTCTGATAATTCCTGTAATGTCTTCCAGAAACATTAACATAATCTTGATAGAATGCATTGATACATATTACAAACCAACATCAAGAATATTCACCACTTCACCTTTATCCTATATATGCAGTTCACTAAAATTGAAATCCAATGGTCAAACATTATTATTTAGTTTAAGTAACTTGCTGTTTTCATGCTCAAACTGAGTTTCCTCTGTACTGAGTACATTACTAGGCATGTAACACCTAAATTCAATTGTTCCTGTGTACCATGTCTGAGATCAGAATCTGACCAGTAATATACTCTTCCTGGATAGTTCAGAAGAATAATTCATTTGCAGATTTCCTCTGTTCATAAAATTTTCAATACTCTTACAACCTGTAAAATATCTGTTTTATATAAACCAGGAAATGGCATTTCTGACTGGAGAAAACCACATCAGACCATCTTATCTTGTTGCCTGATTGATGGAAAGGCATTTGTGTTGGAGCAAAGCACAGAGAATTTTAAAAATGTAAGCACAGAGGTCACCCAATAAAAATCATATGTGCATTCTAAATATAGAGTTCTTGATGCAGTAAGGCATTTGAAAGGGTTGCTATGATGATATATGAATGTCAGCATGACCAAGATTAAAGGGCAAGATATTGCATTATGTTGTTTCTTATCACATAAAAAAACTACTTCCCATTCAGAAAATGCTTCAAAATCTAATTATTTTTATGTAATATGTCACTTCACCTCTTCTTCCCAGTTTTATGAACTACTGGAAGAGGATCCTCTGCTTACATGGATTTCATCTTAATGAATTGCCTAATCTTTTCAAGAAAATATGCTTTTATATATAACTTTTGAGCCCAGTCCCTAGTTAAC
>NW_008236213.1:876170-876656 GCF_000691975.1 Corvus brachyrhynchos | reverse complement strand
AGGAATGCTTGTGGACTGAAAACAAAGCCAGTTAGTAAGCTGTAGTAATGCAAGTGACCACAGCTACCCTGACCCCAGAGAAAACTCTGGATTCCCCTGTTTGGTGGTCAGACACCAATGTTTGAAGCCTACCTTGGGTTAGGGTGAGATCCCCTCACCCCTTGGTGTGGTTATTTACATGTTCTAAGTTGGTTGGTTCTTGTTCTCCCCTCCCTAGTTTTATGTATAAATTTGTAAATATTCATTCCCCTCAGTTAAATATGTATCAGTTCTAGAAAGTTCTGTGTTACTTGATACCCCCATTGGCTATCTCCTGTAGCCCCTCCTTTTAGTTTTCCCCATTGGTGACCTTCTTGTAAATCCCACCTCCTTCACCCTATATTGGCTGGATCCCTTATCCCTGTTGGGGTCCCCCCCCCCCCGCCATGGGGTCCTGGGGGAAGGGCCCTGGGGGGGCGGACCGGGGGTTCCCTATGCCTTCGTCCG
>NW_008236213.1:875348-876150 GCF_000691975.1 Corvus brachyrhynchos | reverse complement strand
TTTGTGTTCCCCTGCGTGGGCAAGGACCCTTGGGTCCCGTGATTGCAGCAGTTCCTCAGCAGATACTCAGCCATGCGGCTGGAGAAATAAACATCTCTGAAACATCTATCAAGAATCAGACCATATCTATTCTTTCCATGGGCCTCGTTGTTTGATACGCATCTTGCAGTTTCCCCACTGTAACAAATGGTAGGGAATTGCGAGCAGAACGATGCCCAAACCCTAAGGACAGTGACTGATTTGTGAGTAAACTCTGGATTTCTCTTCTTGTTTTTGTTTTGCTGTTCCATCTCTAAATTATGGAGGAACTGTGGAAAGACTCTTGGCTCTCAGAGCCGCATATGGACATTTATCTTAAACTTGAAAAGATTCTTGAACAACGATTTGTAAATTTTAGCTTAATTCAAGCTCAAATGAAACTGAAACACTTCCTGGCATGGTTGTTTAAGAACTTTTTCTACGTTTCTTGGGATTTAATTTTTACCAAAGACTTTTGGAAGACTGTTTCGACACAGTTAATCTCTGAGTTAAAATATATGCTGATGGAAGAATATTTTCGTGAATATTATTTAATTACTGAGACTGTTGAGCAATGTCAGCTGTGTCTTGGTGAAGGGAAGCCTGGCTCAGGGACCGTGCGACCTCGCCCACGTGGGCCGAGAGCTCTCTGAGCAGCAGCGAAGCAATTCCCATGCGCGGGCGGAGCGGCGCAAGCTGCAGTGTCGGCAGCAGAGCGAGGCACAGCGGGAGTGATGCAACCTGGCGGTGGCCGCCCAGCCCCGCGCAGTGCGTGTGGAGCCAG
>NW_008236213.1:868049-875054 GCF_000691975.1 Corvus brachyrhynchos | reverse complement strand
AAGACATATTCATTCATAGAACTGCTATTAAAAAGAATAACCCTGAAAAATACATCCCAAGTTTAGGAGATAGAGAAGTAGTAGAGTTCAAAATTATGCAAGGTAGAAAAGGGTTACAAGCAGCAGAGGTCACTGGACCTGATGGTGTTTCTGTAAAAGGCAGTATATGTGCTAAAAATCGTAGTAATGTTAGACAATACCCTCATTATAAGCCCCTCCTACAGTCTCCCTTTCCTAATCCCTCCTTTCCCTTTTATCTTATATCCTCTTACCCCCAGTGTATTCCCAATCCATTTTTTCACCCATGGTTTCCGTCACAAAACCATGCCTTTACCAATTGTCTTCCCAAAAATCCCTTTCCAATGCCCAGTGGGGGATGACAAGGGGGGGAGAAAGAATTAACTGTTGTTGTTTAGAGTTCCAACAGGTACAAATGGAAGAAACCCTCTCCTGCCTCAGTTTCCCCACAAAGCATGCTCAGAGAGTCCTGTCTCCCTTCTGCCAGCCCTAAGATGTTCCAGAGAAAAAAATCTGTTTGGACATTACGAGACTCAGGAGGATGGCTTGTTTTCTTTTGAAATTGTTCTTATTATCTTAGGTTTATCCAGTTGTTTTCAATGTTAAGTTTTAAATCTCTTTTAGTTAAAACAAAAGAGTGAAGTGTTGGGGTTCCTCCCCCCTGGATTGAGCAGTTCCTCGGCAGAGCCCCGGCCATGCGGCTGGAGAAATAAACATCTCTGAAACATCTATCAAGAATCCATCCATGTATATATTCTTTCCACAGGCCTCCTTGTTTGATATGTGTGTTGCAGTTTCCCCACTGTAACATATCCCCACCTTTCTTGCCCTGAGTATTAAGTCCCTGGACCCTCTCCAAAAACTAGCTCTTTGTCCCTAGTCCATTCACTTGCAATAAACCTACTTGTGGAACCTATATGAAGAGTCCCCTCCTTCCTTCTCTGCCTCCGCCAGCACGCCCCGACAGCTTGCTCAGGACAAGCTCCGGACATAAAGGGTGCAGCCAGACCTCTGGGCTTCTTGTTACCTGGCTAGCATGCCCCTCAGTAAGCCTTGAAATAACATTCAGAGCCAACTGCTTTGGCATTAGCACTCCTGAACCGAAGTCAATATCTAGTTCCTGAACTGTGCAGTGCCCCAGGAATTCAAATATGGAATAAAAAGCTTGGAGTACTGCCTTACCCAGGAGCACACTCTGCACACGGTAAGGTGAGCCTCGCCTCTATTGGCCTGGTAACTCTCCAGCCTTTCTTTTTCTTCCCACAGGTCATGGGGAAGGTGGAGTTGGTGGACTGAGGATGAGAATACACATTTTTTTAAACATTGTGAATGTCCTTTCAAGGACCAGGAGTAAGGCCGATAATCCTTTGAATAATCTCTCAAAAATATCCGGCACTTTTTTTTTTTTTTTAAAAAAAACAGAAGATTCTGTGGGATTTTTTTCAGTTTCTGCATTATTAAGCATTTTTTCACCTTTTCCACTTGAGCTTTTCACCTGCCATGAATAGTCAAAATTTTAGGAAGTATATCAGATATCCCATGATGAGCAATAAACTTCAGACCATTTTACATCACTGCTTCCAACAGCACTACTTCTAAGACCAGCTTTGCCAGCCCGTGGTTGGGCCAGGATTTGAGTCAGGATCAAGAACCCAAAAAGCCACACCCTGCACGCAGCACAGTGTTCTAGTTCTTCCAGGACAATCCTTATCGTCGATCCTAATCTTCTTGCTGGAAACCCATGAGGTTTGTTGATGCTCTCTGGGATGCCCAAAATAAACTGGCTCAGGAAAACCAAGGTTAGAGGATCACTGTGCTGTGACCACTTCCCTGGGGAACCTCTTCCAGTACCCAACCACCCTCTGGGTGAAGAACTTTTCCTGATATCCAACCTGAACCTCCCCTGACTCAGTTTCATGCCATTTCTTTGGGTCCTGTCACTAGTCACCAGGGCAAAGACATCAGTGTCTGCCCCTCCCCTTCCCCTCACAAGGAAGTTGTAACTGCAATGAGGTCAGTTCCTCAGTCTCCTCCAGGCTTAAGTGACCTCAGCCACTTGTCATATGGCTTCACCTCTTCACCATTTTTTTGGCCCTTCTTTGGACACTCTCTAATAGTTTTATGTCCTTTTTACATTGAGGTGCCCAAAACCCCACACAAGACTCAAGGTTAAGCTGCACCAGCTACACTCCAACCACATCCACAGCTTTGGTTAGGTCTGTAGATTTTTGCCTGGGAAGATATGGTCTCCATCATCAAATGAAATTTATATGATCCATCTGTTTCTGTTCAAAGGATTATCTCTCTCTTTCTCTCACTGTGCATATAATGAGTGACCATGGATCCACCCTTCAGATTTTCTTTTCTAAATGAAATTATGATATAGTAATGAGAGGTCTCAAAGTCCCCTGAAGGAAATAAAATGTAGCATTAAAAAGTACAAACCAAGTCCATCCTCAAAAGTCTGAGTCCCACACATGCAGTGCTGGCAAATTTTCCACTGGAAGGAATCAGGCCTGCAGCTCTGTTCTGCACAAGGGAACTCCCACTGCAGTGGCTGAGAAGGGATACCTGACACCTCCTTGGGACACTGTCATTGTCTTGTAGGAGACAAGTGGCCAGGCACCTCCTTAATTGTCTTCCACTTCCCCATTATCTCTTCCTGCCTTTCAGGGCTAATACGCCCTTATAAATGTGAGCCCCTCCCTTCTGCTCCAGGTCATCAGTGTCTTTTCACTATCTCTATTCTCTTTCTAATGAGTAAGTTTCTTCCTCACAAAAGGGCAACGGTTATTCTTTGTTCCAGAAACAATTATAGGTTTGTTTTTTTCAAATGGTTATTAAAGCTTCAGATTATTTTCATACCATTTATTTAGCAAGGTTTAACTACATAGTCCTTCCTAGAGAAGGTGAAGTCATCTTTGGCTGCTTTAACTAGTTACTTTTCTAGAGTAATTGGCCAACTCATTTCAGACATGGATATTTCCTCTTTCTTTTGTCCTCTGTGCTCTGCCTCCAGTTTTCTGAGCACAAACCTTTACATTTTCCCCTTTTCTGCAAAAAGGCAAGGTACCAAATTCACTGACCTAAGTAGGTGCAACTTCTAATTAAGTCAATGAATTTACACCTGCCTATGTCAGCAATGAGTTTGGCTCAACATACCTAGTGAGCAAAATGTCACATTACCTTTGCTGAGCAGGACATTTCAAATAAAACATTAGCAAAACCAATTAACTCTAATCCATTAATACCACTGAAGTTACTTTCAGCCTCCTAAGGATTGAAGTCAATTGTCAGTAAATGTCTTTGGCTTAATAGATAGTGAAGCTTTTGCATGAAATATATTGTTGAATGACACTGAATTAAGCACCATCATATTGTATTTCTATATATAAATTATATTCTAGAACACATCTGACAACTTTTAACTATAATACTTAAGGAACTATTAACAATGGAGGAGACCATGCAGATCTTTGCATTCTATAACACCTTTGAATTTTTGCAGAAATATATATGACGTTGATAGCTGTATATGTATAGTTCCGAGATATGGCACACTTTTGTATTTCATTACCAGCTCATTTTATATCAACAGACATGGAAAATTTATAATAGTATTGTTCCCTAATTAATTCTATTTGGCACAGAACAGGTAGTATCAAATTTGGGTGAGTGAGAGGTAAGAATGAAGTCTTGCTGTCAACACCTTTGTTGCAGCTACAGAAGGGGTCAGCATGTTATCTAAAGAGATTTAAAACCCAAGTTCAGTTCTGAGCTAGATTTCCCTGAGCAGCACATGACAGCTCACAGCCAGGTACATGTGGACCAGCACCTCCACTATTTGCATACTTGGGTGCCCTTTTGCTTTGCAGAGTTAATAAAACTACAGGCTACACAGCCTCCCACATCAGAAAAAGGTTAGAATTACCAATTCTTGTAGGCCAAATCTCACTGTAGGCAGACAGAAGGAAAAACTGGAGATAGAGATGGGTGTCCCTGGGGATGACGGAAATAAATTTCTGCAGGAACAGAAGATTAACAAAAGACTTCCAAAAATGCAAGGTATCAGTTATATTTGGCCCTCAGGTGAAAAATCTCAGCTCCCAAGTCCCTGACGCGGTGGGGGAAGCCCCCCCAGGCACCCATGCAGCACCACTGCCCAGGTGCCAGGATGAGCAGGTAACAGAGGAGGGAGAGGAGCATGTGCTCTCAGATTGGTCCATGGGGCCATGGGCAGAGAGACACTCCAAGATGCTGCAGTTTCAGTGCACACTGACAGCACAGCTCTGCCTGGTTAAATCAATGAACACTTTGCAATTGATTTCTGGGGTAGCTGCCATAGGGTTTTATGGTTTCATGCCTTGATTGCTTAGTACTCACCTCATTTTAAGCACATTAGCAGCTTGATTGAAGTCAATGGTACAGTTCAGGTACTTAAAATTATTTAAGTTCTTAAGTTATTCTGTTGAATTGAGGCCTTAATGAACATTGTTAATGAAGGTGGGATCCTCTGAGATTTGGAACATCTTCCAGTCTCGCAGTTCACATTGCACAGTCACTTGAATTCAGCAGAAGTCCTTGTTGTCACCAGAAGGAATGTCACCTCCCTCTTTCCCAGAAGCTGGTCTCCGCCACATTCCTGGTGTTGGGACCTGCAATCACGTGGTTGTGCAGTGTGACAGTCTGGACCTGTTCCCTGCACATGGCTGGGCAGGCAGCACAGAGAAACAAGGTGCTAAGGGTGGCGACAGAGGTGGTAGGTGGTACCACCTCCTCTGGCAGCAGAACAGGTATATGCTAGTTTGAAAGGATCATATAACCACAGCACCACCAAATCAAGGAGTAAAATAGCTTGTTAAACCACTGGAGGGATTATCTGGTAACTAAGTATTCAGCAATTACATCAGAGGTTTAACAAGCATATCAAAATTCTGTACCAGGGAAAACTTAGAGACTTCAGCATTTACGGAAACTGTCATGAGTGCATTCAGACCAAAACTTAACTGCGAAGAGTATATACAACAAAGAAACAAAATGTTTTATGTATGTACCACCGAGTGGCAAAGGTCTGGGATTTCAATGTTTTATTTCTGATTGAAATAATATGCACATTCTGGGAAGAAGATCCTGTTAACCAGCTGTCCAACTATTTTGGATTTCTCTGGATAAATGTTTAAATCCATTAGCCTTTTTCATGCTGTATGCCTAAAACCTGCACTCACACTGTGAGAACATTTTAATGGTTCTGGACCCCCTGCGTATGGTGCTGATATATGCTACAGTGGGGAAGGAAATGGGGTAGTAAATGTGACAGAATCAGAGAGGGACGTACAAAGTAAGGCAATCAGGTATATACAACAAGCCCAGTGGTTTTAAGGTCAATGCCACTGCACACCTGTGGTTCATTAGAGGCACATTTCAGGGTGTCCAGCAGCTCAGATGCAATGGAAGGAAATTAAGGGAGAAACCACAACTATGTTTTCAGCTGGATCAGGAGAGCTGACAGGGTAGTAAGAGAAATCCTGTTTTCTGTATGGTAGCCCTATGACTGTTTGATTCATGTGCTGTCCTGATGATGTCTTAGGTTTTAACTTTTATATTTTTCAAATCCTGTACTGCCTAGTGTGTAACACTGAAGTTTCGTGTGGCCTGCTAGCTGCTGTTCTCTCATGCTGGTGAGACGTAACAAACCTCTCTAGGTTTCCACATCAAGGACACCAGGCCCCAATATGTGCAAACTAAAAAGCCTCTGAAGGGGGGCAAACATGGGGTAATTACACCATGAACTAAAGTTATAAGTGGACAATTAACCCTGATATGCAAATGAACCAAACTTTAAAAAGTGTGAAGAACTTGTGACCCAGGGGTCCATCTTGGATGTAGCCTTTGGCCTGCCCAGGGTGTACCTTGAAGGCCCTTCAAATAAATACCTACTTTTATTCCCTTATTCTTATCTAGTCTGTTTTTAGGTGGCTACCCCAGGCATCACTGAGAACTCAAGGGTGAATGCCATGTTCTTTTGGATCCTTTGCAATAAAATGTGAATGGGTTTTCAAGTGGAAAGTGCAAAAAGAAAAAGGCTCTGGATGAAAATACCTCCAGACATGGCAAATTGTTAGACAGGAACAATGAAATCATAACCCAAGAGAAAACAAAACACATCATATTGCAGACATTTTAGCTGAAAAATGTTCCACTTGAAAATCATTAGGCATTAATTTTTATAAGCTGTACAATAAACTTTTCAATTATAAAAAGCATAAAAATTATGCTTATCCTTCACAACCATCCAGTCACTCTATTCTGAGCAGGTAATCCCATGCCCACACTTTGTGACATTTTCAGCGTCATCAACTAACTGGAAAAGGGCCCACAGATAGACAAAATGGTGTGGCAACAGACTGTCACTTGGGTCTGGTAATGCGCAGAAGCACAGCAGTTTTCTCTAAACAGGATGAGGAAACCTTCAGGCATACCAGCCAGTGGGGATCTCCTGGCTCTACTGAGCACCAGTTTCTCACTGCAGATAAATCAGTAAAAAGGTCCTCCTGAGACTAGGCATGAAGTCCAGCCACGCTGAAGTTGATACCAAAACCTCTCTTAACTGCACTTGTGGCACAATTTTACCTGGTGCTTCCAGAGATTTACAGCACTCCTGAATTCGATTCTGGATTAATATGTTTATTAGTCTCACAAAGCCGTTTACAAAGTGAGGCTGCTTGATAGGACTGCAGCATGCATTGTGTGGGGATTATTCCATACCTGTTTCATCATTTCAATCCTGTTTGTCATACATGAAATCCCTATTTGTGCTTAGTCTTTGCATATTAAGTGCTTTAATTAATTAATTTCGAGTTAAATATTTTTAAATTGAATCTTAAAATTAACCCATCAGCCCAGGTACAAAAATCAAGTTCCATTATCAGTGTTTTCAATTGTTCAAAGTGGTTTATTAAGAGAGTTGCACCCTTCCCAGTTAAAAAT
>NW_008236213.1:856173-867826 GCF_000691975.1 Corvus brachyrhynchos | reverse complement strand
GATGATCCATCAAAGGGAAAGCACCAATCGCTTTGCGGGCTGTGGGCGGGCTGTGGGCAGGCTGGGGGGGGCGGAGCAAAGACACTATAAAACAACGAGGCAGAGAGGGAGGGCCTCTTCCTCTCGCTCTCTGCAGGCTAGCTGTGGTAGACGTCGGTGCTGGGCATTCAAAGCCTCACTCCTTTTAAGGGGCCTTTAGTAATTTTTTTAAAGTCAGCTCAGCACTGCAAGTTCTTTTTCTCTACCTGAGGTCTAGTGCTGTCTCAGCCAGAAGATCTCAAATCCCTGCGCTCCTGGGGCATACCATCTATTGAGCCATAGGATCCCAAATTTTTATATTTTTCTAATTTCTGTAATTTTTCAATTTTTCTGTTTTCAATAAATTAATCTTTTTAAGAGTTGTCTCATTTCTCACACTGTTGTTCATTATCATGTGAATAATACATTAACTTCAGCTTTGGAAAGCTACTAATAGTTGCAATTCATGAAGTTGTCAGCTAACTCTATCTAATCACTTTTTAAAGATCTACATACCAATAGGGGTGGAAAAACCCACAACTATAGGTGGCATTGTAGCACCCTGGGCCAGGGCATCAATGCAAAGAATTCTTGCAGCAAAGAGAGCAGAAATGTAAGAAATTTACTTTCAGATTTAGAGAAGACCCATGGGTTTCACCTTAGATTAGCAAGAGTCAAGCTCTCTACTGAGAGCCTGTCTGAAAGTGATTTGTCATTTAATGACAAAAATAATGACCTGATAAGGTCATTAAATTACAGGTCCACTAGGGATATATGTACTGCAGAACAAGAACACAGTATATCTTCTTCTGTAACACTGAATTTCAGATCTAAGTGCCAGACAGTAAATAAAAGTTCTTTGAAAAATAAGCTAAATACATCACTCAGAGTCCTTCCATCAGATCAGCTTCCCTCACAAGCATCCACAGCCTATCCTGTGTATCCCCACATACCCTCTCACAAGTGAGCTCTCAGAGAGAAAGAAAGTAGGTGAAATAACAAGGGCACATTTATGAAACTGCAAAACTCTTGGTTGAGAGGGCATATACTCCTGATAAATAAAAACAGTCTTGTTCTATCTTGAGAATAGAGTGGATGAAATTAAACACTTTTCTTGTAGGAATCAAGAGTCTGTCTTCATTAGCTGTATAACAAGAAAACATGAGTTTTGCCTGAGCTTCAGAATTACTGAAATCTGTCAAGTTTCATAAAATTCAGTGGGTAAGGCTGCCCTTCAACCATATGATGAGAGACATTTCTGCATTGTTTTTGTCTGAGTTGATTTTCCTAAGCTGGGTCCCTATATAAATATTTCATGCATTATAGGCAGAACCTCTTCTTGCTCAGCCCTGATACCTCCTGTCAAGGGAGAGTGGGTTGAGTTTGTTGTGGAAAAGGGCATGGCTAACACTTGTGCAGGCCCATAAAAGTGATCCCATTGCAGGCTTCTGTGTCACATGTACATTCCTCCACATCCTGAAATAAACTGCGTTCAGGTCTCTGTCCTTTTCTACCTGCCCACTCTGTTGTCTTCCTTTTCTGGTATTACAAATACGGTGACCTCAGACCAGATGGCATTTAAGACCTTAATGTCAGACTGAAAAACAGCACCAAGTATTCCATTCATGCAGAGGCACAACCAAAGTATGTATTGATTTGAAACCATAACCACGGAGCAGCCATGCAGAGTGTAGTGTTTTCCTGAAAAAAATACTACATGAATATACTTTATTGAAGCTGCACTGCAAGTGTCAGTAATGGTAGGAAATAGCTGGATTGATAAGTATGACTTCTGAACTGCTCCCTTCAAGTATAGGAGAAAGTTTCCACAGAATCCCACAATTCACCTCACATTCCTGTCCTGGAAAAAAACATTCTTCCAGCAGTAAAGGACTACCTGTTTTGTCTGGACAATCAAAATTGAAGTGCCAGACCATAAGGTGCCTTCCTACAAATTACCTCGATTTCAAGGAAGCTTGGAAGCATTTCTCAAGTCAAATGTCAATACTGTCACTTGGCTCTGTCAGTTTAGCAACATATGCCTTTCCAAATACAAAAGAATGTTTTATAAAGTTTTGCACTTCTCAATTACATAAGAACATTTATTTTGTTTATAACCGATAGCTTGATAATACTCTTGTATTGCTTGGAGAGTGTTCCAACTGGTTAGAGTTTAACACAAAGATGTGAATCAAAACTCGGGCAAAACAATAACTGTCTCTCCTACCTTTTACTGATTAACAAATAGTTCTTGGCCTGCTAATGCCATTCTTGATTAGACTACACTGTGAGTAGCAATTAAGACTAAATGCCCACTTGCTGAGAGCTGGTGAAAAAGAAACTGCAGCTTTAGGCATTCATATTCTCCAGATAAAGTGTAGTTGTCTTAATTTGATGTTAAAGAAAGAAGCTTAATTTTTTAATGGCTTCGTATATTAAAAAAGAATGATTCAATTCACAGCAGGGAAATTGATTTTGGGTGGGATTATATTTTTTAAGGTCTTTTTTCTCTAAGACAACTTTGTAGATTTAAAGGCTCTTGACTGACAGCACTGGAAGTGGGACTCTCCAGTCCTAGAGAGAAGCAGTGACAGCTATAGCTGCAATAATCTTGCCACACTGACTCACCTGTAACTTGACAAATTCATCCCAGAACTAGAAAGAGATTTTCTGATGTAGTCCATGCACTGCTGATCGTCAGATAAATACTAGATGCATGATTTAGCAGTGCAAATGAAATCTACGTAACTATTCACATCTCTAGATAATCCTGAAGGCCCTATCAGCCCATGTAAGATCCTCCCTCTTCACATATAGACCAGTGTAAACCATACCTCATGCCCTTCCTCTGTGGTGGTTAAAATAAATGCCTACAGTGAACTAAATTATCTTTGGAGGATCACAAGTCATTATTTGAGAGAAACATCACATTCACTTCCCTATGGCACCAGAGGAAGGAATTTGCTGCAGTTAAGAGAAAATTTTATATTCCTGAATGGTTAAGCCTGAGGAGGACCACTGACCCTCACACCTGGCACTCTGCTGACTTTCACTCAAGGTAAAGCTGGGATCCTGACAGAGTTTCCCAAACTGCTTCGTCTTCTAACCTCAGTGCCACCCTGCCAGCATGCATCCTTCCAACTCTGATGCTAAGCCAGCTGCCTATCACCCAGCTGCTTCCATTCCCAGGACACTTCTGAAAAGCCAGTGCCTTCTCTGTGGTTTAGCCACCACAGCCCTTATCAGGGCCTTCAGCTGCCGACTTCTCAGCCTGCCTGAAAGGATTTTGTCACTGGAAGCCTTCTGCAGTCCTCTCTAACTGGGAATAAATCCCCTTGTGGGAGACACGATCAGTGCAAACTGGCTGGATGGGAACAGTGAAAAAGGCAGCTGTGGTTTCAGATGCTTGGTCTAACCCTAGACAAAAAGTACAATAGGATATCAAGTTTTCTGGAAGGGAAGCCTATATTTATAAATGGACAAAGAGTTCAGTCAAGCTCTCAGCTGTAACCTCTAAATGTGTTTCTGAGCTCTGAATGACAGCTTTTCCTCACTGGCTTGAACATAAGGAGATCTGATGTGTTTTCTAGGAAATTAAATTGTTTCTCTGACGCATCCTTACTGAAGAAAGATGTTTGTGAATCCCAGTGCTCGCATCACTTCCACATGGACTTTAAAAGCCTGTATGCCTAAGGATTTGTCTAAATCAATTTTATATCACATGCTAGGAATTTTTAGCATGAGTTTTTCTTTGTATAAAACATTTAGAAATAGGTAACATATCGGTTCACAATGTTGTCTGTATGCACATTTACATACCTTTTACTTTCCATATCCATTCTCTCCCTCCACAGAGACCAAGATCTGAATGCACTTTAACCACCACTGCAGGAAGTCTCAATATCATTAGCATTATTACATCACAGAGTATTATCTAGCATCACCACTAGATTGACTTAGCCTGATGAGATAACACTAGCAACACTGGTATTTCATTACTCCATTCCCCAAAAGGTATTTCTTTACAATTTAGCTACTACTTGGCAAAAATACTGTTGAACACCTGCAGGACATAAAACAAGCTTAATCTGATTTATTTTGCAGGTGCTAAGTGCAAAGGTTCTCTGCCACTCATGCAGCTTAGAGATCAGACTTCGGCACATTTTAAATAAGAATCAAGTTGTTTGCCTTGGTTGTGGTAGTGATGATATAAACAAATGTAGTCTGTCTTTCGATGATGTTGTGTGCCTGGGACAGGTCAGAGCCTATGTGAGGGAGGTGGAAACACAAATGTCTCAAAGAAGCCAGGTATAAATCAGTAGCAATGGAGAAAGAAGCTGCTTCACTCTCTGTTCCTCTGACCTCTTGTGCATCTGATGCCAGTCAAGGCAAAACAGAAGGGATCAAACAGAAAGCCACTTCTTACAGCAAATGATGTGCAGTGGGAACTAGACTCTGAAACACACTCTGTAATCTGTTCTGACTCTGAGACCGGATGCAGCTAATTGGCAGAACTCCTTAATTAGCACAGAGCTGCCATTTCTGCAGACAGTGCGGGACTGTGTGCAGTGTGCTGCAGTGGAGCACAGCACCTGTCAGTCAGGAGCCCTCTCCTCCCACAGTGATGCCCTGGCTGAGAAGGTTGCCCTTGGCTAGAGAGGAAGACTGGAGGGGAAAGAGGAGAAACTATGAAATGGTTCTTCCTTAAGTGCAGGGGCTCATGCAGCTGAGCAGCTGTCGTGGTTCTCTCCAAGCTGTACAATAAGGAGGCTGTCCCTGGTGGACTGAAAACAGGAAAGCAATGTGCAAGTGGTTTCTTAGACTTGTTACCTCCTTATTACAAAGGAAAAAAGGTGGTTCTTCCTTTGACACGCTTTCACCTACATTCTCTAAATGCATTCAGCAGCACGAACCTTTCATGTCCTGGAATGGGCTGTTGTTTTCACCTCTAACCCACAGATTTCATTGTCACTTCAGTACTGCCATATGCAAACAGTTGTTCTGATCACAAACCAAGCACCTTTAACTAAAAGTTTTTACTAAGCAATTCATAAAGTAGTGAGCTACCTCTTCTAAGAATAATATAATATAATATAGATGAGGCAGCAAATTTTTCCTATCTACCAAAGCAGCCTTAAACAGGCAAAACAGCATTTTTTTCTATTTTTGGTTTCTTGGGAAGAGGAGAAATTTTGCAGAATACTTCTGAGGTTGCATTCGCAGAAGCAGTTACATGTTCTGTTGTCCAAAGGGATCCATCCAAAGTGTCTTCTGCGACCCCTCCTTTTCATGCTTACTACTCCTCCTGGAGCTGCTGAAGCAAGGGAGTCTCCTGACACTTATGGTGATGGGTAAGGATGCAGAGCAGTGATGTTTCCATGGCCTTACTCAGAGCCCAGTCGCACTGTGGGAAGGCCACCGGGATAACTCGTCTAGTTGGGTTACCCCAAGGCATCTCTCCCTCTCAGAAACAAGGCAAAGAGATACAGACGCACTCACATATCTTGCAGACCAAATTCTTTACACTGTTACTACTTAAAATATCTGCAATAACTCCAGTTGAGCCAGGTTTCAATGTTTAGTTACATCTCTCTGCTGGGTTATTCTGGGTTGATGTTGCTGCATGAAAACAGAATTTGGCCCTTATTACAAGCATATTTTTATACAGAGGATGACAAATATCAAAAATGCATTTTTTTTTTTTTGCTGGAAAGAGCTACGCTGTCCTTGAAGGGAAGACCCTAGGAAAGCTTCAGGCTAAAATAAATTTACAATTGTATGAGACCTTCTCCTTCTTTCTCCTGGAAAGAGTCACTACATAAAATTACAGTCCCATATTTTAGGCCCAAATAGCTTCCCATATTTACAAGCCATTGGTAGGAAGTTTTTATACATGAAATGCCAGTCTTTGTAGCTTGTGCTGGCATTTCTAAACTGGGACATAGAGCTATGCTTTACCAGCTTTTATCCAGGAGAGATAATGCTGCCAAGTTAACAATGTGGCTGTAAGCTTTTCATTAATTTTCCAACGTACTTCGTCTTTGTGGGCACTGTAGAGCTGAAGTTCAAAATATTCATGGAAAGAAAAAGCCTGTTAGGAAGTCAGCAACTAATGACATAGAGCAACACAGTTAGCCCCAAGTTTTTAGGGCTATAACACAATTACTGTAATTACATGAGCTGTGTGCAAGTATATTTGCACAACAAATCCCAATGGACTGAGATGAGGTAGGCTGTGTTTTGGGTATTTTTTAAATTTGGAACGTTCTTGGTGGAAAAAATTCCTCTCTCTCTTGCTGGAGTCCTTTACACATATACAACTCCCAGACTTATGTGCTTCATCCCATTCAGCCATTGAGGCTGCCCATGTGCATAGGGATGGAAGGGCATTTGTGTAAGAATCTCTGCAAATGTAAGCCAAGCAAGCAGGCTTGGTTTGGTTTCCAGGTCCTCCTACTCATGGGCTGGAATGGTAGATACTGAGAAAATTACCTGTGGCTGCATGAGAGTGTGCATGAGAAAATTCGGCAGGAGTTTTCCATAATTTAAACAGCTTGGGATGCTCTCCCTCATCTTAAAGGGTTCAGGTGATTCTGATGATATCCAGGGAAGGGAAAATAAGGCTTGGGGGAATAGGAAGGACCTGGCTCGTGACTGAGTTCCTTCAGATCCAGTACCAGGCTGGATGTTTCAACATCTCCCAAGTACCTATCTGTGAACCAGTGTTCAGATGTCTTTTTTCATAGTCTCCTGAAAAGTTCATGGTACTCCCACACCCTAGACTGTATGGTACTTATTAAACTGTTCATGATAAATATACAAAGTCTGCGTTATGTCACTCAAACAGCAATGTCTCAATTCTGGTATCAGCAGAGTCACCTGCCATAAAAGCAGTATGATGCAAGTGAGAAAAATATATTTTTCACTGGCATATTGCTGAGGATTGTGAAGATTGTTTCTGGCTGATGATAATAATATGGCAAAACTAGAGACACGATTTACTGTTTGTTTGAAAACAGTGGAAAATGTAGGTTGCCTAGGGAAAAGGTGAAGTATTTCACACAGATTAAACGGAAAAAAACACTTTGGGGTCCATTATATCTTCTATCCTTAATGTTTTATGGGTTGTATTCTGCATTTTAAAACATTTAATGTCCTGGGGCAGGCTAACTCTACAAATGTCACTTCCTGGGTGGGCTTGTCCTTTTGCAATTAAAAATAAAGCACGGAACATCCATAGCAGATGGAACTTCCACACAGAACAAAATCTCCTCTATTCTCTTTTTTTCCTACCCAAATACTGTTTCCAACAGAAGAGACTTGAAGTTTGGAAAAAATGAGAGCTAATCAACCACAGCATTTTGTAATTAATAAGAAAACCACATCCCATATGGAATGATGGAATTTGACAACCTATTTCCAAGCCTGTGGCTTTTCCACCCATTTACCTGGGTCGAAATCTGTTTTCTATGGAAGAAGAGTAAGTGAGGAATAACTCCACTGAAAGGCATGGAGTTACTCCATATTTATATACTGTAGATATAGGTCCAGAGCCTTTTTTTGAGTAGCAAATGCAGATTCAAGACAATTCAGTACTGTGGCAGCCCATTACAACGGACTGTAGGAGGGGCTTTACCCTGCAGTCCAGGCTGTGTCTCCTCTGAGTGCT
Organism: Corvus brachyrhynchos; assembly: GCF_000691975.1. Classification (NCBI taxonomy): domain Eukaryota; kingdom Metazoa; phylum Chordata; class Aves; order Passeriformes; family Corvidae; genus Corvus; species Corvus brachyrhynchos. The sequence goes on along the minus strand of NW_008236213.1, from coordinate 860,139 downwards.
CCCACTGGTGTCACTGCATCATTCCAGCATCATTAGTCCTGCTGACCTCCTGCTATGCAAGAGCAGCAGGAGTTGAGGATGTAGTAACTCCCTTTGCTAAAGCAAGGTCCCTAAAACTCTAGGAAGAAGCATGAAAAATGGAGGAGCTCCCCTGACTCCAAATTTCCCATGTGAGCAGTACCCAGGCTCACTTCCCTCCCAGCAACTACAGAGAATTCTGCTGCAATCCTGAGATAAAGGGGTGTCCCAAAACAACACCACCTGTGCCCTGCATCAAGACTTCCTTTGTTAAAAAGAAAAGAAGAGTAGTTATAATGGGAATCTCCTTTCTAAGAGGAATGGAGGCCAGACCAAACTCACACAAAAGTCTTCTGTCTCCCAGGACCTGGGGTAAGGGACATGACTAAAAAACCTCCCAGTTTAGTAAGGCCTTATGATTACTATCTGTTACTGGTTGTTCAAACTGGCAGCAACAAAATAACAAAGAGAAGTCTGAGGGTAATCAGAAGAGACTTCAGGGCCCTGGGGTGATTGGTAGAGGAATCAGGAGCACAGGTATTGATTTCAGAGATGGGAGTGAAAAGTATCTGACAAGAGATTCAAAAAACTTAGAGAAATATTAAGGCAGAACCCATCTGATAAATCTCCAGACAGTTGAGTATTCAATTCACATGCACTTTGTTTATCCTTTTACCTTGCATTGTCCAGACCATCTATTTCTGGATGCATACCGTGCCACTGCATTGCAGAGATTTTCTTCTGGTGCTTTGTTCAATTTCTACTGTCTTCTAAGCAGAAGCAGATCAGTGGAGATATCATAATGTTTATTTTAAAACAATTTGTTCTTTTATGTAAAACATTTGGGAATTCCAGTAAACTGGCGTTACTTAAGTGCTATCTTAATATTTCTCCCGAGGCTGATAAGTCTAAAACATTCTACCTGAGTTGTTTTGTGACATAGTTGTGGTAATTGCCTGAGCACGAAGATGTAATCCTTTTTTTATTTTTTCTTGTACAGGAATGACACTGTAAAGGACTCTTTAATTTATGGGGAAGTAAAAAAGTATCTGTTGGTAAATCACATCATGTCTTTCAGACATATAAACTGAAAAATAAACTGATGCACAAATGGCTTCATTAATGACAGAATTATTGAACACTTAAACCAAATAGTGAATGAGACCAAAGCTGTAGAAGGCTTTGTCCCTCACTTATTTCTAAGTTATTTGCTTCCTTACAGAATCATTTTCTCTAAATGAACTTCTGATTTCTAACAGCAAGTGTGTCTTCTGTTGGCTCAAAGCAAACAAGAACTAAAAAATAAAAGCCCTATCACACTGGTTTATATTTAAAATGCAACATGTTATACATAAATATGCACAGAGTCAACAAAGCAGCTGCATTTTACAGAAGAGACATGAGAGAAGTTCCTAGAGAACTGTTGTTCTGAGATAATAAATTTCTCAGTAGCTTTAGAGTACTTTTCAGATGGATAGAGATATTCCCTCTAATTACTAAAATACTGAACTAATCTAATTAGTGTCCATCATTTTCAGGGCTTGTCTTACTCAATTTAATGGGAATGCTAATGGAAGCACTAGTTTTAAAATACTTCCAGGATATCTTTGTTTTTAAAAAACAACATGATATTTTCTCCAGACATGTTATGCAGATTTCAGCTGTGTCTACCACCCAGCCACTGTGAAAAGCCCTGTCATTCTCAAGGATGTGCCTGGAATCCCGATGCAGAAGGAAAATGCTATCCAACTGTCAGTTGTATTCATTTTTGCAATGCCCTTGCCAAAATACAAATCTATTTATTTGGAATAAAACACACTACTGTGCTCCATAAATTCTAGGGTGGGTCATTCTTCTGGGTGTAATTCTACAGTTTTTATGGTGAGATCACTGTTGCTCCATGTGTGGGTTGCTTTCAGCCATTTCAGAAAGGTCAGAGGAGCCAAATAATGTCCAGCTATTCCTGCAGTGAGGCTCTCCTGTACAGGCACCCCTGCCTCCCTTCAGTACCTCCATCACCAAGCAAAAAGCCAGAAAGTGAAAAGGAGGTTTAATCATAAAATATCCCAAGTTGAAAAGGACCTACAAGGATCATTGAAGTCCATCTCTTGGCACTACACAGCACAATCCCAGAAATCACATCATGTTCCTGACAACATTGTTCAAATGCTTCTCAAACTCTGTCAGGCTGGTGCTGTGACCACTTCCCTGGGGAGCTTCTTCCAGTGCCCAGTCTCCCTCTGGAAGAACATTTTCCTAACAGGCAACCCACACCTACCGTGACACAGCTTCATGCTGTTTCCCTGGGCTCTGTCACAGGTCATCACAGAGTTTTTCTTGCCCTCACAGGGAAGTTGTCAACTGCAATGAGGCGTCCCCTCAGTCTCCTCCTCCCCAGGGTGAAGAGGCTGGATATTCCTTGTAAGGTTTCACCTCAAGACCCTTCACTATCTTCATGCCCTCCACTGGACACTTTCTAACAGATCATTGTTTTTCTTACATTGCCATGACCAAAGCTGCCCCCAGCACTGGAGGTGAGGCCGCCCCAGTGCAGAGCAGAGAGGACAATCCCCTCCCTTGCCTGGCTGGCGATGCTGTGCCTGATGCCCCCCAGGATGTGGGTGGCCCTCCTGCCTGCCAGGGTACTGCTGACTCACGTTCAACTTGCCATCTGGGGCACTGCTGACTCATGTTCAACTTGCCATCCACCAGGCTTCAGGAGAGTTTTTGACATAAAACTGAACGTCCCTGTTTTAGATGTGTAAAACTGGAGATAAATTGGGCTATTAAAACATACCAGTATCAACTTCAGGGAAAACACAGCTGAACCAGCCTGAAATCTAGAGACCAAGAAGTTCTGGGTTTTTTCTGGCTATTTTAGTGACCTGTTTTGAGCTAGGGAGGGGTAGTCTTTGGTCCTCTGAGAAATTTTGAGTCTTGTCTCCTGCTCCAATGAACAGAATTTTGGTATTTATCCAAGCAGAAATTGCAAATGTGCAATAATAACATGGGAAAAGACAAAACATGGATGAAAAGCATTTACAGATTGAGGACAGAGCTTTTCTTCTGAGAAAAAGAAAAGCCTTAGAAACAGTTATCTTTAGTTTTGCGCACTCATGGGCCACAAACTATCACCAAAACCACAGAACAATATTCCAGCGTCTTAGTGTTTAATGCTGGTTTATTAGGGATGGGAGATAACTTCCTACTCTTCCCATTCAGGACCAGCTCTGCTGAAGACTACAGACATTAATTATAGCTGTAGCTTCATTGTTTTTTATGGCACTGACACACAGCTGAATTTTTGTCACAGAATGTGACTGCAAGGAAGGCAGCTGCCTTAAAGAAGTGTAATGGTTTGGCCCAAAATACACATTACTGTTTATCTTCTGTGAGCTAAGAATTAGGAGAAACACAAAGCAGGAACCAAACTTGAAAGAATATAAAGAAGTTTATTAACAGACCTAAAAGAGGGAAAAAAAGAAAAAAGAATTATACCACCTTTAGAGCTCTCCTTCTCCCCCCACCTTCCTCCCTTCTCCCACTGGCAATGTAAAAAGACAACCCTTAAGATGTTCAGTCTGTTTACCACTTCCATAATAACCTTGTTCAGTCCATTTAGAAAGAGAAGTCTCTTTTTGCTCGTGCTATGAAAACATTATCACAACAAGACAGCCGCCCACTTCCAAATATTGTTCAGTCCATTTAGGAAGAGGTCTCTCTGCTCGCATGTGAGTCCCTTCCCCCAACTTGAAGTTTTTCCTGCAACTGCTTGTGAGGGTCCACTCTTGAAGGTTTTTGGGGTACAATTTTAAGGTTGAGCCGTTCAGAAACAAAAGTTCTCTTCACCCATCTCTGGGAGCATTTCATGTCTGAGAACAGAGGCCCTTCTCCTTCCCTGGGAGCAAAGGGTCTTCATCATCTTCATCTTTAGGACTATCTCTGGGA
>NW_008236213.1:853382-855783 GCF_000691975.1 Corvus brachyrhynchos | reverse complement strand
GTGTGCTTATTCTTAAATGTGGATAACAGAGGTGATCACAACTTTAAGTGGCTTAGAGAATTGTCCATATTCAAACTGACCAGCTGATAGGTTCTATCAGGTCCCAGAGGAAGCTGTAAGAAGAGCATCACTTCCGAGACTCAGCTTGCTAACCTATGACAAGAAGCAATTCAGTTTATAAGAACACCACTAGTGGTCTTGCACAGGTGTTGAGCATTCAGGCAGAGTCCTGCAGCTATTTTCACAGACAAAGTTTGCAGAAATTTTACACAAAACACTGTACAGCAGAACTGAGGTAAGTATAAAGATAATGGTAATTATCCAAATATAAACAGAAACTGTTAAAGAAGCATCCTGTTTGATAGCTTTTTAGTTGACAAGTATAATCCAATTACTCAGATTTTGTACTAGTATGATTCCAGAAGATATTACACAAATTAATTTTTCCAAGCTGTTATTCCAAAATAGGTGAAGTAATTACACAAGCATCTAAGCTAAATTTCTCCTCTCCAAAACCTGAAAACCTGTATAGGACATGGGTTTTCTTTCATGTGCAGAGAAACGAGAGAGGATGAAGTGAAGAAAGGGTCTGGGTAAATGAAGAGAACAGGGAGAGGAATGACACAGTGGTAAGGGCCTGAGACCAGAAGGGAAAAACACAGAGAACAGGAAGAAGTGAAGATAAGCAAGAGGTGAGGCACATCCTCCATGTTTAAAAATTCTGATGAAGATGTTTCCTTGAAGAGAGCATGAGCTTAACAGGGGACATCAAGACCTATGTTGAATCAGGGCAGTTGTAGATTTGCAGGAAGAAATAAATACCTGGTGCTCTGTCTCCTTGGAATTGCTACACCTCATACATTCAAGCTGTCTCAGATCAGCCATGCTTGTGGTGCCCACAGTGAATAAACAAGCTCTTTCTAAACTATGTCAGACTACCTGACTTGTGTCTCACACCATGCAGGCAATTGTACATCTTCTGCAATTGTACACCTTCTGCCATTTATAAACCTTCTGCTATGCAGAATATCCCCAAATCCTTTTTGATAGAAATAATTTCTAAACTGAAGTGGAGTTGAGGAAGGGGTACAAATCGAAATGTGAAGGTAGTGTTCTTGACTTTCAGTTAACAGGAAATAATGTTATTGAAGAAAACAAAATTTCTCTAGTTCTGTACTGGTATAATTGAGGGCAGCCCCTGACCCTGTGCTGTACTCACCTAACATTTAAGAGGGCATTGTGCTCTTCTCCAGCTGTAACTTTCATGATCTTTAAGTCTAACAGAAGAGGCTCGACAACTTTGAAGGATATTTTCTGGTCCAAGATGGAAATTGAGGCAAAGAGAACGGAGGCAGGCTTGCCTGGAGGTGAGATCACCCAATTTATTAGCTCAGTTCCACTAAGCTTCTGAAGCTAGCTTGAACATTCATATGTAACCTGAAAGAAGAAAGTTAAAACAGCCACTTGCTATTTCAGAAAGGAAAAAAAATATATTTCTGTATTATGCTGACTAGCTGCACCTGGCAGAGGTCAAAGACAGCATAGCCTCTCTTGAGAGGGAGCATGTTGCTCTCTTCTGAATCTGGAATGAAATCTATTATATACACTGCATTGCACTCAACAGTGAAATTACTTCCAGCTGGGTTGCTGCTATTTTTGCTAATCTCAGTTAGACTTTAGCTGTCTGTTTGCTCCTGGAGAATCAGTGTAAAGAGGGGGAAGATAATACTCTGATTACTGTTTCACTTCAACATCGTATACTCAACAGTTTTTGCTAGGCTCCTCTAAATATAGCAGTACGTTTGGTAGTAGATGCCGTACACACTGTTCAGATTCACAGTGCTGCATGGGAGCAGTGACCTTCTGTTGGGGTGTTGGGAGTTCTCCTTTTGGGTTTTTTTCTCTCTTAAGGAATATTCCCCCATATGTTTTGCTAGGAGACAATAACATCTGGATACTTAAGAGAGACAGAAGACCTGGCCATAGGGGGAGGGGTCCAGCTGGCTACTCTCTTTTATCTGAGGTTTTCTCGTGTATGGCAGAGATGCTGCAAGATTCGGACTGGGAAAAAGGGGTTGGGTGGAGCCCCCAGCTCTCTTGTTTTCTCAGCGTTTGGAGGGGAGAGAAGCTGCGGTCGCTGTGGGGAGACTTCATCACCACTGCGGGGCTCTGCCTTCTGCTGCCTTCCTTCTACCATGAGTGGAGCTTGCTTGTTGGAGCGGCTGTTACACTGGGACCCTATTTAACACCCTACCTCACTAAAAGAGGGACCTTTTCACCATCTGCTCAGGTGCCTCAGGGAGAGACCCCGGGATTCCCAAGCTCGCCTTTCCCTGCCCCACTGGGACCCAGGCTGCAGCCACCCTGCCCCCACCATTGGCTTGAGGCCTTGCTACACTGT
>NW_008236213.1:843386-853040 GCF_000691975.1 Corvus brachyrhynchos | reverse complement strand
TGCCGCGTGCTCCCCGAGCTCGCTCCGGAGCGCCCCCTGCAGCCGCGGGGGAACCATCGCATCTGCCCTGCTCACCGGGAGCCGCCAGCGCCCCTGCCGGCTGCGAGCGGAACTGCACCCGAGGGGAAAGGGCCTGACAGCCGAGAAGGCTGGGACTGGGTTTGTGATTGTTTGCTGTTACTGCCAGAGTTATTGTTGTTTGTTTGACTGGTTATACACATACAGATATATACTAGTAAAGAACTGTTATTCCTGTTCCTCACATCTTTGCCTGAAAGCCCCTTGATTTCAAAATTATAATAATTCTGAGGAAAGGGGGTTGCATTTTCCATTCCAAGGGAGGCTCCTGTCTTCCTTAGCAAACACCTGTCTTTCAAACCAAGACACCTTCCCAAATGCCTTGTGTGCAAATCACTTCCGCAGCCTTCCTCATCATCAGTTGCATCAGTTTCTTCTTGTTTAATAGTGAAACAAAATTGCAACAGGGAATTAATTTTCACTGGCTGTGTTCTTCTGTCTCATTCACGTATTTTTCAGTTTTTAGCACACAAGTAAATAGGACTCAGACAGACTTGTAATTAAAGTGACTGAAGATCCAAGGATGAATCAGATGTGTATTGAGGAAAAACAATTTCCACCAGAAATGGCAGTTAACTGAACCTAGATGTCTTCCTTCAAAACATCTCAGGATGGTCCTTTTGCTGGCCCCAGAAATAGATTTGGTGTTGCTATCAGCTCCTGTGAGGAAACCTGGAGCAGTGTAGGTGCCCCCATGCAGGAGCCAGGGCCCAAGTCCTGCAGTAGGTGCTGCTGGCCTGCCCATCCCCACCGAGGGTTGCTGGATGTGTCCAGTACCTCCTGGCAGCAACTCCCAGTTTTGCCCCAGAGCCACAGCTGATTTCCAGAGCCCCTGTCCACAGTAAAGCTGACAGTGACAGTCATTCCTGTGGCAGGCTGCTGGGTTGAAGGAGCCTCTGGTTCACATGAAATTTGGGTCCGAGAAAGATTTTCTCTCAAAATACATAAAAAACAACTACAAATCCATAAAGCTGCACACCTGGTTTCGGGGCAGTTCTTGTGTCCTTCCAAGGTATGAAAATAACACTGTCTGTATCAGCCATAAGCTTTGATTAAGAGACTAAGGGGAATCTTATATCCACATGCAAATCCTCACAGCCCCAATCCTGCAGTTTATAATGCTCAGGCAGACCACTGTGCTCAAGTGGAGCACTATTAACTTTAATGTGAATTCCAGCCATGCAGTTTAAATTACCAGATCAGAGGCTAAAATTATATGCATACAGGGGTAGGTGTTGTCTCCTGCATCTTCTACAGTGTGGAGCACATTGTGAGCATTTAGCAAAGGATAATAAAAATATCATAATAATAACTATAAAAATACCTATAGTAATTATGATATTAAAAAAATAGATCACATTGTCTACAGTATTCAGCTTAAATTTTCTTTGAGTAAAAAACATACCAATTTTTATTGGAGTAAACTAAGATTTGTGACCCACTATGCACGAAGCTGAGCCCAGTTTGAGAATATTCTTCCTGGAATATGGAATTATTTTGCTGAATAGGAAACGTCTTCGTACAGAGTTGTTTAAATAAGAAACTTTTTATACCTCATGCAGCTTCCAAATTTCAGATCATAGACTAGTGATGGACTTTTTCAGGGCTGGAGGGACTCATCTCAGATTCAGCAGACTCATGGCTCTCTCCTCAGCACCTAGACCTGGTCCATTCACCCTCCCCAGGGCCTCTGGATCACCTTTCCTCAAACTCCGGAGGCATGTGGGCAGCCCTTGGTCAAATCCCTCCTCTGAACCTCTTGGTCTGTTCAGCCTGGAGGAGACTGAGGGGAGACCTCACTGCAGTTACAACTGCCTTGTGAGGGGAAGAGGAGGGACAAACATTGATCTCTTATCTCTGGTGAGCAGGGACAGGACTGAGGGAATGGCCTGAACTTGTGTCAGGGGAGGTTTAGGTTGGATATCAGGAAAAGTTTCTTCACCTGTAGGGTCATTGGGCGCTGGGACAGGCTCCCCAGGGCAGTGGTCACAGCACCGAGACTGACAGAGCTTGAGAAGCGTCTGGACAACGCTCTTGGACACATGGTGTAATTTATGGGACTGTCCTGTGCAGGGCCAGGAGTTGGACTTCGGTGATCCTCACGGGTCCCTTCAACCCAGAATATTCTGTGATTCTATAAAATGTAGAGAAGCAAAATTCTGTAGCCATGCCACTCTGTTGTTGACTCCCCTCACTGTGAAAATCTGAACGTAATTTGAATTCAGTTGGTTTCAAGATAACTGTATCTTTTAACTGGATCTTTCTCTGGGAAACTCAGGCACACTGTATTAATGTTCTGTATTTTCTCCCCTGTAGGCACTCATATACCAAATAATTTTCAATATTAATTTTGGTAAGACAAATAGCTCAATCTCCTGAAGTTTGTTCTTTGCAGCATTTCCTCTGTGCTTTTTCTGGACCTGTTTCTCTATCTAGATTGCTAATTCTCTTCTCAGAGGAATGCAACCAGCCCCAGCAATGCAACACTGCCAGTTTGGTTTATCCTCTTATCTGATACATTCTCTGATCCTCCTGTCTGATACATCTATGCTTGCATATAACAGCTCACAGTGAGAGACCTCTTTTTGTGTCTGTCCTTTGTGTCTTTTTGTGTCTGACAGTTTTATCACTACTTGCTTTGCCTTCCACAGATTCTGGATTGTTGTAATGCTACACTTGCCTACAGTTGGTCAAGAAAAATATTCAATAAAGCAGGAATAATCCTGATTTCTGCACAATTACCCTAGAAACTCCCATGATGTGAAGATCCAGAAACTTGTAAAAATATGCTTGTTTCTGAAATATCCATGTCCTTAAGAAAAGAACAGCTGTTTCTCAAAGCTGGTGTTAAACTAGCTTTGAAACTAGTAGGTGTGTGCATATATATATATATACAGGCAAATATTGCTTAGAAATATAAACTAAGACAAAATAGAGAAATTCCCTTTGGCATGATCTAGAGTTTAATACCGGAGAAATTTTCTTTATTTATATATTTTAATTTACACGTTTACTGGAATTGCTAAGAGGGATTATATGTTGCCTTGCAGACCAACTAAAATTTGAAATCCTGGAAGATCACTTCCCTAACCACATCCTATCACAGCAGATTGTGACACATTACAAGAGACTCTAGATATGAATTCATCAGGTCTTTCTCAAGTGTGAGATATAAAAGGCTTCATAAATCTTTATTAAATACTAGAAATTACTTATATCTTTATTATTAGATTACTTACATTACTTAATATTGGACTGGAATTTCTATTTCCTACTTGAGCCCTTGAGGGTGGGCATAAGGACTTATGTGGAAATGAATAAGCCAAAATGGAAGAGGGATTTAATTTTTAAAAAACCTCAAACAAACAGCAACAACCAAAAAAAACCCCAAACAAACAAACAAACAAACCAAAAAACTAAACAAACAAAAAATAAACCAAACCGAACCAAACCAACAACAACAAAAAAGAAACCAAACAGAAAATCCCCCAAAAAACCAGTAAACTCAAACAACCAACCAAAAGTAAAATCAAACAAACCAACAACCCAAAGCTAAACAAAGAGGAAATTCTGTTAGGCCTTTGTACTCTTGGCAAAGGCCATGACTCAGGAGGCCAGTTCCCCAAGAACGTGAGCAGTGCTGGTACTGCTGGCTCCTGGGCAGTCCTGTCCAGTCACTCAAATTTTGCTTTAGACAGCTCTAGGCTTGTTTTTGTTCTTGTTCAGAGCTTTAATCTCAGTTTGATCACCAGTCTGTCTTTTTGTAGCTTTCAGAAAACCCAGGTATAGTCTGTGAAGCTGTTAATTGCTGACTCAGTAGTATTAATGTGTTTACTACAAGCCATTTGTTATAAATGTGAGAAAGAACAAAGTTTTTTCTAATCTATCTCTAAGCAGAGATAGATTGTACTTCATAATTTATCTATAAAACTAAGTTTCTTGCAGACTATTATTTTTTAATAATGTATGGTATTTCTGTAGGAACATGTTGCTCATTACAAGTCCTTCTTAAAAGCCATAATGTAACTAGGGGAAAAAAACCAGCCTAACTTCATCATATGTCCTAACCTTTGAGAAGAGCAGCATGACCTTAAAGTATTGAAATTATGTCTGTCTGCCATTAAAGAGACTTCCATAAAAAACCCAGGCTTGATAAGTACAAGGTACAAGGAAGAGTGCATTTTTATAAGCACAAAAGCAGCCCAATACATAAAAAGAAATTTCAAAAACAGTGGGGCAGTTGAAGGAGAAGACAGACCCTTTCAGTAAGCTGCTCAGTCCATCTGGTAAATCCTATAGATTTATCTTCATCCCAGTGTTTACTGCATAACTTCCCTGTGAGTAAAATTAGCTCTAAGTTTTCCCCCTTTACTTAATAGCAGCACTCATCTACTGAATGCAGGTCCATATTTGGATTACTGCCTTCAAACATTTAGAATCTCTTATCCTTTGAAATACAGAGTCTCCCTTTCTCTCTACAGACTACGTGTTCTTTCCTCCACATCAGTAATGTAAAAGAAAACAGAATACATGGTCTCATGGTGATGTAATAGTTGTTTGCTAGTAGCACCTAACCACATTATCATTTTCTTACTATTTAAAATATTTTTACATTTTCTGTCTTAAATAACTGTTTGTTGACGTGTGTAGCCATAGTCCCCTGCAACATGTTGACTTGATGAAGTAGTACATGTTTAGTATTGGAAAAGAGATATCAGTTGCTTCCTCTTAAATGGCTTGCAAATATCTAGTGAAGGATCCTACTCTGTTCAGATTTTTATCCTCAATACAGTGCCAGTGCACCATCTAGGAACTGATGAAGGAATGGAGCTAACTGTTCAGTGACTGAGGGTTCTTGTTGCATTCTTGACTAGGATGACATTTACTAGCCAAACCATGACTTGTTTGATCTACTGTTGTGATTGTCTAGATTAACTCGTATGTTCTGGCTCCCTGACTATATCATTCAATTCATTCATTCATTAGCTTCAATCATTTCCTGTTTCTGAGTCATTTACAGCATTATATCACATTATTGATTGGGGAGAGAGCCCTAGGTTGCAAAGACTGTCTACTTCACCCCAGGAAATCTGTTTAGCTTTTGATACAGTACAGACTGTCAGAAGTCACAATTTCCCTTTTCTGCCTCATTTGGGTCAGGAAAACCTTGACAGCCTGCTGAGATGAAATGGAAGCAGAAACACAGTAAAACAGAAGGAAATGATACTGGGCTACCATTATCAGCTCATGGACCAAGCACAGGTTCCCAGCAGCCAGTCATCCCCTTAAGGTAAAGCCATTAGCTGGAAACAGAAAATCTGTTTGTTTTGTATTGTGCCAGGAGCTATGTGCTGAAAGCTTGTGGTCTAAGACACAGTGAAGATAAGCGTCAATGGCCCTGGTGTACTTCACAGAATTTGTTTCCAGCCTCTTAAATAAAAAGGAAATTATACACAAAGTGAATATCATTTAGATTTGTGAAGTCAAGAGGTGAAACACCTGATTGAAGGTAGTCATGCAGTGCTGTCCTTTGAGACAGGTGTTACACGGAGGGCAGACAGTCAGACCATGGCTCTGGGGCAGGCTCTGTGTGTGGCACAGGTGTTCACTGTGAGGTGCATGGTATGTGGTGTCCAGTGTGCAGTGCCCTTTCCAGTAAATTGTTCTTATCTCAACCCAAGATCTTTACTTTTTGTGCCTCCGATTCTCATCTTCAGCCCTCCGCAGAGAGGGGAGAGGAAGAGGAGAAGGGGCAAGGGAATGGCACGTGGTTTGGAGAGTCTCAGTGGGAGCACTAAACTGGGGAGTACCATTCCTAAACCACAACAAGGTGCAATGGTGCCAATATGAAGATTTAGATGCATGACCTATAGGGTCAAGATACAAGTATTAAACCTATTTGAGTTACTAAAGATCCTTGGTCTTGTTCATTGTTTTTATCATCAGTTCAAATTATATGCCCAGATACAGCCTTTCTGTCAGCTTCTACCCCATTCATCATCCACAAGGGATATACAGACAGGGGTTTAAAGATCTCAGCACTCTGAATGTTGATGTTTTTATTTCTTTTAAACTTTGCAAGCAAAGCAAAGGGCACAGAAATGCAGAACAGGTGTGATGATAGTTGTCCTGGTAACCATGGGCTGCACCTTGCTTAGGCCTCCCTTGTATTAAGGACTGTGCAGCCGTGAAGAGGGATACAGCCTCTGCTTATGAGAAATTCTTAAATATGACTGTCTCAGAGGAAGAAGGATATGTGAGTGTGATAAAAAGCATGTGAGGAGAAAGAGTCTGAGATAACATTTGAAAGAGCAGTTTTACCCAAATCCATGGTGATATTCCTTCAAATCTTCCTCTGTGATTCACATAGCATGATTACCTTTAAACACAGCTTCCTTATTCTGAATTGGGCAGTGATAAACTAAAATATCTATGTTTAGCATGTTCCTTTGTTTCTGCTAATAACACCATAAAAGCCCTTTATCTGGTATAATCATCAGGTGAACTGGCTGTGTGACTACTGAAGACCTCTGGCTATCCCTTATGTCCTGAACCTCCTTTTGTTTGTTTGAACTGCCACATCTTTTCTTACCTTAAGGTTCTAAACCCTTCAAAGAAGGGGTTGTCTTTCCCTTTTTTATCCTGGTTGTTGCTTCAGTCTATTAGAAACCAGAAGAGACTGCATTAGAAAACTAGAAGAGGCTTTATTAATGAGAATGAGAATCTTTTTTTATTTGAAACACTCATAATATTCTTGGCATACTTTTAACTGTACAGGAACAGAAGGGATACAACCCAAAACTTAACTAAAGCAGCAGCATTTCATCCTCAGCCCCCATCACTTTGTTACTATCACAGTTTTAACAGTCAAACACAAATAGTGGCACTAACTTAAAACCCACTTTCAATAAAATTAACTCCATCAATAGATGGTCACACAGTTGGGTGTGTTGTGAAATGTTTGGAAGTTAAACATGTGAGGGCACATCAGAGAGTGGGAGAATACATGGCCTTTTAAAGGAAGTAATAAAACCTTGATTGCAAAGTCATCATTCTGAATCATTTGAAAGCTCTAAAGTACATAAACCTTATACCCCTTGGTAAATAAACTAAATAAAGCTTATATCCCCATTCAGTCATGGAAGGTGACTTTGTTATTCTGTTCTTTTTTCTGGTTTTGTTTAGATCTTGGTCCCTGTATCTGCCATGCTTTCCTCCTTAACTTAAGGCAGCAGTTTGAGTGCAAGAAGCAGTAGGAAGCAAGAATGTGAAGGGCCTTTGTATTATCAAGAAATGAGATTTTCAAAGCAATCATCACTAACACATTGAATATAAGGTAGATGTGAAAAAAGGAACTTTAAAAAAGAACTTCCATGTGATGGTTAATAGAAGGATAAGGAAAAGATTCACTGCAGCTGAGAAAAATGAGTTCATCTCTTCTTTGAGTGCTGAAGTATTATGCCAGTATTATTAAGTTTGGGAAAGGCCAGAAGAAGAAGAGTAAATCCAAGATGTATGCAGGTAATGATCTGACTGAAATTGTTGAATAAGAAGAGCAGATAGGCAGGACTACAGTTTATAAAGTACTGGGAGGATAAACATGGCTGAAGGTAGGTATGCAGAGAAAGTGAGAAAGAAGTGTTAAAAATTGCAGTTCAGCTGGGAACCAGAGTAACAGAAAACAATGGTACTGGTGTGATCGGTGCTTAAGAAAAGCATGGAAGTTGGCAAAGGATTAAAAGGAGCTCAGTTTTGACCAAGTTGATTTTAAGCTAATCATTAGCTATCTGAAGAAAAGAGAAATATTTTATTTGATCAAAGGAGATTACCTATGGGTGACAGAATAGTTTAAAATAGTTGTGTGTTTTTTTAAGGTAGTTCAAGCATATTAGGCAGAGGATGTTATCAAAAGAAAGGTCATAGAGTCGACAGGACAAAAAAAATGTTCTTCAAAAGAGAAAAGGGGGGAATTACCTAAAAGAAATCTTGAACTAGTGTTAGGGAGGATGAATAGACACAAGAAAAGACAGCAGCACAGCAAGGAGGGTCAACAAGAGCTTCAGGTGTGGAGTGTATTCAGCAACATCAGAAAGGGTAGAGAGATACAGATAGAGGATGAGATGTTTCTCTGTGAGGTGGTTGATACAGACCTTAGTCACAGGCAGGAAGCGCAGAATGAGGGCTAGAGCTGAATATAAGAGTTGAATCTTTACAGTGCTAGGCAGGGTGCACCCCTTCAGTGAGGTGCCAGCTGGTGGCAGGAGGACTGTGAGGCACTGAACGAGCACTTTGTGAAGCTTGCCTTCTGCTGACATCCTACACTTTATGCTTCTCCATTTTTAAGCACTAAGTGCTGCATCCTGGTGCTGCACTCATGCTTTCAAAAAGCCTTTATAAATGCATTTCCAGATGTACCACTACTTGTGCTTTTCACGTTCTTGTTCCTGGTGGTGGAATTGTAGACTGGACCTGCCTGGTCCAGAGCCCTCATGTCCTGATGGGTCCTCCATTGTCCAGCATGGTCATGTAGCAGTGTCTACCATTTTTGCCACTGCTTTCTGTTAAAGTCACTTGGAGATGGATGTGTTTCACTGGAAGCTTGGTCATATTTTGAAACTTTCTGGGACTCTCACTCACTGACATCATTTAATTAACTGTACATAATTTGACAACTTCAATAAGAAATATTGTAGTCTACATTATTTGAATTCACCCTTTGGCAGAAAGTGTCCTTATTCTTTCAGTTTCTGTAGTATATTTTCAGTGGTATGGAACAATTTTGGGTACCATATTTATATATTAAGGAGTGTTTTTACAGATATTCAACCTGTGGAGGTGTCAACATATTGACCATTTGGCAGGTCTTCTACTGAGATGTAGGGTTATAAATTCATGGTTAATTTGCTTAAGCTCTTTCTGTTGCCTCACAGTGCCCTTTTTCTGCTTATTGCCTGTCATCAGCTAGTGCTCTTCCTTACATTCCCCAAAATTTGCCCAGCTGTAAAAGGAACTGTCAAGTGAATCAGATGTGTCACTTCGTAATTCAACAGCTTTGTGAACAGATTACTGTTGCAAAGAACACCTAATATGCAAGATGAAGTGTTCGTCTGTGGGTACAGAATCAGTATGTGAAGAGCTAAAGATGATGATGAAGAGATCCAGCCTTGCCATGAAAGGGACTAAGACTAAACACAGACCAAGTGTTTCTGAAATGCTCTGACACTGGGAGGCTCGAGCACTCCAGAAAGTGCCTTATTAAAGCACGAGGTTCCCCAGTTATATACACATGATTCTGCTTTCTCAATAGTCCCCTGTTCAGAGTAGCAAGTCAGAATAGGAGACATGGACAAGGCAGAGCTAGACAACGGCGCTTGCTGAACTCAACAGCAGAACACCTGTTCATTTACAGAGAAAAGAAACTGCATTTCTAGGCAAATTTATTGCTGACAATGGCAGTGGTATAGGGGAGAAAATATATGTCTTGGAAACTGTTTTCCACTAATTTGCTTTTCTATGGATGGGAGCACTTGTGTGTTGTTTTATGAAAAGAGGCGATGACCTAGAAAGAAATCAGCA
>NW_008236213.1:830095-843369 GCF_000691975.1 Corvus brachyrhynchos | reverse complement strand
TGTTTTATTTTTAATTACTACTTTCTTGCATTTTCTCCTTCTGTTCAGTCAACAAAGAAATTGCAAAATGATAAGAGTGTATTTGAGATGAAAATTAAGCTGAAGAAGCATTATGGGATAGTAGAAAGGCAAATGTGCCTCACAGTGGAATAAGATTGGAGAACCAGGAAAAAAGTCAGAAAAGACAAGTATTTCGAAGTGTAGATTTTGCCAACAGACATTATTGTTTGTTCTTTATTGTAACAAATATTAGCATGTAAATATTTTATAAAGAAAGAAAGTAATTGACTAACCTATTCTTCCAAATTTAATTCTTGAAAGTTTATAATGCTTCTATGGGAAAACATGGTCCACAGTATCGAAAGGACATATATGGATTGAGCCTACACCTGAGCATTCAGATGACTTATAACAAATTTATTACTTCAAAATTGCTTCCTCTGTTACATAAAAGCCATTGCTATAGGTCAATTAACAGAATAATGATCAGGGAGACAATATCTAATTGGCTTAATTTGTTGCATGGCTGGCCAAATTTCATTGTGTTTATTTATCTGAATTCAAGCTTTGAGTTTCACAGAATAGAGACTATGACAAGTTATTACTGTGATTCTCTCATACAGTAACCTTCACTTCATTTCGAAACATGAGCATTTTAAAATAAGACTAACGTTGTGCAAGCTTTCATGCAGCATCAAAATCACACAAAACATACTCACAAATAAGCACTGATTTTTCTACTACCAAGTTCCTTAATTATTCTGTGAGGTAGGGTGACATTCTGTGTCTTGGGGTGACTTTATGACGTTGTATCCCATATCGTTGTTCTATGCCCAGAAGTTAATTTTTTGCCTTTCTATGCCTTTAAACTGAGCCTGAGAGGGGGAAGAGAAAAAAACTGAGCAGAACTTTCAAAGCAGTGTTTCAAGTACACGCAGAGATAGAGGCGGCTCTGGGTTCTGCTGCGGCAAGAGAGAGAGCGGGAGGAAGCACTGCTTGCTTTCTCAGCCAGCTTTTGGCCCTTTTTCTCCAGACAGAGACAGAGTTGAACTTTGCTTTCCTTCAACTTTGTTTTGGTTTTTTTTCCCCCCTTCTTCTTTTTTGGACTGTTTCAACATCAGAACACATCAGCACTTTTTCCACTGAGGTGGACGCCCTAGAGGAGGGGGCCCCACCTCTTCCCAGCTCTGAGGAGGAGGAGAGAGGCTACCTACAGAAGGACTCTGAAATTTTCCCAGGTTTTTCTCTCCAAAGCAATAGGTTTCATTATTTAGCATTATTATCCTTTTCCTGTGTGTTTGTTAAATAAATAGTTTTTATCTCTTTCACTTTCCTTCGAGGAAAATTTATTTTTCCCGAACCTGGTGGGGGAGGGCTGGTTGTAACCTGCCTTCTCTCAGAGGATATATTTCCAAATTTGTCCAAACTGGCACACACTGGAAAAATTCAAATGGATTTGCAAAACACTGTAGCTTCACTCTGCTATTTCCCTTGCTACACACAAGTTTAGCTGCCTGAAGGATTTACATTGTCACTCATCGCCTTTGTTTCCTAGTGACTTCCAAATCAAATTTTGAACATCAGTGAAATATCTAAAGGAACCTCTGTTTCAGTAAGACAAGAAAAAAGTCAAGTATCTGTCTCCAAATGACTCAATCTCACTGCAGAAACACCATGTCTTAGGAGTATTTTTGTCCATGACTCTTACTGTGTTGTAAGACCCCTGGTAGAGTTTATTAGAATGACTTCCAGTTCTCACACATGAGGAAGGAAATAAGCTTCCACTCTCGTTTTCTTCTCCTTTGAGTTCTTTAACCTGTGAAAAAGAAACATATCAAATTAAATTCTCATTGGGTAAAAAATGGTACATTCGCATAGTGTTATTTCTAGTTGCTGGATTAGCCAGAGACAGCTGCATGAGATGTCTGTGTCCCTCATATGGAATTCAGCAACAACATTTCCATCAGTGCAACCAGCTTCCTTCCACTGTCTGCCTTGGAGGTCACTGCAAATGCCTTAGAAATAAAGCTGGTCATTACTATCCAACATAAAACATATATAGCAAGAAATACCTTGACCAAAGGCATTTTATTTAGCACAGGGCATTTAATTTAATATTTATCTCCTGTTATCCTCCTTGCTAATATTATGTGCTTATATTCTGAAAAATATTCTGTTGATGCAAACTTGCACTAAAATCCACAAAGGTACAAGTGCTGTATGTTTTGTATTTCACTTCTGATCTTTATTATTTAATCCTACCATGGAATACCACGTTTTCATAGCTTAGCTTTTTGCTGAGCCAAGTTAATGAAAAGATTGCCCTGAATTCAGAATACCTGGAAACAGCACAGGAGAAATTTCATTTGTCAGCATTCATTTCTAGTAAAAATGGTGTGGTTGCACCATTCTGCAGCAGTGATTTTTGAAGAAATTGATGAAGCGAAATGTACTGAAAATCTGATGTGTTCCCTGAGCAACAAAGGAACTCAAGGCAAACGTTACAGTGTTACTGACAACACCAGTACTGCTTGTTTAATCATTTGCTTCATAAACAGTAAAATGAAGTACTAAAAAAGAAAAAATCATGCAGGCCTCTCTGCCTTTTCTTTCTCCTTGGATCAGTTTTCTTATGCTGTTTCTCTTTATTCTCTTTTTAATTAAAAGCTTGTCTGCAGTAGCTGCTTATGAACTTCGGTGTTCTCTTCAGTGGCACTTCCTGCCAGATGCCCTTGTCCTTGAAGGTTTTCTCCTTGACATCAGGGAGATTTTTATTATTTATTTACTGGCCTTGCAGTATCACCTCCTGTTCTCAGTAACTGCGCAATGAACAAACCATAGGGAAGCTTCTGACCTGAAGACAGTGTATTCTGTCCTGTAGCACTGCAGAAAAGGCACATTACTGGCAGGTGAGAGTGTTGGGTTGGTTCATTCATGGGGGTTTGTGTGGTTTTGCATTTTATCCAGTTCACTGGCAAACTCAGGCTAAGGGATCTGAAGTCCCATGGTCAGAGAGACTGGATATACATTTTGCTCGGTGTCAGAAAGCCTGGGAGGGACCTCAGGTACCGTGAGAGACTGGACTACTCGTGATAAATTACTCAAACCTTTGACCACTTGCAGTGACCACACAGGTGCTGTAAGAGACTGGACTATTGATGCTAATGGTTCAAACAACTGGCTGGGTGCTTTACTAGGGATGCACAGGGTAGGTGCAGAAGGGCCTGAGGCTACAAACTGGGTTTCCAGATAAGGGAAAAGGCTGATGAGAGGCAAATCCTTCAAGGTGAGATAAACCCTTCCTATCATGCCAGTGTCCTCCCTTACACGACTCAGCTGTGAAAACTCCCCTCCCAAGTACTGGGTCATTCACCGGTGGGATGAAGGATTCACCTTGGCTGATGGGCCATGACTGATTCAACTACACTAACTTAAGAGACAGCAGCAATATCTAGGAAGATATAAATATGCAGAAAGTGTCCTGTGATCCAGTATTACCTCAACCAGGGGAGGTACGGGGCATTCCTACCTAGCCTCAGCATAGTAAACCCCACAGATCTGGTGTTTTGTGGACTTTTTCCCTCAGCACTTGATGGATACAGTCTACAACCACCATCTCGACAAGACTGCAGTCACTGAGAAAACTGGAAGAGGACCAGCCGGATATTGTTGGAACCTATAGAGTCATGATATTTTTTCTACTTCACCTGTTTCTCTGTCACTCTCTTTTTCTTTTCCCTCCACCCCTTTGCCTATCTCTCCCTCTGCCTCACATTTACTGTTAAAAATAAAGCTGTGCTGTTGGCTTCATCATATCTCATTTGTACCTTAATTTGGGCAGAAGCATCTCTCTAATAATTTTAATTTTAATAACTGGATCTTAACAGATACCCAAACTCTTTGTCTCTTGGTCTAACTCAAGAGATTTTTTCAGATAAAATACTTCTCTGATTTCTCCCTTTCCTCACTTTGTGTTGTCTATTTGCTTGCTTGCTTCCGTAAGTTAAATATTTTCACTTTAAGTAGTTGTCCTTCTTCCATATTTTGATAAGAAGTTGCTCTCTGCTTCCATATAAAATCATTACCGGTAACCAGTCCTGGAAGTCCAGCTCTCGGAACCCCCGCAGTGAAGTCACAAGACACTGCTCACCTGAATCTCTTGCAATTCCTTTGGCTCTAAATTAGGTTTCCTCTCCATCTTTCTACCTCTTGTCTGCTGTCTTTACTACAATCCTTAATGGCAACTGAATCAACAAAAGATATAATTATGACTCAGATACAGCATAAAAAAGACCCCAACCTTCACATTTATCTCCTGTTCTGGTGACCTCTGCTTGCAGAGGCCAAGTGAAATCCTCAGATTTCATGGTGTGATTCTGTAGTAGTTTAACACCAAGTGTTGTGTTACAAGATTATAGTAAAGTGAGAGACTGAGCTTATTTTGCTTTAATGTCCTGTCAGTTCTGTCAATATTCTGTCTTCAGTACCCTCATAGATTTTATCCAGCTGGGATTAATGACAAAGAATGTGGAGGAAAACCTGCTCTCTTCTAAAGAGATGTCAGCTTGGAAAAATCTGGGGAGGTTTCCAAAGAACACTGACAGGAGAGTTTAGGTCATTATTTGAAGTGACAGGAGGTAGATATACTCATTACAAAGTAGCTGCAGTGGCTAAACCTCTGACTGTCAATATTTTCAAAGGAAAGAATGACTACTTTTTCTCGTGTGAGTTTTTGAATTTAATAACCAAGAAAAAGCAGTGCCAGCCAAGCACCATTTGTGGCAACTGTGTAGCTGCCTATTGGTACCCACAGGAATAATCAGAGTAAACTGGAATGCTAAACGTCAAGACTAGGGAGACACGTACAGAATTTCAGTTGAAAACCTTAAAAAACTCTGTTACCATGAAATAGATCTTCAGTGCTCTGAAGACGTCATAATCACAACACACATTTGAGCATATTAGAAGTGGCTGAAATAAAAAAGAAATGAAACCTTATGTTTTCAAGTTCCCAGAAAATAAGTTGAAGGATAAGATATATAATCCTTGAGGTGCTCTGAGACTCCAGGCTGTAAAGCTGCACAAAGAAGTAGCAGCTCTGGTTGTGGTTGGAGCCATGGTTACACAGAGGAACCATCCAGGGGACACCCAGTGCCAGCACGGCTCAATCCAGACAACACTCTGTGCCAGAGAAACCTGCAACAGCTCACAGCTGGCAGGAAGCTGATTTTTGTTCTTTCTATATTTTTTTTAAGGATTAAAGTGAGGGCTTCTTTTCTAGACATTGAGAGAATGTTTGAAGAAAAGGTTTGAAGGGCAGTATTAAAAGAGAAGAAGAAGAAAAAAAGCAAAACACTGACTTCTCCAGTTCTGGAATGTCCTTTCAAAACATTTTTCTTGTATTTCTTTGCCACTGAAGAAGTAGCTACAGTACTAAAGCCAACAGTAATTGGAGTTACAAAGAGATCAGAAACAAGACCAAACTAGGTATTATCCTCAAAAATTAAACCCTAGAAAATAAGATATCCCACAGGTATAAAAGGCCTAAATCTCAGCAGCAAATCACCACCAAGCATGTTGTGTGCACTTAGTGTTAGCAAGTGGCAAAGGAAGGAATAGTTCCCATCACTCTCAGCTGCAGAACTCAAGAGCAAAATCAGGAGGAAGGAGGAAGAAAACAGATGGAAAGGCACCAGTGGCCATGATCACCTGGTGTATTCCAAGACCCTCAGTTATTTGACTCACTATTTATTAGGGTTCAGGTACACCAAGGTTATTCTGCTTTTGATAGAAGTGAACATGTCTTCACCTCCAAAAAGGCATCTGGAATGATGTTCTGGATGACACCCTGGTGACTCTGCAAGCACAGTGCTAACTCTAGCATGTGAGAGGAATTGTCTATTAGTGATAGCAGTAACATGTTCCATCAGCTTGTGCATCCTACGGGCACAGTTTGCCTTCTGACTGGTGATGTTTGTGTGCATGGCTTCATGCCTTCAGAAAGGAGCCCTACACCCTTTTTCAACAACAATGAGCTAGAAATGCTGGCAATTATGAGAAATTAGGTAGTTGCCCAAGCTGTAATATGGGGCAAACAGGAATCTTTTGTGAATATTTAAATGTAACAATTTCTTTTTTTTTTTCTTGTGAATATCCAATATGGTGATCTCAGTTTGAAGTGATAAGTATTTAAAAGTGCAGGTATCAATTTGGACTAACAAGTGAAAAACCTACTGGGTATTACAGAATTTGTAAATAACATGATTACAAAAGAAACAAATAGGTTTAGGTTAGGGCTTTTTTTGTTTGTTTTTTATTTTTTTTCATAGCATCTTAAAAACTAGAGAAAGATGGACATAAGTATTATCTTTCTCACTAACCGTGAAGATGGGATTGTTCCCTACTGAGACACTGAAGGATGCCAGTGCAGACTTGTGTACATTGGGCTTTCAGTACATCCTGGTGGACACTGCTGACCAATATTGCATGTTCACAAGTGCAGGGGTCTTTCTACGACTAGCTCAGCTTCCAGTTCTGATTGTCACCATCACTTCTCTATTTACATAAGTATAACATTTCCCAATGACCATACTTTTCACAGGTTTTTGTTTGTAATGATTGCCTAAGCAAACCATACACGTTTACCTCCACTAACCTTGCCTGAAAATCTCCAACACCTTTGCTTCTGTTTCTTTTCAGGCTAGCCTTAATGATTTCAACTATTTGAGAGCATGCAGTACTATTCTACAAACACATTTCTGGCTGTGGGAGTCCTAGTAATGTAAAATCTCTGTACTGCTTCTGCTTTTGCGTTTGCTTTTGCAGATTGAGAAATGCTTCTCCCAATCTATATCTTTACGTGAATCATTTACAAGTGGAAGTCCAGCTGAGGCTTTGGCGGAAAGGCAGGATTTCTTCAAGTGCTCTACAGCATCATGACATGCTTAATTTGTTTTTTTATTAATTTGTTTTTTTATTAATTTGTTTTTTAATTTGTTTTGTGACCTGCTAAAAGCTGTCAATCCTTATCTGCGGTACTGCTGCCAGTTTCATTGCCCCAGGCCCCTCACAGCACTGCAGTTCATTTTTTCAGTCAGTGGATAGAGACTTTCATTTATCCTCATTGAATCACAGCCTATTTATTTCAGTCCATTTAGACTCATTTAGATCTCATTTTCATTGAGATCCTTTTGAATGCCACCCTGTTATCTAAAGCATTTGCAAACCTTTCCAGCTTAGACTTATATGAGAATATGTCAGGCATCCTCTCTCATTTTCAACCAAGTTTTTATTCAATGGTAGGTAGCAAAAGATTGAAGCCCATACTATGCCACTCAATATATGTGACCAAGCTGGAGTGACCCAGTGATTGCTATTCCCTGTGGGTGGTTTTCTCAAGACCTGTGTCATGGTTTTTGGTCGTTTCCCCTTGACAGCACTGCTCTAGTCTGCCTATGAGCATGCCATGGGGACAGTGCAAATAAACACACTAAAGCCGAGATATTACATCTCCACTTTCTCCCGTAATCACAAAGCTACTTACACTGTCATTGAAGGAAATTAGACTGGTCTGACATGGTCTATTCTTCACAAATCCATGTTGCCAGTTGTTGAAAAAGTTCAATGACTTCGGCGGGGGAAGACATTGCAGACAACCAATGTGATTGATAAAAGCAAGCTCCGTTTATTAGCAATCCAGAGGCACTTATATAGTATACCAGCTTGTTAACTCTTTATTGGCTTAAACCTATCAAAGCGCATTTCTGCTTCTACGTAATTAGACTACATTGGCAAGCTTCTACTAGTTATGTTATGATTAAAGAATTCAGAGTTCACCCTTCCTTCTCATGGTCTTATCTGCACAGCTGCACATCCTCAAAACTCTTTTTTTGTTCTCAGGCCTGTTTCTCACATAGGTGCTTTCTCATGCAGGCAGTTTCTCACACTAACCTTTGCTTGCAGGCCTTTTGCTTGTACAGTTCTTTTATTGATCCCATAATTCTATCAATGACCCATGCTCCTGATCCTCTAACCATTCTTCAACAGCCAGTTACTTACCACTTCATGAACCTCTTGGCACTGCCCCAGAATGTGTACATTAACAAAATCCTGATAGCACAATTTGGCTCTATCTCAGTGGCAATAAGTCAAAAAAGGACTTCCAGCATCCTTCTGTTTTTCTGTATTTGTCATCTCTATCGATAGCATCACGCAAAAAGCCCCATGACTGCACTGCCTCCCCTCTGTTTGAAAAAGAACAAAGTGATGTGGCCAAAAATTTTAGTGTGACTCCTTGCTTCTCTTGGCTGAATGCGCTCACCCACACATGGGTCACTTGTACTACTAAGGGCATCGCTATTCTGTGTGGAGAGACCTTCCTGTGTCGCTGGTTCAGAAAAATCACAACCTACACTCTGATGTTTTATAACATTAATAGTTTGCCTGACAACTTTATTTACTTCATGTTGGTTGGAATTGAACCAGCTGTGCAAACTGTTTTCTGATGGTCTGGGGATAAAGATGAGAAAGAGGGAATATGAGGAGAAAGGACAGGATAGCAAAATGTTTAGGCACAGGAATGTGCAAAACACATGGGTAATGTGCGTCATTAACAGAGATATCACAAATGCCTATGGAGGGCACATGAGAAGACAAAAATGGCCAGATCTGTGTGTGAACTGTAGAAGTGCAGTGAACACAACCATAACTCATACTTATGCTCATTTCTTTGTTCATTTAAAAAATGTTGTACCCAAATGTCTGGCCTTTACCTTTCTGAAGAGAGGAGAAAATACTTCACGTGAATCCATGTGTTCTTGTGCTTTAACAGTAATGGCAGACAAACCAAAGTGGGTCTGGAGATGCTCGATCTGCCTTCTCCATTTAACAGAGTTCTCATCCCACCAGCATAGATGAGAACATGTGAACAGTGGATTCTATTTATACTGCTTCTAGTCAGAAAGGCCATGGGCACAACTCATGGGGTTCTGAGTTTCCCAGGTACATCTTGTTTTTGTCCAACTGAGCACAGTATCAGAACCACTGTGGGTACCAGCACAACACGAATAAAATCAGTACTGCCTTCTCCCCACTGTCATTCCCCTCTGTAGAAATTTTGAAAGAGGAAGTTTAAACATGATCCTAGTCCCTTATACGAACATTCTGCCTCTTCTCTTTCTTTTTTTTTTTTTTTGCCATACTACAGTGCTTTGCAATCCTTCCCATCATTAAGCCATTTGCGTGAAATACTGAACTGATTAATGTGGCATTTTCCACTAAACCATTTCAGGAAATGCTGCACCTTACCAGTGGGCTGCTTTTGAATAATTTAATCTCCTTAGTATAATTAAAACTACGTTCTGAAGTTAGTACCCATTTTCCCTGAAGGCACTCATCAAAATGTCAAGTGTTCCTTCTAGTGGAACGGCAATCCCATACTACAAACAAATATATTTATCCACTGTTGCTTGCAAGCAGGAGACCTTTGCCTCTATTCTCTGTCACTTCATTATTTAACATGAGCAAATAGTGCATGAAATATTAAACAGTCTTTATGCACAGAATGATAGAGTATTTTTAAAAGCCTGAGGAAAAGAAATGAAGTACCATCGTTAACAATAATTAGAAGTCTTTTTTGTATTTTACTAATGATTTAAGTGTGGCTCTTAAAATGAAGTTTAAATGCTTATTTTAAAATGGAACAAATATTGTGAAACAAAATGTTTGCTTCCCTTAGCCTTTTCAGGGCACTATTTCGCCTTAGGGAAAAGCAGGCTTGTGGTGCCACCACCTGGAGAGTTGCAGCAATATTGTGTGTAGATTTCAAGTTTCTGACGAATGTTGGGACTGAATCCACAAATTTACAGCTGAGTCTTGGGCAAAACTCCAGTTAAAAGGACAGAAAATCTATTCAAATTGTGTTTGAGAAATGCCAGTGGCAAGAAGATGCATCTTAAAAATCTATCACATGTATCGTTATATTCACTACAAAAAACTCTGACTGTGTGCATGGCACGCACAGCTGGTCAACTCACTTGCTCTTCTCTCCCCCATCGCTGAGATGCTCTGAAAGTGAGGACTGGCCTTTTTCTGCAACACTCAGCTCTGGGCCACATGACAGTAATTATCTATTCTGAAAAAGTACCAGGTAGAATGCATGTCCACAGCCACATTACTTTGTACACTTGGCCAGATTTTACAGAGTGTATTTGAGATTCTTTGCACTGTTTTTATTTACTTTTCTTAATTTAAATGAAAACCCAGCTAGAAGTTATGGTATGCAGTTAGGGAACTGAATAAATTTCAGCTAGAACTCATATTATATATGAAGGATTTGCATCTGTTCAGCATGTTATTATTATGTATAATTGCTCTTCTTGTTCAGTTTGGATATAAAGTACAGTACAGTGTTAGATAGAGATAAAGATAAGACAGTTAAACATCTGTTGATCATTAACTTCCTCTAAACTGAGCTAGAGATAAAGATAGAACAGTTAAATATCTGTTAATCATTAGCTTCCTCCTCCTAAGCTGTCATATATAAGCCATTGAAGTTATTATAGGAAACAGTGTTTGTTTGTGCAATAAGCAAAACAAGATCAAAGCTTATTATTGTCCTATCTAACCTAGGCCACCTAGGAAGTATGCATCTAGTCTAGGCTCATCAGGTAAGATCTTCTATAATCACTGGGGACAGAGAGACACTGCTGGAATTCTTTCCCCCGCAACAATTTCCTAAACCTCATGCAACAAACTACCCTCTGGAAAAGTCCATCTGTCCCCACCAACCCTAGACACAGCCTGCATACCCTTCACACACTACATAACTCAACTTGCAGATGTCCAAATGCCTGGTGGTTGTACCTCACCCTGTTTCTAACAACATTAAAGGATTCATATAAGCCTAGTGGAAGCAATTTCTCTATGTTGTACAAGAGAAACTAAGTGAATGAGAGATTTCAGATACATCTTTGGAAAAAACCAGTTCTCTAACCAAATCTGCAAAGATGTTGCCTTTATTCCCAGTGGTGCCATTTACATACATATGTATTAGTCATAACTACTCTGCACTTCCTGCAGCTAATCCTCCTGTTTTTCTCTTTGCCTGCAATGCTCCTATTATAAGATCACCAGACAGGGGGGGAATGACTGTCTGACAACACTGATTAGTTTAATGCATAACATAACTTCATTAGTATCTCGTAAGTACACTTGACGTTTAAACAGTCCCATTTCATAGTTTGCAAACATTTCAAACTTAGCACATCAATGCCATACAAGGCTAGCTGCTCTTACTAATGCACTAAAGGCAGCCTCTTGCTTTTGTATTTAATGGAAAACCACAACACATTTCTTTCATTTATTGGTCTATTGTATCAAGCATGCATAGTCTTCAATCAATGCATAGTCTTTTAACAAAATTTTAAGCTGAGCCTCCTAAAACCATACATGTTCTTATTTTGTATATGTCCATTATCTATTAAGTCTAAAGCCCACAGCATCCAGCAGTTGCCTATGCAGAGGCAGACAGATAGCAATGCAGCCACCCAGTCATCCCAAGGATGCCTTTGGGAGACTGTGCCACCAGGCATAAGCTTTCTATCTTCTGATAAGTCAAAATTGTCAAGGATCAGTTTGCTGGGGCTTTTTAACCCTTTTTCAAGAAAATAAATCTCTATGGTTTTAGTTGTTTAATAAATCTTGAGAGTGTCAGTCATGTACCATTATGGTGTCCAAATGCCTGTGTGTGGGATGATTCTGAAGGATGAATTACATGGTATGGTTCCGGATTCAGAAGTGCCACAAAACCTGTTCATCACAGCAGTTATTAGCTGTTACAAGAGCCCCTACAGTGCTTCTGTCATGGGCCAGCCTAGACCGTCCTAAAGGGCTCCTGGAGCAGGTTCAGCCATCCCTCCTGTCACCCTCCTGAGTCTCTCAATTAGTCCTGGTCTGGGCATTGCTGTCCCATATCTCTTCCAATCCAGAGTGTAAGATGTGTCTTGGCTGGCACAGCCCAGGACCAGGCAAGCCAGCCTGCCTTCATGGGCAGATCACAAGAGAGCAGCCCCAGGTGAATAGTCCACTTGGGTAGTCTGAACTACTACTGCAGGTAGTATGAGCCTACTACTGCAGGCTCATAATAGCGATTTTTTCATTCCTCAGCTTCATCAGTGGGGTAATTTATTTATTTGATAGCATTTTCTTTATCTGTAGAATGAGGATTACAGTATGTCCTACTTATACAGCTCCTGTGGAGAGCCAGGATGATTGAAATAGTGGATATTTGTGAAGGGATGTGTCATGATTTAACCCCAGCCAGCAACTAAATACTACGCAGCCATTTAGTCCCAGTGGGAAGGAGAAGAGAATCAGAAGACTAAAAGCTACAAAACTCATGTGTTGAGGTAAAGACTGTTTAGGTAAAGCAAAAGCCATGCACGCAAGCAAAGTAAAACAAGAAATTAATTCAGCATTTCCCTTGGACAGTCACGTGTTCAGCCTTCGCCAGGAATGCAGGGCCCCATCACATGTATTGATGACTAGGGAAACAAAGAGCATCCCTCTGAATGTACCTTCTTCCTTCTTCTTCCCCCAGCTTTATCTGCTGAGCATGATACCGTATGGAATGGAATATCCTTGTGATCAACCATCCCTGCTGTGTCCCATCCCAGCTTCCCATGTGCCCCCAGGAAAGGATGGGGCAAGGTGTTTTTATTTCTCTTCATATCCTCCTACTCTGATTTAATTGCTAAAAAATTAAATTAATTTCTCCAAGTCAGGTCTGTTTTCCACATAAGAGTGATCAGTGAGTGACTTCTTTCTGTCTGTTTCCCAGCTTGTGAGACTTACATTATAGTTTCTCTACCCTGTCTGCTTGAGGAGGGCAGTGATAGAGTGGCTTTGGTGGACATCTGGCCTCTAACTGGGGCCAAACCACCACAAGCACAAATCCAAAACATAGTCATATACTAGCCATTGTGAAAAAAATTAACTCTAGCACAGCCAAAACCAGCACAGTATGGTATTACAGCTGGTGATGGGGTCAGCAGCTCTGACCCAGGAAGAGGTGACCGGTCCGGAGGGATGGTCCCAAAAGGAATCGCCTTCCCGAGGCCCGGTGTCTTCCCTCAGCTGCTGGCAGAGGAGCCCTTGCAGAGGCTGTCAGCTCTTTAGTGATTATCAGCTCGTAATTCCAGCTCAGCTCTGCAGGGCAGCCTCCAGGCCAAGCCAGACCAGAGAGAGAGACGAGAGGCTCCCCGTGTGGGCGGCGG
>NW_008236213.1:829559-830066 GCF_000691975.1 Corvus brachyrhynchos | reverse complement strand
AGGATCTGCATAGGGTCTCCTAAAGGATTGTGGGTCTGTCTTTTCTCGCCGTGACCAAAGAAGTGGTTGCCTTTCCAGGGAGTCCTGCTGGGTGATTGCGAAATCTCTTATCTCAGCAGAGATCCCTCCAGGGCAGGGGCTGGGCATACCCCACAGTATGGTATGGAAATGATGGACTTGAACTGTGGGGTAGGGAACACTGAAGTGGAACATTTTCCTCTTTTCATCTTTCAGCAATCAGCAGTACCTGACAGGAACAGTAATCTGTAACACTGAAAATACCATGCCCTCCTTTAATATAAAATAAATCTTAAATATAGAAAGGCCCAAAATAATAGCATCCAAATTCATAGGGATGTCACTGAATGTGGTGATTCAACTGATGCCTTTTCCCGGTCTTAAAACCAAAAGTCATACACGGTTAGAAGGGGAAAAGGGATTTCACCTTGGTATTTATTTTAAGGATCCTTAGGTGCACATGTCCAGGTCATATGCATCGAGATGCAC
>NW_008236213.1:822369-829434 GCF_000691975.1 Corvus brachyrhynchos | reverse complement strand
ACCTTGGGGTCTGGGGCACACTGATCCCTAACTACAAAGCTTCTAAAATGTTTAGTCTCTCAGCTTCACAGACAAGTCCAAGAATGTAGGCAAAAAGCACCAGGAATACAGAAGTTGTAAAAAGGTATAACAGGGGTATAAGGAATACAGAAGTTGTAAAAAGGTATAACAGGGGTATAAAAGAAAAGGCAAAAAATCTTCATGGCATCAAACTGTGATGGAAAATAGTCTTTCTCGGGGGATACGAATGGAAGCATCAATTACCTGCAATAGTTACACCACTTTTTGCAATGTTACATGGACAGAGGCAGGATTCACACATACAAACAGTACATTATTAGTGTTTGAATCACGTAGAGAGTAAACTCAAGAATTTCTGCAGTTCACCAAGAAAATCGATGCCTAAGTCCCTGATGACTTGCAGAGCTAGACATGAAACAGCTGTTGAGCTTGTGATGATGTTCTAGCTAGATGACTGGTCCATAGCTTTCTAATTGGCCTTTCTATTCTCAGTCACTTCTTTGAAAACAGATCTTTATGTAAGTGGTGCCTGTCATTTACCGTCTATGACCTGTTAATAATCTGAAATTCCAGCTCCTATGAAGCAATTTCTTTGGAGTTCAAAGAAACTGCTCCCCACTGATAGATGTCATGTCAAAATCTACCAACAGAACTGGTGCAAATCTGTTGCATCACACAAACCAAGGACAGAACACATACAAAATACCTGTTCTGCATCACTTTTCAAGCATTTTGTCCAATGTAAGATAATCTTCCATTTCAAGTTTCACCCCTTCTTTCCAGAATAATTTTTCAAAATTCTTCAGCAACATGGAATTAGGTCCAGGGCTTGGGGTTTTTTTTTAAGCTTTTGGGGATGTTGACAGGGCTGGGAAAATGACAATATTTCATACAGGGATCAGTGAAAGACTTGGGATGATCTGATTGCTTTGCTTAACAGAAATCTTAAAGCAGACAAACTGTCAGAAACCTTGGCAAAATATGAAATGCAAATGATTCTCCTCCTGATTTTCAGCCACACTCAAGATGATGCCTTTTCCTGGTCTTAAAATCAAGAGTCATACACAGTCAGAAGGGGAAAAGGGATTTTACCTTGGTATTTATTTTAAGGATCCTTAGGTGCACTACATCCAGGTCGAATGCACCAAAATGCACACTGCAATGCTTACCCCCAAAAGATCTGGTATAACATTTTAGGTGTTACTAATTAGCATATCTATCAAAGGTTCCCCAATAAGAGGCTCGAGTGAGCCCCTCTCCCCCAGGAACCTTCCCCTGGATGGTTCTATCTTGGTTTACAGAATGTGTTCTGGAGAGAACCTTGGGGTCTGGGGCACACTGATCCCTAACTACAAAGCTTCTAAAATGTTTAGTCTCTCAGCTTCACAGACAAGTCCAAGAATGTAGGCAAAAAGCACCAGGAATACAGAAGTTGTAAAAAGGTATAACAGGGGTATAAAAGAAAAGGCAAAAAATCTTCATGGCATCAAACTGTGATGGAAAATAGTCTTTCTCAGGGGATACGAATGGAAGCATCAATTACCTGCAATAGTTACACCACTTTTTGCAGCAGAGGAGAACTGTAGATACACCTACCATACTAATGCAAATTTATTTCATCCTTGAGTCTCTGGTGGAGTTTGTAAAAGCTGATTCTGCCTGTATTTTTTACCAGACACTACACAAACTGTTAGACTTCTCAGTGTCACACATACAGGCTCACAGTATGAAAGAAAATGGCTCAAATTGCTAAACATAACACCAAAAGATCTAGGGAGAGACAATATACCAAAATAAGCTCTCATTGATTTAATAAATGGACTGCATATGAAGTACTCTTCGATGTTCTTAGAACTACCACTGATACATCTTCATAATCTCTGAATTTACAATATAGAATGAAGAATAATATAGAAATAGAAGGAGTTGTAATGAAAAAATGTTGTAGGTAAAAATCACTGCAGGTGCTGTGACCAATATACCTTTAGTTATTGTGTTCTTATCAAGAAGTATGATATGATAATTTTCCTCAGAAAGGACCCAGAGAAAGAGCTAGTCTTGACCTTTAATTTGAGGGAAAGAAAAAAGAAGTATGAATATTTTCATTAGGAATACTGAAATGTATTTCCTCTAGAATGAGGTAAGTGCCTATTTGGCCTTCTGCAAAATTAATTTTAATATTTTAAAAGATGCTTAGCTTGCATCTGTTGACTTTTGGTTTGGTTTGGGGTATTTTTTTTGTCTTACTGGTATTATTAATTTCTAGACTTTCAATCTCCTGAGGCTACTTAATGGCCAATTTGCAAAGCGTGCTGTAATTAACCCTGCTGGGTAGCATCTTGGTGATGGCAGTGCTCTTGCAACTAGGAAAAAAGAATGTCAGGGTGGACGTAATCCCACCCATTTCCAGAGAAGGGATCTGGATTACCACAAAATCTGTACTGGCCAGTTAAACAGTCACTTTTTATAGACCCATCTTCACCACTTTGGCACTCTGCAGCTGATGTGTGGTTTGGAGAATGAGTATTTCTACCTCATCCAGATCTGAGAGCACTCTGATGGAGCAATAGATGTTCCAATCTCAGGAAGCACTGAATACTTCTTAACTATGATAATACTCTCATCAGTGCAGTGGATGTCTGTTTTAAACTGGGATCTTTTAAACTGGATAGAGGGATGCGAAGACTTTTACCTCAAAGGAATTCATACATATAATATGAAATAGCATTTTATTTTTTCAGCATTTTGTCCCCCCTGGATTCTTATCCTGACTGCATTTTAAAGATGTTTCCTTCCACATCACAGCAGTGTCTGCCATGCTGTTTTTATAACCCCAAACCATCTACCTTGGCTTACTGCTGAGCATGGACAAAAAGTTCAGATGCCAACCCAGCCTGGCCGACCTCTCTCCACAAGTTGCATCGTGTCCTCAGACCTCCTCACACTGTCCCCACTCTCGGCTGCTTCCACGTGCTCTGAATCACCCACACAATCAGCCACCCACGCAATCAGGCTTCCGACTTTGTTTAATCATTGCTCGGAGCCCTTCAATTTAGCCTGGCTGCACTTTGCACTGCCAGGCACAGATTTACGTGGGCACAGCACAGAGTCACTGCCAAGCAGCCAGGCTCCTGCACCGCACACAGGCAGGATTGCTTGCCTGTCTCTTTTTCAGTCAGTATCTGCCTTTATGTGCATGCAACAGTTTTCCTGTACTGCCTTGCTCACCAGGGAGGACCACAGGCTTCCTGTGATATTAGGTTCTGCATAAGGTTGGTGGTAAAGCTTTGGCTGATGCAGAAAAAAATATCATGTGAAGTTCCATGTGGTATAAATCAGTGCTTAGATACTGAGAGGGTGAATGCCATGAAAACATAACCAAATCAGCATTGAATCTGACCCTTTTTTTCTTTCCACGTGGCCTGTTGGAGACTCAAAGCTTAAATCTATTCCTTCACTAAAGTAAACATCTGCAGCCTGTTATAGGGCTGGTTTATTATAGCACTGCTCATGAGCATTTAGATTATTAACATTTAAAACATATTTTTAATTTATTAAATTTACTAAATTTGAGAAATGAACCTCTGAAAATGACATTAATTTTGCCCAAATATATTCACAAAAATAATATTTCTGGCTTTAACAAATTTAGTTTAATAAGGACATATATGATTAGGTCATATATCAAGAAAAGAAATCTGAATTACTTAATTGGGCATATTCAGGAGCATATTCTATGATCCTGAAATATTTAAGTTCCCACTGTAGTGGTTTTTTGAGATATAAATAAAGAAATTATTTGAAATGTCTATAAATCTATCATTCCAAATGTTGAATTCAGCTGTGAAAACCAGCTTATCCTAAAAGAAATATGGAAGAGTTTCTGAGAGCTGAAATCTGTAGCTCTCTCAGCTCCAGTGTGGAATATCACAAGCAAGCACATGCTTAACAACAGCCATCCCTTTCCAAATGTAAAGCCAATCCAAGAGAGGTCTGACACCTGCTTTGACACCGGGTTTGTACAAAGCAATTGAAATGGCTCGGAAACACACCCATTTCCACTCACAGTTTTCACTGTTTTGCCATGGCTGTGCATCAGCACAACCAAAAATAGATCTTATCCCCTAAATTCTGTTTTGATTGCAAGTACCTGGCTGTAAGAGGAAGCAACTTGGAGCACCTTTGAACCAAATCTTTTGCTCTGCTTTTGAAAAGGTTGAACATCTAGAGTTTAACTGGCATCATTCAATACCACTTTGGCCCTGTAACTCTTCGGCTTAGAATATATTAACCGGGGGGGGAAATGACCAAAGGGTTTATACAACTAGTTCCTGAAGAATTTATTTAAAAAAATACAAGAATGCTTAACTTATTGAGCTTGAACTTGCTGGATGGGTTTGAACTGGCAAGCAACATGGGATTATAGAAATGAAAAAGGTTTATTGTGGATACAAAAATGCTGCTAGCAAGAATTTTTCTTGCTATTTTCTAAGTCTATGGGATACTTTTCTCTCTCACAGAAGATATTCGCAGAGTTTATAAACCACAAACACCTGCGACCTTGCCGAGCTTTGTTTATAGTACAGTAGGAAAATATTTTGATAATGGATCTTTTAGTATTTTAGCCCATCACCCCCAAGGGGTGGCTGATCCTTGTCCAATTAGACTATGAAGAAAAAAGTCTATAAAAGAGTTTGTAAAATAATTAAATGAATCAATCTTGCTGCACAATTCCTGCCTGCTGGATATCTCTCCTCCTCCATACGGCTGCAGGATGAGGTAATAGTTTATCTCAGTATATTTTCTTTCTAAGGATAAATAGTGATTGCGCTAATAGAGACTAAAGTTCCAGAAGAAAATACAACCATAAGGTTAAAAACAAGACGTACAGGTGAATTCTGACATAGTGTCTCCTTTCAGCCTGGGCCAGATATCTTCCTTCTCACAAAGAGGAGTCTACGTGGTGAGTGACACTACAAACCCAGTGCCACTCCATCGTTGTGCTCCTGCTCACCTGATGCCAGCCCTCATCCAGCACCCACCCAGCTGCTGGAGGGTGGGTATGGAGCATGTCTCCAGGCACACACCAGAGCCAGGTGGTGCCTGCCTGCTGTCAGCATCCCCCTTGCACTGTGTGCATCATCACAGCCTGTCACGTGCTGCATGATTTATCTGATGCTGGTGAGAATACTCAGGATCTCGCGAATCCAACTTGAAACCATCACTACAGACATCAGAGCTTCCATGAGGGAAAACCATGTCTGGAACTAGCTGTATTTCCACTGCACAGCAGCAGAGTGCCTGATTTATGAGCCTACATGGCATTAACGTTGTTCCTCTGGATGGGTCTGCTCAGGCCCCCATGTGCAGCCTTTTTCAAAATCCATCCTTCTCCCTGGCCTATGTGGTAGTGTGCTCCCCTCAGCACCAACCCCAGCTGGCATTATAATCACCAGTGGGGGCTGTGACGGCTGCATCCAGCTTACACTAGACTTTGGGGCATGGATGAAACCTGGCAGCCACGGGCTGTCAGGACCAGTGACCCACACATCTCTCTGCTGTGCAAGTGTGACTGTAAGCCAGTCGCCTCACCCCATAAACAGTGGGCAGCCCAGGGTGCGGGGGCTCTCCTGCAGGGTGCTGGGCTGCACACCAGGATCTCCTCCTGAGCAGGAATCCTGTCCAGGTTATGCCTCAAGGGTGAGCCATCCCTTGCAGCAGCACATTCTCAGTAAGTGATTAACTGCATGCTAAACTTTGACATCTCAGCCAAGCGATACAAAGGATTGATTGTGTACATATGATCCTTCAGACATAAACCATTGTCCAAGTCTGAGCTGCTAGGATTGGACCCAGCCCTACCTAAACTCCTCTCTGAGAAGTCTGGAAAGCAAGGGGGCCCTGTCTGAAACTCATGGCTCAATGAATGGGCCTCCCCAACAGCTTTGTCTGACTCTGCCCTCTGTGCTGTAAATAGATGAGTGGACCATGCCATCAAATCTTGTTAAAACACAGCCACATCTATCGCTGAAATTTGTTATATCAACAAAGCATATTGTGTCTTCTCTGTCACAAATGAAGCGCATCACTCCATCTGCAACAGACTCACAAGAGAACCACATGTAAGGGTCCAGACAGCGACTATCAGCCACAAAGTGTGAGAAATATTTAAGTACACAATGATTCTTAAAATCATTGATCTTGTAGCTGACATAGCTACCTCAGCCCTCTCAAACATATGTTGCATTCTTCAGAAACAAGTGATACATACTGTTGTTTAGAAGTTTCAAATATTTCTTCTGTGGTAAATTATTTTTTATGTGGGGAATATAGTTCATTCTACATTCATTTCTTAGGCGTTTTAATGAATATTTTTAGTGATCTTACTGGATTTCTACATTTAATTATGTGGTCTATTCTATTTCCCATGACAGCATGAAATTACACAAGTCATTATTCTTCTTTTTGATTCTGTAATGTACCACATGCTACGATTGTAATTAGCACCTTTGGAGAATTTAATTCCATCATGTGAATGTGCATAATAATGAGGAGGTCCAAGAGGCAAATATTTTAAAAAAATTTATGTTTTATTGCTTATGACTGTGCTTATGAACCTGCAGCAGATTTTAAAGGTTCTTACAGTTGCGTATTAAGACTGGAAATACAATAGTTAACTTGTCTGATTCATCATTCAGTGAACCACCCCATCCCCAAAAGAAAATAATATATGCTATCTATGATTGCATGTGTCTTGTATAACACAGAATTGTATTTATAGTAAGGGTCAAATAAAGCAATTATTTGCATATAGCTGGGAGACTCTTACAACATAAAAATGCACACCAGCAATGCATACTTATTTAATGTGGAAATACATATTTTTTCAGATGAAAAATGACAAAATTGATTTTGAGTAAAATTTATTAGCTGCTTTATTCTATTTTAGGGAGAGAAAATTAATATACAGACAGATGTTCTTAAAACACTTTGTAGATATTTATTATCTAGCACGCTCTTACTTATTCTAGAGATTGTCAGGTT
>NW_008236213.1:820616-821475 GCF_000691975.1 Corvus brachyrhynchos | reverse complement strand
CCGGCCATGCGGCTGGAGAAATAAACATCTCTGAAACAGCTATCAAGAATCTGTCTGTCCGTATATATTTCCTTTCCACGGGACTCCTGGTTTGATATATGCGTGTTGCAGTATCCCCACTGCAACAAAGCGATACAAAGGATTGATTGTGTACATATGATCCTTCAGACATAAACCATTGTCCAAGTCTGAGCTGCTAGGATTGGACCCAGCCCTACCTAAACTCCTCTCTGAGAAGTCTGGAAAGCAAGGGGGCCCTGTCTGAAACTCATGGCTCAATGAATGGGCCTCCCCAACAGCTTTGTCTGACTCTGCCCTCTGTGCTGTAAATAGACGAGTGGACCTTGCCATCAAATCTTGTTAAAACACAGCCACATCTATCGCTGAAATTTGTTATATCAACAAAGCATATTGTGTCTTCTCTGTCACAAATGAAGTGCATCACTCCATCTGCAACAGACTACTCAAAAGTACAACTTCACAAATCCACCAGCATTTTCTCTTCTTTCCTATATTTCATGTTACCTGTGTGGTTTCCTACTGTATATACTGCATCTGGAGTCCTTCAGGAGGTAAGACTGACACTGGGGGGAAAAGACCCCAGTAATGTCATGAGGGGCAAGAGGTCACAGATGTTTCTGACAGCACAAATTTATTGATTGCTTCAAGAACATTACAAAACTGACCATTTTTGGTCGGACAATTGCTCTTGACCAAGAGACAAGCAACAGATAAATTTTGAGGTAAATTGCATATTACAAGCCATCATGGCAAAGTATTAGCAACAAGATAAGGCCAGAAGACAACAATGACACCCCCTTAGGAAGCCAGGAAACAAACATTTTCTAGGTCAATAAGC
>NW_008236213.1:815109-820601 GCF_000691975.1 Corvus brachyrhynchos | reverse complement strand
TCCAGGAGGAGCCCAGGCTACAGACAATATGTTTTCAGGGTTGGAGAGGCCACATATTATCTACTACAGCAGAACAAGTCAATAACATGAACTTACATGAGTAGTGTGAACTTGCCTCTAATAGGTCAGGTAAGATGTAATAGAGGTTCTTCATTTTGTCCAAGAGCAAACAAAATCAGACAGAGGTCTCTTGTCCCTTGTTTAAACCCGAAGGACTTAAACAGGACAGGTTTCCAGCCTTTTTCAGTTTGCTGATCCCTCTGCAAGTTTCCCATACTTCTGGATGCTAATGTAAGATGCCTGGCAATAGCACTTACCTGCCAAAGATATACAAAAGTTACCCTGAGACCTTGTTATTGGTAGGTCTCATCTCTGTTCAAGTCCAGAAAAATTAAATAGAGGAGTCTCTAGACCAGGATTCTCCTCCAAATTATGATAGCCATATCTGGCACAAAACTTGACTTTTCCAGTGTTGGAGCAAGGCTCAGTGGGTTGTTGTAATGTTGGGCAAGGTCCATTTTCCTTGATGGTATGCCATCAGCCAGTTCTCTCTTCCCTGGATGTCAGAGATGTCCGTAACACATCAGAAAAAGGCCTCTAGCCAGGGAAGGATGATTCAGCTCTTCATCTCAGAGCGTATACCATCATGTTTTCTAGTGTCTTCTAGTGTCCTGGTCAGCCAAGCAGATGACCCTTCAAGAACTAAACAGACATGGCTGAAGGAACTCCCCCATACACCAGGAAGGGTGCCAGAATTTCCCTCTTATGCGAAGACTGTTCTGTATAATGATAAGGTTTTGAGCCCTGAAGTGTGGTCAGTATAGGCGCATACAGGAAGGGAAAAAGTCTAGAAAGCCAAGTTTCCATGGTGAGGGAGTCAGCTGGCTCATGCTGGATGAACTACAAGTGCAGACATGTAAAAAAACCAGTGATAATGGACTAAAGCAGGAGTTTGAAGCAAGTAAAGATGTATTAATTGAAGATTTTGACTAAAACTGTGACATCCCCTAAAAGTAGCTCTGCATGCCAGACACAGCACCAGGAGCATCTCTCAAATGCAGGAGGGTGATTACACAGTTGAGCATTGAAGAACTCTTGTCATGGGTTCTGAGTCCCCAGCCATGGACTCCTGGCTCATGGATAGAAAAGGATACAGCTTTTATTTTCTTGTTTAGAAGGAAAATAATTAATTCATTTCTCTTGAAGAGATCTACCACCATAAATCATAGAATCACAGAATGGGTAAGGCTGGAGGAGACCACGGAGGGTTCACAAATGGTGTATTGCCATTTTACTCATAAGCCATACATGTGTCATACATGTGATTTTTTGTCATAGTCAGAAAAGTTATGTCACATGATGGGTTGCCCAAGCAGAGGCAATTTATAAGTGGTGGAGTTGCTTTTAAGTATCCATTAGTGACCTACGTCCTTTCTCACTCAATTGTACTATTCACTATAATTCACAAATGATTTTTCCCCAGCAGCATTAGGATTTAAAGACTAATGCTTCTATTCAAAGCAAAAGAATACAAATGAAGGATGTGATACACGTTATTAAAAAGTTTAAATCAAAACAGAATAGTACATTTTATTTTAAAGGGTATGACTTGAAGAAATCTTATTCTAGGGGGTGATTTTATTTTACTTTTTGTCTCATGCAGAATGTATATATTTTGGAAATGTCCACAGTTCCAACAAAATACAGACATCCCAGGGTCAGGCTCTCTTGTCCCAGAGCTGCTGTGTTCTCTGCTCACCATGGGATGGAAGTAGACCGTGCCTGGCACAGCAACAATCTGGGAGGCTTATTTACTGCCTCCTTAAATGTAAACAACGTTTCTTTCTAAATCCTTTTTTAATCTGTGTCTGATAGGACTGAGCAATAAAAATTCTAGCCCGACTTGTCCAGACTTACAGATATTTTATTGATGCTGAGCACAGAACACTTCTAGGAATTAACTCCCTCCTGTGTACTTTATTTAAGCAAATTCCTATAAAACCAGCTCAGCTGACAAGTGCAAAGTGAGTGTTAAGTCTAATACTGATATTCCAATGATTTTTTTTTTTTTGTATTCACCAGCTCTTTTGAATGAAGACTCTGCCAGTGTTTTTCAGATGGAAAGATATTTCCTTGTTCATTTAAAAATTCTTGCGTGAATCAAAAGACAAGTGAATTCCAGGATTTTTAGATATCAGCAGTCACCATTATAGGTCCTATCAAAACAACTTAAAAACCAATGGCAAATGACAACAAGGATGATAGCTGAATTAACAGTTCAGTGAAATTGTTGTTTCCTTGTGAGAATTAATACAAACCTACTCATAGAATCAGTTATTTCCTGGAAGTAGGATTGTTCAAAAAACATTAGCCTGAAATGTTTCAGCCATCACTGAAAACACAGAGTGCTGAAGGAGTGATGGTCTCCTTCACAAGCTAGTTTTACAGAAGGGACTATAAGCTTGAACTAAGCAAGCTACCTAGGAAGGACCTAGGAAGGTTCTAGATTTTGCTGTGTTTAAATCTTTCAGATCAGTGATTTCCAATCTCTTTCAAGTTATGGAGAGCTACTAATACTCAACACCTCTCAGGGAGCTTCAAGCTATTGACAGCAGTCTCCTGGACTTGAAACTGAAGTTCTCTTTTTCTGTTTTCCATGGCCTCCTGCCTGTTACCCTGCAGCAGCACACTGAGCCATCACAGTGTGATGAGAGGAGGCAGAGAGGAGGGAGCTGTTGGTTTTCTGTCAAGCTAGCCAAAATGACATCTGCCTCTGTAAGGATTCACAAAAGAACAAAGCATGCAGCTAAACAAAAAAGCATTCTCATAGATGTATGAAAGGGTAATATATGCTGCTTAGACTGAAGTCATGATAAACTGAGATAATATTTTCTGAAAAACTTCTTGCTCACATTAATCCACACACATCTGGCCCTCAGCGAGAGTAGCACAACATTTCATTTATTTTTAAAAAATTAGTTTAATTACAAAAAAAAATTTGTATGGATATATCTGCACTAGTGAGTGCATGGGAAAATGATGGGCACTTTTGAAAGCAATGAAAAGGAAACCGGGCTTGCAGGATTTTCCTGTTAGTCACACATCTGTTTTTACCAATCCCATGATGTTCCCAGGTGTTTGGCGGAGTTATTTGCTTGGCCATACAGATGCCAAACACATGTCAAGTGACCTGATTATTCTTCTTTAAGGAATCCTGCCTACAGAGCCACAGCCACAGCTCCTCATGCCTTGTTGCTGCTGTGTGGGATTACAGACAGTTCTTTATTACCCATGACTCACATCATGAGGGGCTAATTGTACAAACGCAGCCAGTGTATTGTGCAGCGCCTGTGGATTCAGCTCAGCACTCCTTTGTTCTGTGCTCACTGTTCTGTGCCAGGGCTGTTGTCCCATCTCTTGGGTAGTCAGTGTTGCATACAAATACCTTGCTTTTTGCCACTAACTCTGCAGCTGAATCACTAAATATGAGTGCTAAAACCTCAGTTAGCTACAAGTCAACGGGGTTTTGTTACTGCTTCCAATGGGTTCGGGTGTGTGTGCACTCCTGGATGTTTCTTCCCTATCAGGCCATTGCTGCTGTTAGTCAGATCTTGTTTTCTGGGATTATCAGTTTCTGTATTCTCTGTTATTATCACCTTAAGCATCATTTCTCTGTTTCAGAGAGCTGCAGGTTGGTCATTGAGACTTCAGAGCCTTTGAGAGAACAAGAATGAATTCTTCCCAACTGCAGAGCACCTGAGGGGCTTGGCAGGGAATATATGGTCACAGGGAATGGGAACAGACTTGATTTATTAATGTACAGTATGCTTTGTCCATGGCCTGGTGGCCTTTAACAGAATCTCTGAAGTCACAGACAATCCCTGGAGTAAGATATTTTTTTAAAAGGCGCAGTTTACTTTCAGTAAAGCTACAAAAGTGTTGCTGTACGGTCTCTGAGTCCTTCTTTCCCAGTGACAGTAGTGGTGCTGTCCAGTAAAAGTGGGCAAGTAGCACACTTAAAATTCAAGTCAATTGAGCCTTTTTAGTTTCAAATAAAGCACATGCTTTATATATATAAAGCTGCAGCAATCCTCTGTGGATACCAACCCATCTCCAGGAAGATGCCCAAGGCCCAGGGAGAGGGCTGCCTTGCTGTCCCCTCATCCTGCCCAGCTCTTTGGCTGTGGAATTGTAGTAAAGGGTGAGAATTGTACAGTGTTGCTTTAAGACAGAGAAGAATTGATGAGACTGATTGAAAAAACATGAGCTGGACCCCTTGTTTATCTTGCACCTGGCTTGAGCGAGGACTACCAACTGAATGATGTCTAGAGCAAAGCGAGGTCTCACAGCCCAAGGTTGTTTCACCTGCCCTCTGTACCAGTCAATGGCCACACTACCTTCACCATGAAAAATAAGCCTTGTTGGAAATCTAGTTCATTAAGAAGAAAATGATAGGTGCAATGGCCCTCTGATGAGAAAGCCTTTATTGCCACTTCAGAATGTGGAGCAGGGCCAAAGTGTTTGTTCTACTTTTTTTGTCAACTATAAATCCTCAGTGGAAGTAAGTGAGGTACTCATTAAGTCCCATTTAGATATTAATTTACATATCCCTCAGGATGCACTGAAGGAGAACATGGGGGATGTAAAGCACGCACAACATATGTCACCAAGCCCCACCTATAACATGCGGTTGTTCAAAAAGCATTATTCTGGCCTGCCCCACTCCCTTGAGACAGGCCAGAATCTATGGTGTAAAAGGGGAGAGCTGAACAGGTTGCAGGGAGAAAACACCTCTGGAGGAGTAAAACATCTCTCCTTGCTTGGGATCTGTCGGTGGACCGTGTCTCTCCTCCACCTCTGAAGGGGCTCCTTTAGGTGAGCTTTTTTGCCTCCGTGTTCATGTAGATCCATGAATATGCATTTGTGCATATGTATATATAGTGCTAAAAAATCTCCTTTACTATAGTTTCTGTTGTGCCACATGTTAACACTCTTTAATTAGTACATGTATCACCAACAGTCCTGAACCTGCTTTCCTGCTGCTTCAATAAACCACACTATTTATGAATCTGGATGGAGCAAACCTATGTTGAATGTGATCATACCTATAGTACTAAATTGGTAAATGGGATTATTTGTGTATCTGTGCTCATGCAAATTCTTCTTTTGAGCTCAACCAGACTTACAATGCTAAACTGGCTATAACCAGAAATTTAGCCCAGCCACATTCAGCACTTCTGATATCTGAAGACAATCAGGAACACAAGGGGGTTTATTTTCTGCTAAATTCCTATACCCTTAATGCAACAGGAGTGAGACAGTCCTGGCTGTGAAGTCCTGTCTTGCTGCCCTGGGAAATTCCTATGGTCCTGTCCCTGGGGAAGTGGCTAACCCTTACTGTGCCCTGCCGTGTGTAGGGCACAAGAAACAAAACCCCTTTGAAATGCAACTGTCCATCACTGGTCTGTGCCCAGCATGTCCACACCAGCTTT
>NW_008236213.1:810983-815095 GCF_000691975.1 Corvus brachyrhynchos | reverse complement strand
GGGGGGTCCCGGGTGCAGGGGAGCCAGCTGGAGACACGACACGAACACCGATATGATTTGAGCATCGTGCTTCAGTTTTATTGTTTACCCTCACCAAGTTATACTTTGCAAAGTTCACACCCCTTTCCCATGAGAAAGCCTCTAAGCAGGGGGGGAGCTGCCCAGTGTGTACCTTTTCCCAAGGCTGTTCAAGGCTGCCAGCGAGCAGGTGCCTTGCAAGCCTATCTTCAGCCTGGGGCCCCGTCAGGGGTACTTCTGCAACAGCCCTGGGATGCCCAAGCTCTTCTGGGGTATCCTATGCCCCCGTTCCACAAGGAATTCCTCTACATTCTATCAACTGAGGTATGGCAATACCCATATGCAGCTCGGTGACATCAAGCACAGCATACTGAAAGGAGAAGAGGACTTCACAGATTCACACATTTTTAACCTTGTTTTAAAAGGCTGTAGCACTCTGATATAGCATTCTGTGAATGCCAAAGAAAACGGATTTGTTAGTCAGGGGAAAAAAACATTTAGCATTCCTTTGTTTTTACTATCAATCACAAGAAGAAAGCCCCAAGCATACCACAGACTTACATTATCAAAGCTCAGACAGAAATAAACCTCCATGACAAAATCTCACAAAACTTCAAAAAGATTCCACTTGGGGCATTACAAATCTGAAAACCTACCAGGATCTGCAGTGCACATTTTATTTTTATGGACTATCTCTGAAGTGGTGTTCCACAGCACAGCAGCGAGGCCAGGGTTTGACATAAGTACAAAAGATTAAAGAGAGGCTGATTCCAGTCACTGGCTCCACAAGACTTACATTTTAGAGTGTGATAATTTACCATTTGCAAAACCACAGAGGATCTCACTGCAGCTTCCCACATGGAATCAGCTCTGAGGAACGTGATGTAGGGGAACATCCTTCTCACTCAACTCCTCATGGCAGTTCAAGGAAGATGGATGTGATCCATCCTACAGCTGTCAAACTCTGGTGCTGACCAGCAGGGATCACGTCATGGCCCTGCTCTCAAGTCCTTCTTCATTAGGAAGTAGAGAGGTACACTAATAAAAAATGCTGTCCTGCCATTTCCTGTTTGGACCCTCACAAGAAGGCATAATCCAACAGGCAAAGCTTTCTTCCCTGGGTGCCCCGACCCAAAGGCCACTTCAGTTACGGGAGAACACTTCTGCTAATTGCAGTGAGTGCTGAATCACAGACACATGTTCTCAGGCACTCGGACTTCACCTCTTCTGGCTAGGGCTGAAACTGGGAAAGGGAAGCTGAATGCCAACCTTTTAAATGACTTGTTCTCTCCCAGCCAAAGTACAGAACCATGCAGCAGACTTATACTGTTACTGCCAGAGAGGGAATGCAGCAGTGAACTGGGAAGGAGCAACTTAAATCTTTTTAACCATATAGGACTAAAAAGTAAGTTGGTAAACTCTTGGCTTAATCCTCTCTCTACTGCAAAACCAGTCTGTCATCAACAGTTTTGGAGCCATTTTACTTTTGTCGTGAAACAGCAGTTGTATTTTTTGGCATT
Source organism: Corvus brachyrhynchos (assembly GCF_000691975.1). Lineage (NCBI taxonomy): Eukaryota > Metazoa > Chordata > Aves > Passeriformes > Corvidae > Corvus > Corvus brachyrhynchos. The sequence continues at coordinate 813,557 of NW_008236213.1, read as the reverse complement.
TATCAAAAAGGTATTGCTATGCTCTACCCCCTCTTCAAAAATTAAGTCTTCATTAAAAAAAAAAAAAAAAATCTGGCTGTGCCTGTGGTACTAAATGATGTTTCTTGCATCATTAATGTCTCCTTCTAGAAGATTGCTTCAGCTATGAGGGAACAACTCAGGCCAAGAGAGGCAACAGTAGTATAGTACTCAAACAGATCAAGTGCCATAGGTTTCTTCTTTGTTCCCTTATATTTATTAAAGTCTGTGGATTTTTTCCATATTAATCCCAGATCTGCCCACATTTTCCATTAAAAAAAAACAAAAAAACCCAAACCCAGCATATCAGAAAAAGAGCCTGAAAGACATAGGCAAATAATCAGCCTCATTAAATATGTAAAAAAATTAAAAGGGAACAGAGGCAAGCTGGATATAAAATTGTGTGCTGGACCAAGTTATTTTAAGCTTCCCAAGAGAGCCAAAGGTTTTAATTTCACAGCAAATTTTGGTGAATCTAAATAGTAAATAAGCTGTAGATAACACTAATTACGAAGATGCTTCAAATGCTGCTGCTGCAGCTGCCAAAACACTTTCTAAAGCTCTATTCCGTGACAATGTTTTTATCAAGAGTTTGAAAGAAATAGCATCATTTCAACAGGCTGACTTACATGTTTATGTGGCTATATTTAAACAGATACTGCCAAACTTCCTCCCTACAAAGCTTCAAGAATACTACAGCCTTCTGAGTGAAAAAAGTGGAATACCTAACGAAAGTCACAATCACAGCAGAAAATACAGACCTTTTAATTAAAAGATTCCTAGTCAACAAAGATCCAGTGAGATATGAGCACACAAGCATATTTTTGTAATCCTTGGCCTAAAAAAATATCTGACAGGTTTAAGTATTCTAACTGAGTCCACACAAAACAGAAAAGTCATTGCAAACATCCAGCTGCATAACTGGGACCAATTGTATACTTCATGCACCCAGAAGTTAAATCACATTCCTTCCTATCTCAACAGTATTTCAGCAGCTACAGTGAGGTCCTACTTCTTTTGTGCATGAGATTTAAAGGTTTTATAACTGGTTGAAGGTTTTATAACTACTTTATAACAACAATTATGTTTTTCAAAGTTGAAAGGGATAGAGTAGCATTTTTCAAAAAATGAATGCATTATCAAAAGTGATATATTACTGACATTAATCTGTCATTGTAACTTCTTTCACTAAGCCATTACTTGTATCAAAGCACATTGGAATAACTCAGTGGCCTCTACCATTTACTGCATGGATTCCTGCCACAGTCTACGGGGGACACTCTTGCCTGAAGAGGCTCCAGAATTTTGCAGCAAGCCCATCTTTTTCCAGACAATTATCCCCAGATGTATCAAAATCTATGGACTGACACTGTGTAACTCCTGATTAGCTCTGGCAAGGGTAAAAGTTAATTTTTTTTCATATCCTACAAAAAGATTGGGTTTTGACTAATATCAGACCTATTGTAACACAGGAAAATCCAAGTCAATCACAGTGATGGTTTCATTATACTGACACTTGGTTTGGGTATTTTTTTCATTTGTGAAATTGCTGTGTCCACTAAGTGATCATCTACAGAGTTTTAGAAAAGAAGGGATGGTGAAACTTTCAAGGTATTCTCCAGTTGCTTTTACAGGCTCCTTGTTTAATTTTCCTCATTTACTCTAAGCAAAGGAAGTAGTAGAAGCAAGCTTCTCAGAAAGTTCTTTATTGCACTTCAACAAGATATAATTAATGAAAAGTACATTTGTGGTATACTGGGGAGATAGTTATTTATTCACAACTATTGTAACTTGTTATTATGGGATGTCTATCCAAGGGCAGAAAGCAGGAAATGGAAGTTTCCAGGCTCCACTTTGAAGATTTTTTTTCCTCATATTGTACAAAACAAAGGAGGTTCATCATAACAGAAGCAAAAATACCCTCTTGACTATAGCAACTTCATTGTGCTGTGTTTTCAGGAGAGCTTGTCAGCAGCTGTCTGATCAGCTCTGATCTTGGTTCCCACTCTAAACATCAAAGATATTTTTTGTGGTTTACCATAAAAAAACCGTTAGACTTCAACAAGGGCTCTTTTGGGTTGTTGTTTTCTGGGGACAACAAACTGCAGAAGTCCTCTCTGCAGAAGCACCAGAAGATATCCAAACAGTTTCTGCAGCTTCTGCTTTCCCTGTTCCAACAACCTTTGGTTAATCGTCTTGTTTCTCTTACCAAAGTTGCACCATTTAATCTTTTACACAGGCAAATTTATCTCAAAACCTGTATAGTGGCTGTTGGGGTTTCAGTTTAGTCTTAGTTTTTTTCCTGTTAAAGGAATTTTCTCCCATATGCATGTTGCTAGGGGACAAATAGCTGTACTTAAGAAAGACAAAAAGGGGGTGGGGCGGGCCTGGCTACTCCTTTGTCTACACCTGGGTGTGGGGTCAGTTCGCTCTGAGCGTCCGGAGAGAGAAGCTGCAGAGAAAGGAGCTGCTGCTTCTTTCTTTTTGGCCGTTCTTTCTTCCTGCTGGAAACAACGCCGGGACCCCAAAAGCCGCTTTCCCTGCCCTGCTGGAGGC
>NW_008236213.1:794326-804337 GCF_000691975.1 Corvus brachyrhynchos | reverse complement strand
ACTGGGTTTGTGATTGCTGTTACTGCCATAGTTGTTGTTGTTTTGTTTGACTGGTTATATACATATATATATAGAGTAAAGAACTGTTATTCCTATTTCCCACATCTTCGCCTAAAGGCCCTTGATTTCAAAATATAATAACTTAGAGGGAAAAGGGGTTATATCTGCCACTTCAAGGGGGGCCTCTGCCTTCCTTAGCAGACACCTGTCTTTCAAAACCGAGACAGTGGCTTAAGTGCCAAACTTGAAATACTTAATAAATATCTGTCCAACTCTCCTTTTACATACAGCAGACCAGATCTTCAACAGACCCTAACAATACAATGGCTCTATGGATTTTGTGTCAGATTCTGTACTTGGTTACACTGGTAATGTTCACTGGTAAGTATTAACCTACCAGCACAACAGAGTGGGATTTGTACTGATGAGAACAGAACACAAACCCTCATTTTTAGAATTTATGAAAGCATCACAGCTTCCTTGAATATCTCTATAGAAAAGAATGATCTTAATGCTATGCTTGATTTAGGCAATACTGACAGTCCCTACTGCTGACGTCAATTCATTCCTCAGAGAAGATAATTAGAAATCTACTTCAGCCACAGTAGAATTGTTACTCTGTTGAAAGGTCTATCTGCAAAAAAATTGTCAAGGCTGTGACATGCCCTCTCTGCAGTCAACGTGAAGACACAAAGACCCATGACCTGTGTACAGGGCTGTTAGAACACCACATATCTTAGTATCATTAGGCTGTTCTCAAAGTAATAGGAAAGCTCTCAGCATCACAGAATATCAAAAGCTTTCTTAAAACATTAATGGTATGTGTACTCCAAAGACATGCTCCAAATCTGTCAAAGATCAGTAAAAAAGGAATTTAGGAAGAGATTACCTTTTTCTTTTAATGAACACTTCTGTGTAATCCATTTATTATTGTGATATAATTGTCACTTGGTTTAAAGAATCACATCCTGTGTTAAATGAAACACCTACTAAATATATTATATATTTTTTATGCAAATTTGTTGAAAAAGTAGCGACTGGAACTTGGATTGTATCTGGTGAGTTGTGACAGTGGCATACAAGCATGACTGCATTTTACACGTGTAATGCGTTGGCCAAGTTTGCTTGTATTTTTATAAAACATTGAATAAATAAGAACCATAAATAAACGGTACAGATTTTAGGCATTAGTGAGCATAAAGACCTTTAAAATAGACAGCATTCATGCATAAAATAGACAGGATCAGCAGTGCTGGTTTGCGTGTATTAAAAGTCAATGCACCTTTTCTAGTTGTCCCAAATGAGTGTGCTGGGGATCGCTCAAAAAATCACTAGCAAGGGTGTGAGCAAAAGTCAGATTTAATATTAAAATATAAAGCACAAGAGATTCAATGACAAGATTTACTCTACTTACAAAGAGCAACTAAGGCACAAGAGGGAAAGCAAGCAACAACAAAACCAAACAAAATCCAGGAAATCAAAACAGAAATTAATTGAAACTACCTAGATATGTGTGTGTCTATGTGTAAAGATAGTGTAAACAAGGATGAAAAGCCTAAAGCTTAACAACACTTAAACTTAACAGTACTTTAACTTAACTTATACCTTAATTTATATCTTAACCGTAACAATCTAACAGAGAAATAACACTTAACAGCATTTAGCCTAAATTACAACTATAACATAACTTCCAGATTTGCTATAGCATGTGTGCAAAGGGTATGCACGCAGACAGAAAGAGTCAGTGCAAGATCTCCCTCAGAGGTCAGTGAAAATACTCACTTTGGATGCTTTTGCATCTCCTAATGGGCAAAAAATGGGGTATCAGTGAGGGTATTGGCCCAGGACATGTCATGGTTCGGGGATCCTCCAGGTAGAGCAAACCTGAGGGTTTGCTGGCTCTGAGAGGCGTCCCCCTCAGAGGGAGATGCTGGTTGCAGGCCCACTGCGGTCCAGGAGAGCTCAACAGGTCCCACTTTGGACTGCTGTTTATAGGGTTGCAATAGAGTGGGCTTTAGTCAGAACAATGTTTCCTCCTGGCTACAGTTTGGGTCCGCACTTTCTTTCAAAGTGTGAGAATAGGAATGTTATGCCATTCAGGCCAGAGAAATACTTTCCAAGGCTGGTCACGAGAAAAACAGAAGCTTGTTAGGAGCTCCTGAGAGAAGACAATGTTTTTTGATAAGCTCAGGAAGAGCTGAGCCCAGGTGGTGTTTCCAAGGACGAGGCCTAACAAGAATTTTCTCAGATCACACTGTAGCCTGGAAAGGAGGGCAGGGGGAGGGGAGCGGGTGGGCAGAGGATGCACCACCACACTGGTAGAGTGATCATTTTATATAACATGATCCCCATAGCGCCACAAAAATGGGGATGTCCTGAGGGACTCTAGAGTAAGTGTCTCCATGAAGAAGCTTGCCTTGAGACTAGTCTTATCCTGCAGCAAGGGAGCAGTCTAAACACAGTCCCTCTAACTCAGAGAGGATGGCTGTGAGCTGAGTTCACTGCCAAACCCTGACATACTGGGGTTTGTTCTCCCAGGTGCTCACCAGGATGTTCTCCAGTGTGCCTTCTGGAAACACTGCTGGCGTAACCACCCAGCCCAGAAGGCTCCCCACTCACCATGCCATCCTGAGCTGAAAATCTTATGATGACTTTCATAAGAATAGACAGTTAGCACGGGACTCTAGGTGTCACTGCTGGAACAAGTCCCACAGAGTGTTGGGGCCTCCTCCCTTGCCATGTAGCCCTGGGAGATGGGCCCTGGGGGGGAGACATGGGGTCTCCCTGCCCTTGGTCAGCCTCATTCCCCATTGGTTGGTTTGTGTTCCCCGGGGTGGCCAAGGACCCGGGGGTCCCGTGACCAAGTCCCACAGAGGGTCCTATAGCAGTGACTAATTTCCAGGTACCAATAATTACACTTTGTATACACACACTGTTCCTGTAGGGAAGTAAACAAAACTAAGCCTATGTAGCCAGTTATCAAGTAAAATGCAAAGGGAAGAAAGGAATCTTTGTCTATACCCTTCATGGTATTTTTTCCTACATCTTTTAATAATTTTAGTGTTTGGAGTGCCAAAGGACTGCTGAAACTCATAGAATTGCATTGTATGAAGTTACTGCAGTTACATTCATTATTTCTGATTATCAGAAAAAACAACTTTAATCTCAAAACATGCACTGAGTGTTGAGGAAAAATCTAGGGCACAAGAATGTTCAGAATAACTTTAAGCTACAAGGCAATAACAGTTTCTTCTCCATCTATAAAAGAGGATTTCTTTTCATGTATCCAAGATGATACCCTACTTTTTATCAGCTTTAAAATTCAACAGCTTTTTCTTATGAGAAAGAAAAAACTTCTCAAATCTTTTTCTAAAATATTAACTACTAAGTGGATTGTCTTGAGGTTCTCTGAATCATCTCTTGGAAGATGCCATGACTTCCTAAGTTACACTGCTGCCAAATATTTTTGCCAAGTGAAAGGAGAACTGGCATTCACAGTCAGGAGCAGCACAAGAGATAAATCCTCAATTACTATGATTTCAGATTTTGTAATATTCTGAAGTCAAATCTAATCTAACTGATATAAACACTTCCTTTCAGTGTAAAAAATATGATTTTTAAGGAACGCTTATTTATGAATATGTTACTGTTTTAACCTGGGCAATTGAAGTACAGTATCAATTTATCCTTCATCTCTCCTTATGCATGGAATTCACTGTTGATTTCAAATATGAACCTATTGGTATGGACTGAGTGTAACTCTATACTGGAGTAAAAAGATGCTATTAGGTTTGCCAAAATTCCGTTTATTTTTATATTAAGGGATCTATTTTCTTTTTTTCTTAATTCTGGTAGTTTTTAGCTTTAATAATCCTTAGACTTTGCCTTGCAAATACTATCAAATTCTTAAAAAGACAGAATTAGCACACTTCAAGGATTAAGTTTGAATTTAAATATTTAGCACTTCGCATAAAAGTGACCCAGTTTCAAAAATATTATCAGGAAAATTCCACATATGGCTGCAAAGCTGGCATTGCTTTCTGTGTATGATTACTTATACCATGAGCAATTTCCAGTCTAATTCAAGAGAATCTATGAGAAATACTAGAAATATGTTTCTCCACATGCATGTTTTAGGAACCAATCTAGGATATTTCAGAAATGTGCAATCATACAGGAAACCAGGCTTTAAAATTTTTATTGATCCTGGGGACAAGACATCTTCATTTTGAATGTGATATGTGGCTATGGCTTTCATTGTCATGTTAGTGATTATCCAGGAAGACTCCCATTCCAAAAAACGTATTTGATGGTAGCCTAGCTGAAGCTAATAAAAACAATTTTTGCTTTGATTAGCTAGGTTTGAGATGGAAAAATTCTGAAATGACAGGAAATATAAATCATTGCTCTGGTCTTTATAAAGGAAGTTACTGAAGAACATTATGACATTGGAGTTTTAGGAAAGTATTTATTACAATTATCACAGTGGATTTTGACAAGCATTACCACCAGGATTTTCAAAGGGGCTTGTCTCAGCAGTGGCTGGAGCCTCATCATAGAGGATGAAACATGATGCCGCTCAGAGTGACCTGGAAGAGCTTGAGAAGTGGACCTATGTGAACTTCATGAGGTCCCATAAGAACAAGTGCAAGGTGCTGTATCTGGGTTAGGGCAACCCCTGGTATCAACACAGTCTGGGGTTGAACAGATCAAGAGCAGCCCTGCCCAGAAGGACTTGGGGGTGCTGGTGGGTGAGAGGCTGGACGTGACCCAGCCATGGGCACTCACAGCCCAGAGAGCCAAACGTGTCCTGGGCTGCATCCAAAGCAGTGTAGTCAGCAGGGCCAGGGAGGGGATTCTGCCCCTCTGCTCTGCTCTGCTGAGACCCCACCTGCAGTGCTGCATCCAGCTCTGGGGTCCCAGCACAGGAAGGACATGGACCTGTTGCAGTTGTTACAGAGCAGGGCTATAAGGATGACCAGAAGGATGGAGCACATGTCCTACGAAGAAAAGCTGAGAGCTGGGGTTGTTCAGCCTGGAGAATAGAAGGTTCTGGGGAGACCATATTGTCCTAGTACTTAGAGAGGGCAGATTCAGACTAGATATAAGGAAAGATTTTTTTACCATGAGTGTGGTGAAACACTGGAACAGGTTTCTCAGACTGGTGGAAGATACCCCATCCCTCGGGCTTATTCAAGATCAGCCTGGACCAGGCTCTGAGCAACCTGATCTAATTGAAGAGCTCCCTGCTCATTGAAGAGGGGTTGGACTAGTTGACCTTTAAAGGTCCCTCACAACTCGAATATTGTACGATTCTATGAAGAGAGGAGACAGACAGTGCTGCAGCTCCCCCAGAACAAGTTTCACTGTGCACATGCCCATTGTGCAAACAGGGATTCAAAGGCACCCAGTAAGTGTTGGAAAGAGGAGCTCTGCTGCTGAAGTTGGAAACTCTGAGCTGGCCCACAGCAGTATGCACATTATGTACACTAGTCACCCCAGTGGGGCTCCTGGATAAAGCATGTTTTGTAAGTGACTTTTATTTCCTTAATTAATGCAAAATTGCCTGGAAAGGTGATAAGGTGGCATAGTAAGTTATTAAAAGGACAGGTTGCCATATCTCAGTTACAGTTTTTCAGGGAGAGAGAAGGCTCTAAATGCATGTGGAATAATTACAGACTATAAAGGAGGGTACAATGAAAACGCAGAGTTGCTCCTCATGGGCATCACAGAAAATGATTGGGTTGACTTCTGGACAGGGTACTTCAGGGCACTTCAGGATGAGGGTGAGCCTGCTGCACTTCACAATGCAAGGGCCTTGTAAGGTGACAGACAAGAAAGTAAGAGCTGAGAATTCATATGTACTGAATTTCTGATCATATGTTTTCATCTGTTACAAGCATGCCGTTAATCTCTAATAATAATTTTATTACTGGTATTCCATAGAACATTTATTCTCCTGTCCAATACCAGCAGCTTTGTTTGATAAATGTTTGCACTTTTCTTTGGATAGGTATGATTTATAAAAATACTAAGTACAGATCTAAAAGCTGGGGAGCAACATGTCATAGAATCATATATATCTTTGGCAAGACCAGATGGTTTCTTACAAGGGAGAAATCACATTATTTTTTATCTGGTTAAAATCTACATCTTCTGCAGAAAAGTGTTATCATTTGCATTCCTGTTGACGTACTCTAGAAGCAGAGAGAAAAACGAAAGCCACAAAGAAAAAGCTCAGATGAAAATCAAACTGAAGATTTATATCCACAAAGTGGTTAAGAAAGAATGTCTGAAATTACAATCTGACAGAAATATATTTTTTGGAGAAATCTTTGAAGTGTTGATGGAATTTCATTAAAAGGAAGGATCTTATCTTACCTAAATGATATAATATTACTCAGTGCAAACTGCTGAGCTTTGTAAACGGCAAAAGATGAGTTAAAAATGTGGAAAAGCTCTCAGGTAATAAACCACATCCTTGAGCCAACAGGTACTATGTTTGTCCACTTGGACTAGTGAGATTCCTTAGTGAAGCACTGGACTATGATATGTGAGTATTTATCTAAGCAAATAGTACTCCACTCTACCATATCTATTACTGATTGTGCAGCAATAATAGGCTATATTGTCACTAGGATGATTGGTCTTTAACATACAGCTTCATATGTAGCACCAATTCCACACCAAAAGACATATCAGCTGTTAGGTGGACTGCTATGTTTGTTCAGCCCTTGGAAAAAAAAAAACCCCACAGAATAGGGAATATGTGAAATGCTGACCTTCTGCATGTACTTGTATTTTTTTCTTACTCAGTGTATTTGGATTGAAGGGCTCCTCATGCCTCCAGTTTCCTGGGATACAAGAATCAAATTTGGACCATAGAAACAAATTCAATAATTAGCTTTGTTTTCTTAAATATCAGTGTAGGTTGGAAAGACAAGCTTTTCTAGTAGAAATAGGACATCAGAGATAACACTAGGGTTAATGGTCTTCTCTTTGGCTTCATCGAGGTCTGCTGAATGTTGATGGTCTTGTTTGGGGCAGGGGCATAACTCTGCACATTCCTGGTATCCTAACACCAGCAAGGGTGTCTAAGTGTCATTGGTCTACGTAAAAATCAGCTTATAGAGGATGCCTTAATCCCAAGAATGTCTTAATAAAATATTTTAGCCAGGCCTAGTGAGAACTCTTTTTCTACACAGCAACAATATTTAGACTTATCTACTAGGCAGCTTCCTGTGATGCTGTCTTATATTTTGCCTTTTTTTCTTTTATATGTTGTCTGCATTCTTCACACATATATTTAGAGCTCTGTAGCCTATTACTGTATTCTAGCTAGTTTTCCCAGTACTTTTTCATGCCCTTTCCCTAGGCAGGAAGACAAATTCCAGAGCTCCAAGCCCCGGGGTTACAAGGCCCCTATCCTACCTTCGTTTTCCTGGGAACCAAGGCTGAGAACAAGGTCTTTGAGACACATTTTCATAAACAAGTACTCCCAGTACCAAGGAGAACAAGACTTAGAAGGGGCTCGACCCAGGGAGGAATTGCCTCATGACTTGTCCTCCTAACTGGTACTTTTTGTCAATTCTGCTAATTTGCTAAACCTATAAAAACTGTATTCACTCCGTGTGGTTGAGCTTTTGAGGATATCTTTCCATAACTGCCCCTGAAGGTCTTCAATAAAGACCCACTTTTATTTTACCTCTTATACTAAATTTATCTTGAGTTTCATTTCCAGGTTGAAAAAAGCAACACCTACATAAGGTACTGCTGAGCCATCCTTTTCACACAATTTGCTTCAATATGCCATTTTGTTGCTTATTCAAAGTAAGCCTTTCCCACAGTCTTACACAATTATTATCACAGTCTTCCACTGTGGCAGGTATTTTGTAGTGATGCAAGTTTTCTTTACCAATTATTCTAATGTGAATACTTTACACTTGCGTGTGCAGTGACACGTCACTAAAGAGGATTATGACAAATTAAAAACATTTCTGTGAACACAGTAAAACTTCATGCAAAAAGAGCTGTACGTTGTTCACCTTGGGTCTGCTAAGTGCCAGCACCACTCAGAGTCATTCTGTTTGCCTCTTATTTGGTGAACACTGGGAAATCATGGGAAGATGACTTAATAAATATGTGACAATCTATAAGATAGTCACAGAATGAAGTTATGAGATGATCTTTTATCTCTGGGGTACATAAATTGAGCACCTAACTACAATACCTCATTTTTAGAGTGTTTAGTACCTACACTTGTCTCCATAAGACCTATGAAATCAAATTCTTCAGATATTTAATTAAAATAAGAAATCACAGCTGAGGGGGAAAAAGTTACAGTTTCTATAAATTAGCCACTGTGAATTAAACACCATTCTCTAAAATGTATGGCAACTTCATGGATTGTAACCTGTAGAATGGAAACCTGTATGTCCCCCATTTCAGAGTTTCTCAATATGTTGCAGTATTTCACTAATTTATTTTACTCTGAGGATGAAAAATTTGTGCAAAAATCACCTGTTTGTCTAAACCTCTTTTTATTTCAGAAGGAGATTAATATTAAAAAATTGTAAATTATGAAGACAGGAAAGTTACAAGACAGGGATTTTATTCTCATCCTAACTAGGTATTGTTACTTTTCTTTTTGCTTTGTATTGATGGCTGTTGACATCTGAGCAACAGAAACCAACTCGTCTGGGAAGTTTCTGATACAGGTGTACATGTACTGCATATTCTGGAATTACCTGGGTTCGCCTGGTTTTGTCTGTTGTTTCTGATTTCCTTAGAGGAGGTTATAACCTCAGAATCAGAAATGAAAATTGCTAGTAACTCTAACAACCTCAGTAATTACTAAGTAAGTTCATTTTAATGCTACTGAAGGGCACTTAGGTGGTTTTGTATGTAATTATACAGAAAAAAACCCTCCACCTCTTCTGCCAGCATATTGAAAGGCAGGGATTCTTTCTCCAAACTCCTGAGCTGCATGCTCAAGCTACCCAGTAAATCATCTGAGCGGTGGTTGAATACACAGCATTAAACTTGCTGCTAAAATTATAACAGCCATGAAGTTCAAATGAAATCTGTTAATCCAGGTAGGAGAGAAGTTTTAAGCGGGAGAAAAAGGATTTGTCATGATTACAATACAAACGTAAGGTTGCAAGGATCTGAAAGAGGTCATCTAGCCCATCCTCCTGCTCAGAGACAGGGTATATACCATCTCTAAGAGATACTTAACCTCTTCTTGAATCACCTTCACTGGAGAATTATGACAAACACTTCATATAATCTGATTCAGGGGTTAACTACACTTAAGGAGAAAGGGATTTTTTTAATCTACAATGTACCCCATGCTATTCTTCAAGAACACATCCAGTCTGAACTGACCACTGTTTCTGCAACCTTGACACCAGGTTGTATTAAGCATGGTTATTTTATATATCATGGGAATTTTCAAGGCCCTCTTATCACACATTTCAATATTTTACTTCTCATTTGTGAGTTTGATATTTTGATTAAGACATTTAATCATGCTGATATATTAATTTTTGGGAATTGTAACTTTCTTCCACATGCCCAATATATCTTCTTAACAGCATGTTAAGAAGAAGAAAAAATGTCTCTTTTAAAATGAAACTTGGAAAAAAAAATCCTGTGAATGAGCTTTTGAGGGCACTCTACAGAGCATCATTGTTAGCAAGTCCAAAGGAGATAAAATGAAAATTGCTTATCTTTCAGAACCTTTTCTGCCATTTGCGTGGATTTTCATCCATGCTGCACTAAAAAGGAGAAATTCAGTTATACCTTTGTGTCATGGGTTAGCAAGCATAGTCCCGGAAGGGACGTCCTTGCTAAGGGGTGCTTACAGTTTCCTCTGGGAACTGATAGAACCTATCAGCTGGCCAGTTTGGATATGGACAATTCTCTAAGCCACTTAAAGTTGTGACAACCTCTGTGATCCACATTTAAGAATAGGCAAACTCCCCCTCCAAGCTCTCTCTCGTTTCCGGC
>NW_008236213.1:786057-793430 GCF_000691975.1 Corvus brachyrhynchos | reverse complement strand
AGGTGGTATAATTTTTTTTTTTTTTTCTTCTTTTAGGTCTGTTAATAAACTTCTTTATATTCTTTCAAGTTTGGTGCCTGTTTTGCATTTCTCCTAATTCTTATCTCACAGAAGATAAACAGTAATGAGTATTTTGGACCAAACCACTACACTTTGTCAGAGGAAATAAGAAAAATAAGAAAGGATCTTTCTTAGGGTAAGCTTTGTGACTCAGCTGATGCTTTATGGCACTTTAAAAGTATATATCGGAAGTTTAGTAACCAGAACTTAATACGAATATATTTCTTTAAGCTTAAAGAAGAGCACAACTTCAAAACATTTCCTACCCACTTTCAGAGCTAAACATAAAAAGCAGTTTTCTCCCCAGTCTATTTTCACTATCTGTATACTACTTAGTACAAGTATAAAAAGCTTAAATATATTTAAAGATGTTTCATTAGGTGGACCCAAAAATCTTCTGAGTATGTCATGCACTTGATGTAGTGAGCTTGGAAACATTTGAACTCAATTATGAATATTTAGGTGAAAAAACTTTACACCAGATTCACAGTGTATTGAGGCATGCTGTTATTTTCAAATAACTGCTCTCCTGTGCCACCAGCAGCTGTCTGTGACTGTAGCCACACCAGGCCTTTCAGCCACTGGATCTTCTTCGAAGGTGCCTCTGTCCACAACTCAGTACGACAGCTTTTATGCCTCCAGCTTGAGAGAGATGGAGACCCTCCACCCCCTCATCCGAGCAGAAAAGGAGTTGCCTAAGCACTGATGCCTGTTGGAGTCCTTCCACACAAAAGTGCAGCTTCTCCCCATTTATGTTTTGATCCTGGGAGGTGTCTGTGCAGCAGAATCCATTTCAGTACAATTTATTTCTTAAAAATGGGTAGGATTGCATTGCCACAAAATGCCTGTGTTCTTTCAGAGTTGTCCTCCTACACACTGAATCTAAAGGAATCCTTGATTTCAAATGATCTCAAAGTAGCAGTTCAGCCACAACTATACTGAGCTAAACATCTGCTTTGACTGGGAATTTATTACAGTAAGTTCTTCAAATCATAACATTTCATTCTCATTGCTTTGGCAAAGTAAGAAGTGGTAAGACATTTGCCCAGGGACTGGAAGGCAATAGGGTTGTTCAATTTTATAAGTTTCAGCATTTCTGAAACCCAAGAAAAAGGAACACAATTTGACTATAACCCTTTAATATAAAAAATAACACATGGGTTATTTTACAAAAAAATGTGGGACATTAATAACTTCCAGCTCTTGTGATTGTTGCAATAAGTAGTTACAATGTCTAAGATTTTTTTAAACTTTGAGGACAGAAACATTATGCTTGCTGTGCTTATAAATTATAAGACCTCCCTAAACACAAATAACATTCGTTACAATACTCCTAAAAGTCTTCATTTTGATACATACATGCAACTTAATTTGTCAAATGAACAATTGATCAGAATAGTCTGCACGTATCGTTTCTCTCTAGTTTCCAAGATGCATATACAGGAAATGAAGTGAAACTTGCAACGGCATAAAAGTTAATAAATCCTTTCAATTTTATTTTTTCTCTGATATTAATGAGGAAGAAAACATGCATGAATCCACTTGCATGCAAATTTATTATTTTATCCAATGAATCTGTCAAATTATTAGACAACAAATGCATTTTAAGAAAATAATTTTATGTAGCAGTGATTTTTTTTAATAAAGCAACTTTTACTGTTTTTTCTTTTTCTTAGAAGGCTTGATGATAGTTTGCTATACGAAAAAACACAGGGAACAAAAACACGCCTGACTGTTCTGCAGGAAAGTATGGATGAAAAGCTTTGTTTTTATTACTTTGATTTTAAAAAGAGTTTTATCATGATTTTTACTTCATAAAATTATACATCATTATAGTTACAAACGCACTCCAGTTGCACAGTCAGGGTACTAGTAGAAGGACATCTACTGTCAGAGGTCTATGCTAGTGCTTGGAAGAAACCTTGGGATTGCTGTGCCGTCATACTCATTTCAATGTTTCTGCCTTCCAGGATTTGTGTAACCAAATCCACTGCCTGTCTTCCTTTAGAATAAATGTATTTTTAGCTTGAATTTAGGCCCTGACTATCATACGATTGAGGAACTGCAAATTGCCCTTTTTGCACTTTTTTCACTTGAATGTTGAGGAACAGGCATTTTCAGGATAGAGCTCTGAGTGCTCCAGGCATATTATGAAGCCCAGTGTTTAGATGTTGACACACTATTACGCCATGAAGTTCTAGCTAGTTACACAAATGTTACACTGGATGTATGAAAGGACATCAAAAAGGGGTGAAACCACAAAACAAGCACATTGACAACCTACATTAATTCAAATTTCAACATAACAATGCAGTAAAGTGCTGTGTGTTAAGACAAAAATACCTCATGCATGAATATGTGGTTTTGCTAACATTGTGTGCTACTAGTGCAAAAACTTACAGACAGCTATAGAATAACGTTTAAGGACAAGTAAAGAAATCCCTCAGTTTTTACAAGGCAGAATAGTTGTACATGATTTGTTGCAGAAGCCTTACCAATGGTGCAAAGATGGGATGAAAATATTAGATTAAGCTGTAAAATAGATGCATACATGTTAAAGTTAGTTTCACAGGTAAGATGTAACAGGGTATTTCCTTCTGACAGAAGAGTTAAATTATATAGTAGAAGGATGTAAGAAATGTGTGTTTATCACTCACTCAAATTGCCTGACTGGAACCCTGTTTTACCACAATCCCTCCGAGATTTCCCATGAAGACCTGGAGGGGAGTGCAAAAGGGAGAAAATGAAAAAGGAAGAGGAGGGTGAAGACTTAATACAAATATCCACAGTATAGTTGCTCTGGGCTAACCTGTAGGCAGCAAGAAACTTGGACAGATGTTCATCCTCTCCTAAGTTTTTTTCCAAAGCAGTTTGCTATCTAGTAGGAATTCTGCCTGTCTGTAGTACAATCAGTAGGGAAGCATAATGATTTACAACCTCAAATACATAGCTCCCTTGGGCCAAACACTCAGCAGCAGCATATGGAATGAGTAAGAGGATATGTAATGTATGCCACAGCCATTATGACCACATTGCTGTCTTCTGCAATAAGTACACCCAGCTTTCTTATTCTTCTGTGCTTCCTCTATTATTCTGTGACTTTTGAACTAGTGTAGTTTTTTCTCGTACTGTCATTTTCACCTTGGGGACATATTATAACTAATCCCACCAAGTGCACAAGTAGCTATGAATACAGGGAAGAGTAAAAGATCTTGCCACCACTACTACAAATGCAGAGCTGGAGTGAAGGGCATGCTAAGAGAGGGAGGTATGCTTTTCCTAAAAGCACTTTTTTCCTCTCATGTCTCCTAGTTTGAAGAGATTGAAATACATTTACACTTTTTTCACTTCTTGATTCCTTTATCTAGTACTCAGCAATGTTCTGATTTTCTGCATGCAGAAGCTCTTTAGAGTGCAGCTCAATCTGGAATAATAATGCAGTAAGTGAAATAATAATTTTATTTCTATAGTTGCATTTGCTTTGGGGACAACTTTGCTCAGTGATTACTTTTCTCCACACTTTTGGCTGACCATTCAAACCAGTAGAAGTGTACTAAAACTTGTGGAGTGTTGGTCTTTGCACGTGTGGAGTGATGGTGTTTGCAAGAGCAGAGATCAGTGATCTTGGGTAGTTTACTGACAGCTCTGTTAAATTAGACATGTGACAAGCATGTTTGAGCTTTACAACAATGGTTTCAGCACCTACATTCTCAATGCAGAGAAAGCTATTATGCTTAGAAATATTTGTTTAAATCTGAAAATCTAATCATCTGTGTTGTTTCTAATACATAATTAGTTAATTATAATCCCAAAAGCATTGTTACTCAAATGAGTCATTTGTTAACTTGTTGAGGATAACAAGCAGATTTGTAGACATTTAAAACAATGGAATCTAGAATGCATGTGTGGAAGACAAAAGGTTAGTTATTAAACTTTGAGTGCCCAGTTGAAAACATTCTGACTCTCAGATAAGGCAGATATGCAAAATTATGAATATTAGTTACATGAAAATCAGATCTTTATAAATAATAATGCAGCAGGAAATACATTGAAGTATTTTATCATCAAGTAAGGCAGTTCTCTCCTTATTACTTTCTGGTACTATTGTATAGTGCAATTACTCAGGAAGTGCTGTGTCCATCAGGGGGTAGTTTTAAACAGTGATACAATACAGATGAAGAGATGCTTAAAAGGAAAAAAGAGCAGGAAGGGATCTGTGAGACAGCTCAGCTGAACTGTTTTCACCAAGGTGAGAGTGGACAAGAAGAGTCTATCTGTCTAAGCGGGCAACTGGGCAAACTACTTCAGGCTCTTCTTGCATATTTTCTTATCCTTAAGTGGAAGAAATAATCTATTATTATTAAATTTGCATATTTTTTTTGGAACAGGTTCTCATGATGACCTGAGAAGATACAGTTGTATAATGTCTCCTTTTAAAATTTGTTTCTATATAATAAATATTTTGACTTATTTTTTTAATCTTACCAGTGACCACACATTCCTTTAATGTGACTGCTGTCTGCCCTGCATACACATTTGGTACCAGATGCATTAATGGAAACAGAAAAATATTTTCAGAGTTGAGCTTTAAAAAGAAATAATTTCGTATCAGTATGATTATAAATGTGTACTGTGATAAATCTTATTTGTTCATATGCTGTGAAATAGTTAAAATACTTAATAATAAATGATTTCTACGTTATCAAGCAATTTTTATATTGAAATACAGCAAATTAAAAATTTTAATTGTGTCTGTGTGAAATGCAAGCAGATGCTAGTGTTTGTTAAAGACTGAAGAATTCCTGCTAACAGTTGAAACATAACTGGTGCATGATCGTTTTCCACTATTTTGGATGACTAGTCCAACAGCAGTCAAAGTTTTGAAGTGAATGACAAAGGTTCAGTAACTGTATTATTTTTCTGTATTGGCAAGAGCAATATGTACTGATGCTATTGATGCATAAAAAGTAGACACATATGGCTCTTGGAATTTTGTAAACATTACTTTAGAAGCCATAAATATGCCTTCTAAAAAATGATCAGAGTAATTCTACATTGGGGGCCCATAAAATGCTATATTCTATACAATAAAATTTTCCTGTACCTCAATTAAAAATGCATAACTAGATTTTGGAACTCAAAGCTTTCATTCTTCTATTTAACACTGGATTGAATATACATTAATATTAATGGCAATTTGGAAGAGCTATGTATTTAGTATACTAGGTAAGAAAGACCTGGTACTCAGGAATAAGTTTAGGAAGCTTTTTCTTAAAAAAAATAATAAAAAGAATACATTCTTACAACCCCAACCAGTTAGGGATCTTTAATTCCACAGGAAAACTTCCTATAATGCTTTTTCATATATTTAAAATATTTTGAATTTATTTACTATTAGCCCTGTTCATTTTCCAGGCACAAACTAGCAGTTTTCTGGACATTGCTGACTTGCTCTATGAAAGCCTCTATGTGTATTTCATGACAATAACAAAAAAATCTCAGTTAACACAGTGTATACAGCAAAACAGTAATTGTGGGTCTTCATAAGTCAAATTCAAGTATGTGTTTAAAGTTTAGAATATTTTAAAATTATTTGCTGGACTAAGGTCAAAGTGTTTCAGAGATTTCAGGGTTATGTCCAGATCTATGTGTGCTTAAGACCTATTTTATTTTAGCGTAGAACCCAATTTTGTAAACACTTAAAGTTGTGTATATTTTTCTAGGATACGGCTTTGTTACCTCAATGGGATGATTTGTTTATAAAAGTAGTCATCTATTTCTGCAATGACAGGAGTCAAATAATTTTCCAGAAAAGCATACATAGTTTACCATTCACATGTTAACATTTATGGAGTAACACAAAGCAAATAATACGAAAAATAATGTATTGTTTCATATTTAACTATTTCGAATGAGGCACTTTTCCATTACTCTACATCTGACCAGAGAATCGGAATGGTTTTAATTTCACATTATATAAAAACATCAGGGAAGGTTTAATCAAACCAATCAGAAATAAAACAGTGCAGGTGAGCACAAAGGGTTTCATGACCACTGTGTATAGGGTCACTAGAGAGTGAGCTTTAGTCATAGCAATTTTCCATCCTGGCCACAATTCAGATCTGTAACTTTCCTTGAAAGTTCAATGACAAAAGTGTTGTTTGACTTGGGTTGTTTTTCAGGCAATAAAAATAAGTTTCCAAGCTTATTGATTAAAACACAGGAGCTCATTAGACAAGGTAAGTTCCTGAGGGCAGACAGTGTTTCTGATAAGCTCAAGAACAGCTTAGCTCAGGTGCTGTTCATCAAGGCCTAATGAGTATTTCTGAGATCATAGTGTGGTGGGGGAAGTTGTACCACCACAGCTGCTACTCTACATGAACAAAGGCTGTAGGAATCGGGAGCTCTGATTTCTTGACTCTGACTTTCCAGGTGTGATACTGATTTCAGTATGGAACTGTCAGTGGGGGCTGCGGGAAGAGGTGAGGCAAGGAGTGTGGCAGGCTGACTGGGAGGGCATAGCTCTCAGTGGGGTGGCAGGGTGTCAGCTGTCATTTCGTATCACCCTTTGATGTGTGGATTGGGGGATTATTTTTACTAGACTGGCTTTTGTTTGGCAAGTAATTAAGGAGTTTATTGTGATGATGTTCAAGGTCACCAGAAGCTGTGCAGGAAGGACAATTTTAAACTGGTGGCAGATTCATCATATGTGGAACTGCCCTCGGAGGAGAAACCCAAGGGGCAATGTGCAACACAGTGGCTTGGCTGGGATGCAGAAGTCACAATAGGGAAATGTGGAAGATGAAGTGTGTTTTATTTTTATTTAAGCTGTATAAAGACACAGGGCATGAGGCAAAGGTCATAGAATTGTAGAATGTTAAGGAGTTGGAATGAACCTTAAAGATCATCTGGTCCCAGATCCTCTTCCATGGGGCAGAGACATCCCACTAGACCAGGTTGCTCAAGGACTTTTTCAACGTGGCCTTGAACACTGACTGGGTTGGGACTTCACCTACAACCTCCCTGGGTAACTGTTCCAATGTCTCACCACTCTCACAAAGAATTTCTTTCTAACATCTAACCTAAATTTCCCCTCTTTCAATTTGTGCCCATTATTCCTTGTCCTATCACTACAGTTCCCGACAAAAAGCCCTTCTCCAGCTTCCCTGGAGGCTCCCTAAATGGATGGAGGCTGTTGACGGGGTGGCCTTCACAGGAGCAGAGAGCATGCTGAGTTGGAAGGGATCCACAAGGATCATCGAGTCCAACGCTTAGCCCCGTACAGGACCTACCCAGGAATGACGTGCTTTCCT
>NW_008236213.1:776619-785279 GCF_000691975.1 Corvus brachyrhynchos | reverse complement strand
CTTCGAGGGGCGGGGGGGCGGGATGAGGTGATGGAGAGAGGGAGGGAGGGAGGAAAAGCCTTTCATATGTAAAAGGTAACTTCTTGTCTCCTCCGGTGCTCTGAGAATGGACACAACGGTAATGCCCTGACAGGAATGCTTTTGGACATTTCCATCACTTGGCAGAAAGCACGATGTTATTATTTTAGATGTTCTTTGTGATTAAAATGTAAGAAGAGTACTTGCTGTTTATGCTCGTGAGTTGTAATTTTTCTGTTGGGGATCCAGTGTTTCTCGTCTTGCCCAGCTTCTCCTGCTGGGAGGATGTGTGATGCTACCTGGAAATCCATGTGAATCAAGGAGTCGTGCATGACAGGTTTAGGGCGCCAGCTCTTCATATTTGTCTCTGGAGATACTCAAAGCCCACCTGGACATGTTCTTGTGTAACCTGCTCTAGGTGACCCTGCTTTGGCAGAAGGGTTGGACTAGATGATCTGCAGAGGTCCCTTCCAGTCCCAACAATTCAGTGGTTCTGTATGTTAGGAGACATCTGAAATGGGAAGTTGACTGAATCAATGGCAGGTCACTCATCACTTCAGCTCTTGGATTTGAGTGGGAATGTGTAGTCTTTTCTCAGCCTCTGTGAGGTCTGTGAAACCTGCTAAACTGGGGTGGGGTTCTGAGGGATTTTCTTGAAAATTTTTGTTGTTGTGGTTTTTTTTTTTTTTTTCTGCTGGGATCCAGGAGCTTGGAATAAGCAGATGTTTCTAAGGGAAGAGAGATGTGGAAGTCAAAGGCTCTGAAGCTAGCATGTTTTTGTCATGAGGCAGGAAAAAAGCAACCAACAAGCCTTATGTGGCTTGTCTTTCTTGTGTCCCGTCTGCAATTCAACCGTACAATAAAATAATGGTTGGTGTTGGCTGGACACTGGATTACACCCAACCCCTCAATTTGTGCTGAATGGCTTGTCTGCCGCGTGAAGAATCTGATTGGTCTGGCAATTATTTGCATAACTCCTGTGGGTCTCTGTCTGGCATTTCAGAAAGCCTCACAGTAGCAACCTGTAAAACTTTTTCTGATGTCTGTGTGAACTCCTAAGAAACTTTGCTGTTTGGTTTGTATGCCTTTGGAAGTTAAGGCACGAAAATGCTTTGTTGCTCTTGTTTTCCCTTCTATAGGGTTCTGCACACTTTTTAATATCAGAAGTGAGTTTGGTAACTCTCGAATGTAACAATATTTATTTTCCTTGCTATTAGTGGTTTATGTATTTTGCTGTATCACTGAAAAAGGCAATGCAGCACATTAAGTATATTAAACATCAGTAATATATACTAGGGATATGTCTTCACAGCAGTTGCTCAAACTGTAGGGTTTTGAGGGTTTGTGTTAAGTAGGGCCTTGTGTGAACAAGACTGAAGTATCATAACTAAGTGGTGGGTCCTGGTTATTGTGAAGCATCCTTGTTTTATTTTGGGACTGAAGGAGAGGTCCTGTTCTGGCTCAGGCTACTGCAGCTGTCATTCTCTTCCCATTAAACTGCAGGAGAAACTGTCCTAGGTATCTGGAAGGGAGCATTTTGTGAGAGGTATGGAAGGACAGCCAGCACTACATTGCATTGCCTCATAGAAGGTAGTTTTCTAACCTCAGCTGTGGTTCCACAGCAGTGGAAATTGATCTTGTTCCTGTTGACAAGGGGAGGGTCTTGCTGCCTGTGCCTCTGTCAGCTGAGTTGTTCCTACAGGCTTTCTCCCATCCAGTGTGTCTAATGATTTTTTTCTTCTGATTATTTAATATGTTAATTGATGATTTGATTCACTAAACACAGTAGAAAACTTCTGGATGTGCTAGTTTTCTGCACAATTAGTGTGTTCCAGTAGCTTATAGAGGGATCTGTGACCCCAGCAGTATCAGTATGTAGGAACTACGTAGTCAGGATGACATGGAGGTCTTTACATGTGATATTCTGGATCTGCTCTCCCCAGAGCTGTATCCTAGGAAGAATCAGGGCTGTCTATCATATCAGCTGCCCTTGGCTGAGAAAGCACCATTAAAACTGTTTAGGAAACTTTTGGAGAGAGGAATGTGTTCATGTGGGCTTTTCTTTTTACATATTGTCTTATCTGTAGTGATGTGTCTTTTTTAAAACTAAATATTATTTTGAGAGTTAGATATAGTAATTGTTTAAGTTTTTCTTACTTACCTGGTTGTTTGCTGAATCCAAAAAAGAACAGTTTTACTTCATTAGTGGGGTCAGTGAAAAAGTATGCAGGTTTTTTCATCTATCTACCATCTTAACTTCTGAATACAGAGTTTTATTAATTCCAGAGAACTATTTTTTTAAGTAAAAAGGAAAGCTAAAAGAAATGCATTTGTTTGGTGAATCATGATTGTTACAAGTAAGACCAGAACATTCTGGAAAGAAAAGTCACATATTCTGTCATTTTGACAAGTTCTAATTAGCCTGAAGTGAGAGATTTATTATAGGACTGAATAGAAAATAAATGTTGTACAAAAGAAAGGCATTGTTAGAAGTTATGGCCAAAACCACATAAAAACAAGTTTGGATAAACCCCAGCATTTTCAAGGACAGATGTTGCAGAGCTGCTTGCTGTTTTTTCTCAGTGGGTAAACATTGTTATAACTGTTGCCTATATGTACCATAGCTGCAGATAGTATTTCCAGTTACAACTGGAATAACTAGTTATGTTCATGTATTGTAAGAGGTACTAAGTGGTTAGCTAGTTCAGGTTTTTATAGTAACTTCTGATACTGAAATTTACTGCTTGGTTTAATTTATGTATATTGCTTGAATATGCCTTGGTAGTCTGTCTTGGAAATGGGAAAGAACAACTTTGGTTTAGGTTGCAAATTGTTAAGGGTGGGCTGCATTTCCACATTTGAAAAATGTGCCTTATCACATGGAAGCTTAGGGCAGTGAGGAGGAAACCAGAAGGTACCTGCCAGACTCACTGTAATGATCTTGTCCAGAAGATGTCCCTTGTTCAGGTCTACAGATGGGCATTTGTCAGTTGATGAATTCCCTTTACACAAAAAATAATAGCCTGCCACTTTATGTGTGAACTTATACCTGTATCTACACTTTCTTGTGCATTATTCCATTAATTATGACAAAGACCAGTATAACTACTTGGAGAAAGAATCTTTCACGTTTTGTCTCCATAAATGCAGTCTTTTGCTGAAATAAGATAAATCACTTCTACTCTGCAGCTCTTTAGTAGGTTGATTAATTTCTTTTTCTTTTTCTGTCCATTTCCTCCTCAGACTGTTCCTGTTCTTTCCATCTTTGCATATCTGAAATACTACCTAGAAAGACAGAGAAATTAATTATATATTTGCTCATTTTGAAAGTAGGGTGGGAAGGAGGGAGGAAGAGGCAAGTAAAATTCTGACATCACTGTGTCAGAAATAATGTAGAGGCATGAGGAGAAGGGACACTCTTGTAATCAGGAGAGTGACTTAAGATCTGACTGAACTTTCAGGAAAGGAAAAACCCTGAATTTTTAAGGATTAACCATCAACTGGTGTAAAAAAGATCATGATTTTATGCCCCTTTTTTTCATAATACAAGAATAGGAGAGCTGTCAATGTTTGAAAATGAAAACTTGACATTTTTAAAAGGAGAAAGGACTAGGTACAGTTATCACATGGAGCTTGTTACCAGAGGAGATTGAATCTAGATGCATAGCAGAATTTTAAGAAGGATGATAGGGATATCCAGTTTTACAATAAAAACAAAAAATACGCCAGCAACAGTGAACAGTAGTTTCTGTTCTTCCTGAGTCTGTAGTTTAGATAACGTCCTACTGATGTGACGTAGGAAGAAATCTTGCCCGTGGCTGTGTTGTTTTTAACTGCCTAGTTAAGCATTTTCTTCATTTGTGTCTAGAGCAGCTGGAACTGGTCGTGGTAGAGAATAATCCATTCTGTCCAAAATCTACTGAGAGCTCCTCTCTCCTTAGTCTTGCTAAAACATCATGGTAACTGTTTTCACCTTCAGATACAAATGAGACTACATTTTGGCAACAGTCAGGGCTATACTTTGTTTCTTTAAAACCCAGTTTCTGTGAAACTCGTTTCTCAGAGTTGAGAGGTCTGTAGCATCCTCTGTCTTCTGGGTAACCCTGTATCTTTATTTATGTACAACTCCCAATAGTAAGAATGATTTTATAGCAGGATAGAAGGTTTAATGATGCTATAAAATTTCTGTTCAGGTTTGGGTAGTCACCCTATTTTACAAGCTCTTGAGGATAGATTTAAATGGTAATGTGCTTTTACTCTTTCCTTTGGTGACGTACATCTATTTGTTCCCTATGATTAAGAGTTTTTTGTTACCACATTTAAATCATTTGACTCAATTACCTAATCCCTATGTAAGCCGTACAGACACAATGTATCTTTGTGCTTCCATAATAGCCAGAACACACCAAGGGTTTCAAGTCTGCTGTTGCTGGTCCAGCTAATGGGTCCAACATTTAGGCTTATCCAGTGTACGTTATCATTGTTACATCCAAAGTTTTTGGTGATTGTTCCCTCTGAAGAGTTGACCAAGAGGATATATTAAATTTTCTGTGTCCTTTTGGAAATAACTTTTTAAGCGTTCTGCTTTCATTAAGCCATGAATTTTCACTGTAACTCACAGATTCTCAGATGTTTATATAGGCCTTTTGTGTTGTGTGGAAATAGCTTTTTTGCAAGATGAATAACAATAGTTGAGTCCTAATCTTAAGAAAATCTTCTTATCTTTGTTCCATAAGTGTTTAATACAGCATTATTTACTGGCAGTAATGCCCCTAGAACTGTACATGGCAACTAGGATCACAGAGCTTGTATTGCATGTTTTTCCTCCAGTAATCATGTTGTGGAGGAATCTGTTCTTTGTTTCTATTTAATAGGTAGAATTATTGTTCTTTGCACCCACGCTCTATGGTGGCCTGTTGCTGGGCCCAGTGTTGCTTGTCTATCACTGAGTCCTGCAGTGGTAGGGAGGAGAAGAGAGATCCAACAGGCAGCAAGATTCTTTCATTTAATTATTTTACAACTCTTTAATAAGACTTTTTTCTTCATGGTCTAGTTGGTCAAAGGATCAGCCACCCCTTGGGGGGGATTGGCTAAAATCCTAAAACATCCATTGTCAAAATATTTTTCTACTGTACTATAAACAAAGCTCTGCAAGGTCACAGGTGTTCTTGGTTTATAGAACTCCCCTAACGTCTTCTGCAAGAGAGAAAAGTATCTCACGGGACTGGAAAGAAGCAAGAAAATTCTTGCTAGGAGCAATATTGTATCCGCACTCATCTTTTCTTCTTGTGGCTTTATGAATGGAAGATTTTGGTGCACTGCTATGGCACCAAGCATCACTTTTCCCCCTGTTGAGGTGGGACGAGACAATAAATCATGGGGAAGAAGTCATGCTTGACTGAAGAGTAATGTCATTGCAGTAGTATCTCTTTCTGTTTGCTGTAGGAGATAAACTAGCCTTTTGAGGTTTTTTTTCATACATCCACTTACTGTGGAACAAGGTAGAGAAATGAGTGTGAAGTATTTACCAGGTGAAGTCTTTTCTCAGAGCACAAAATCTGTAGCATATTTATTGTCCTGACTTGTGGAGTGTACTAAAGTGGGTTTTTTTTTTGATTCGGTTTGGTTTGGTTTTCTTTTTATGTTTTGTTTTTTTGTGCTTGAGGAATAAGTAACAGTAAATGGAGTAAATTAACTTCATTGCTCTATTACTGTTTGAGTTCTTTCTTTGTAAACATTTATTGCTTGTATCATGAAGGGCAATTTTTTTTTTCCCCAACTTTTCTTCCTGTCTTATATTTTGTTGGGTTATCTTGTCTTCCTCACCATACTGTATGACAGGATTTAGGATCAAGAAGAGAATGCTGTGGTCAACCCATGGTGAGCACTAAAATGTGTTCCCTATAATTGTTCACATTATGTCTATTCCAGAGAGGAAAAGAATTCTGTTACTTTTGATACATAGAAGGTTTATGTTAACTTCAGAATTAAGTTAAATTTCTAATGTGATACAAGAAGTAAGATACAGAATTTCACAGTAAGGACTGTTAAGCAGTCTTTACATTGTCCAGTAGTGAGAATGTATATAAAATATAATATATGATCAGGCATGAAGGTGTTTGTAATTTAAAATTGAAGAGTTTTTAAGAAGACATGGGATTTTAATAGTAAATTTCTCGTTACACCTCTGTAGCATAGATAAAGCTATTTGGAGGTGTATATGCTTTCAGTGTGTATTTCCAGATGTAGGATAGAAGATTTTTGTGTAACTGCAATACATTCTTTGTTATATCTCTCTATCTATTTCTAAAACACAAAAAAGCTTTCAAATACATGAACAGTTCTTTTTCATTGCTTGAAAGCTTACGTATGTTTTCCAGATTTACAGCGCATGTCTTTTCAGAAGTCTTTTTATGTTTTTGAAATTCCGTCTAACAACCTTTTAAAATATTTGCTTGTAGTCGTATGTTCCAAACCTTTAGGTTTTATTGTGACTCGGTATTTGGGGTTTTATTTAAATCGTTCTCAGTAATGCACTGAATATAGACATGAAACCAAGTACTCCTAGCTATGGTGTTCGGAGTAATTTTTCTTGGGTTTGGGCAGATGTTTCCTTACTTATGTAAGACTGTTAGACGCTTTTCATAATTATATTAGCTACAGTTAGTTTTGACTATTAGGATGTTTAACTTTAGACTGCTTTGCTCTGCCTGCTGCATTGGCTTAGCTTTGTGTTAAATGTGTGAGGAAAGGAGGGCAGGGAACTAAAACTATGATTTAGATACATTGTTTAGATACAGATTGTCTAAAACTGCTATTAGCTATATCCTCAAACCTGTTTGTATTGTGTATGTACAGGCTCATGTGCTGTTTTCTTTTCCGGCCCTAGTTCCTTTCCTAAAAACATTTACAGTTTTATATTGCTTTTGGGTACAATTTTTTTTATTTTCACTCAAAGAATGAAACACTCTGTATTTTTCTATAGTGTTCCAAATACAGAGATCGATTGACATGACTTTCCTACACCTTTGACTGCTGTAAAGGGATGCTTTGAATTCTGTACTAAGTGTTTAGCCATGAGACAGTGTTGACTGTGTCTGATAACCTGGAAACATGCTTTGTTCATAGCCCCAGAAGGTATCATGATGAGGTCAATTGTGACTTTAGAGCGTTCACATACCATTGATATGCTAGAAGTCAGTGAATTCATCTACCACCGTTAAATGCTTTCCTGGCATGCAGTCCCCCATGGAGGTAGAACAGGAGGCTTGATGATTACTTGTCCCGCTCTTCTCCATGCCTGGTAATTGCTCTAGGGAAATCGGGCAGCCACAGGTAGTAGTTCTCAGGGAGGGTGTTAAAAAGATGGCATTGCCATTTCATTATTAAAAAGTGTTCTGCGGAGCTAATTTTGCTGCATTTGAATTTGGTCATTGCTAAATATGTAAAACTAGGTTTTACATTTGTTAGACAAAAGGCAATAAAGCTGTGTGTAAAAATACATTAGATTTACCTTTCCTGGAAAAAAGTATGAATTTATCAGGCTATGTTTATAAGTTTTTTTAAAAATGTGTGTAGTGCACTGAACCATTGAGCAGCGCATGCCTAGAAGACTTCTGATAACTCTACTATTACAGTCTAAATTCAGTTATTTCTTGTTGCTAAGATCCCAAGTTAATTTTAGAATTGCTTAAAAGGAGTGGATAAGGAGTGGCTCTAAAAGACAACTCTGTAAAACTGTGTCTAACCAAAACTTTTAATGATTGTTTTCGAAAATGGGAATTACCAATTAGATTTAATTTAATTGAGCCACTTGATCATTTTTTTTCTTTTGTCTTTTTTTTTTTTTTTTTTTTATTGGGTTTTTTAGCAACCCTGGATCTGATACTGTATTTTGACTCTTGGAAGAAGAATGGGGGATTTAGTTGCTTTAAAGGCTTGAATGTGGTAGTAGAGTTTTTTATTTTGCTTTATTCAAATAAATATGCTTTCAGAGTAGCTTAGTTTTTATTTAGTGGCAGTTCTTGGTTCCATCAGGCATAAGCTGCTTTTGGGATTCCCAGGCTTGCTAAGGGGCCAGTCTGCTGCAGTTTCTGCCACTGATGTAACACCAACACCATGTGAAACTAATTGTCTTGTCCCAACCAATAACAAAGTAACTTGCAGATAACAAAAAGTCTTTTACTTTGTTTTAATTTTTAAGAGTGTGTAGTAATGCTGTTAACTTAGTAGAATGTTACTTACTTACGAGTTATTGGAAATCTCATTGCAGCTTTGCCGAGTTTTCTAAGTTTGATGTTCTCTTGGCTCCCATCAGGCACTCAAAGATCTGTGTAATTCCAGGTATTAGAAGTGTATTTTTAGTCTTTTCTGTTATTGACAGAATTGTTTATTTAAGAGCTGTCTTCAGTGGATGAGCACACTGAATGTGTGGGTGGAGGGAGGTGGATAGTGGGGTTTGTTTAAAACTTTCTCTTTAGAAGCAGGGTGTGTTGCATACTTATGCCCTTGCAGAGTTTGGCTCTAGAAATTTTGTTGCACAGGGCTGCACATTTTGTAGTCACTAAAATGTATTACTTTTATTCTGTGGCTAAACTACATACAGAGTTTGAGGAGTATTTCCAACTGGTGTAGTTTGCACA
>NW_008236213.1:722520-776584 GCF_000691975.1 Corvus brachyrhynchos | reverse complement strand
AATGCATAGTGATGTGCTAATGAGTGTCTCTGGCTCTAGGAAGAGGTCAGTGAAGTAAAATCAGCTTGAAAAGCATATGAACACTTAGGTTTTTGAATACTCAAAATTTCTAATCCTGCGTTGGGTTATATGTTGTTGTACTTCTGTATTTTTATGATCTGAACTTCAGTGTAAATTTTGGCATTTTAGTACAATAGGAATTCAGGTGGTGATGAATAATGTCAATATTTTAATCACGACCAGATGATTTTTAAGTTACAATAAGCTTTCATCAAGCACAGAAGAATTAAAAGACTACTTAAAGTTTTCTTGTTGGTTTGAAGTTTCAGAACCTTGCTAAGATAAAATACAAGCTTTAAATTTGTGTGAGAATAAAGTCTTCTCACTTTTAACCTGGAACAACAGTTGGCAGCTCTGTAATGAATTAAGTAATGGTACATGTTCTTCCTAAATATAATTTTGTAAAGTAAAGAGAAAAAAAAGCTCCAACAAACCTCTGTTTGACAGGATGGGTCATGAAAAGCA
Organism: Corvus brachyrhynchos; assembly: GCF_000691975.1. NCBI lineage: Eukaryota > Metazoa > Chordata > Aves > Passeriformes > Corvidae > Corvus > Corvus brachyrhynchos. The sequence continues at coordinate 776,059 of NW_008236213.1, read as the reverse complement.
AAGGTTACCATTTGAAAATATCTGTAGAAGGTGCTGGTAAAAATTTTCTGTGTGATGCAAGAAGCTATTGTTTTTAGACAGGTATGGTCAGCTTCAGAGAAAGTAGAGAAAATCATGAAAAGGATGTCTCTGCCATTTATTCAAACAGCAACCAATGTGAAAAAGGAGGGAAGGGAGGGAGAAGACTGGCCAAGTCATGTCAATCTTTTGCAGATTATATTCACCACACTATTTTAATCCACCACAATCTTAAATCCTGTTACTAAGCAAATTTCAACAACCACTAAATCCAAATGCTGTTTGAAAGACTATCACGGTGTCCCGCAGTGGTGGGGAGGAGAAGAGAGATCCAACAGGCAGGCATTGTGCAGCAAGATTGATTTATTTAATTATTTTACAAACTCTTTTATAGACTTTTTCCTTCATAGTCTAATTGGTGAAAGGATCAGCCACCCCTTGGGGTGTTTGGCTAAACTCCTAAAACATCCATTATCAAAGTATTTTTCTACTGTACTATAAACAAAGCTCTTCACGGTCACAGGTGTTCATAGTTTATAGAGCTCTACTCATGTCTTCCATGAGAGAGAAAAATATCTCATGGGACTGGAAAGAAGCAAGAGAAGTTGTTGACCAGCAGCATATTGTAGCCACAAATGACTGTCTAGGTTTAATCCCAGATAGCAACTAAGTACCACGGAGCTGCTTGCTCCGTCCACAGACTTCCATCCCTGGTGGGATGGGGAGAAGAATTAGAAAAAAAAAAAGAAAAAGGTAAAACTTGGAGGTTGAAAAAAAAAAAACAGTTTAATGGTTGAACACTACTACTACCCCTAGTAGTAGTAGTAGTAGTGGTAAAAACAGTAACATACTTGTAATGAAAGGGAGACAGCAGTAGGAGAGAGAGAAATAAAGCCCCAAAAAAGGCAAGTGATGCACAGAACAAGGTCTCACCACCTGCTCACCAATGCCCAGTCTGTCCCCATGCAGCAAGTTGGGCCCTCCCAGGTGACTTGCCCTGGTTTATGTACTGGGCATGACATTGTAAATATGGAGTGACAGGATTATAGAATGATTTGGGTTGAAAAGGACCCAAGAAATCATCCTCTTCCCCTACCTCATCACCCCTGCTGTGGGCAGGGATGCCTTCCACTAGACCAAGTTGCTCAGAGCCCTATCCAGTCTGACCTTGAAAGCTTCCAGGGATCCACAGCTTCTCTTGAGAACCTGTTCCTGTGCCTCACCACCCTCACAACAAAGAATTTTTTCTAAATAGCCAGTCAAACCTACTCTCTGTGAGTCTAAGGCTGTTACCCTAGTCCTATCACTACATGCCGTTGTAAAAACAAAGAATATCCCTTTGGCTAGTTCTGGTCAACTCTCCTGCTTATGCTTCCTCCCACGCTCTTGTGCACCTGCTCACTGGCAGAGCATGGGACACTAAAATGTCCTTGATTTGGGGTAAGCACTAAGTATTAACAACCAAAGCCTAAGTGTGTTTTCAACCCTCTTACTAGACCAAAAATGCAGCAGTATACTGGCTGCTAGGAAGAAAGATAACTCTATCCCAGCCGCCATATAAGGACATACTTGAGCTGAATCTAATAAATAATAAATCTAATAAATGCAGTGAAATTTATCCTGAACACATAGGTCCTGGATCTGCAAAAATATGTGAAGAAGTATTCTGAGAGTAATTTTGAGAAGCAGTTTTAGAAGTTTACAGAAGCTGCCTGCAAAGTTGTTCTAAAGGTCTCCAAGGAACTGCTGACTAAATACAAAAAAGATGTCAAATTATATTCAGTTTTACAAAACTATTAAAAAATATATATAAGATACTGAACTATTCCTGCGACTTGTTTACACATTATGAACTCATGGGACAGGAGCAAATGTTACCAGGAATTGAATGGAACCTTCACTTATGCTGCATCAGTAAAAGAAAAATTTGCTAAAGGACAGCAAATATGATCATTTTATACATTGATGTCTTGTTCTTACTTGAATAAAGTTTGCATCTCTGATTGCTTAATCTTTCTTAAATACAACAACTGAAGGGGATTCATATGGGCTGTGGAAGGGACCAGCAGGTGCTGGAAAACCTCGCAGGAATTTTGAAAATGGGTAGTTTATTATTGTTTCATTTTGGAGTTTTTTTTACACTTTAGAAGAGGTATTGCTGTGGGAATATATGACAAAATTTTTACTGTATGAAATATGAATGAAAACTTTTTACCTACTCTCCTTATAAGACTTTTACTGACATTGGAGAAAGTTGGGGGGTTTTTTGTTTTTTTTTTTAAATCTGCTGAAGTGTTTTTGCTTTTTTTAGAGGTTCCTCAGTCTCCTTACTACTTACAATACTTCAGTAAGCTCACCACTTCTATATGAAGTACCCTAGTGGATCAGATGGGTGGTTCATCTAGCCCAGCAACTAGAGGCTATTTAGGGGAAGCACATCAGTCTCGTCTTTGTCCAAAGTCTTTGTCTTCCCCCACTGTCCAGAATTATATCTAGGATGTTAGAAGTACGACTTTGCCTAGTCCTAGCGATTTATAGACCAGTCATCTGTGAATTTACTGAATACGTTTGTGACCAAACTTACACTGTCTGCCTCTTGCAGACACAAGATTTAGAAGTTCCTTGCTTTCTGCATACAGAGGTACATTACCACTTTCATCTGTATGTAACCTGTGCCTTAAGAGACTGCTCCCAGCTTTAGTCTTGCAGAATTTCGTCAATAATAGTTTTCATTCATTTTGTCCTTTATGGATGTAAAGTTTAACTAAGTCCACCCTCAGTCTTCTCCTTAACAGTGAACGGTCTTTACCTGCTTAACATCCTCATTCTCTTTGTCTTCTTAGTTGTCTTCTCTTATTCCACTACATCTTTTTTGAGGTGTGAAGACTTGTGCCACAGTACTTGAGATGTGGGTGTACCAAAGTTTTATTTATAGCTTGAAAAGGATACTGGCTTTTAAGTTTCAACAGCTTTTTTTTGTCATTGCAGGTTCATGGTTAGGCAATGATGTTTTTAGAGAGCTGTGTCAACTTAAGGATCTCTTGATCAGAGATTTCAGATTCAGCATTGTAAAGCCGTAATTAAGATTCATTTTCTCTGGATGTGTTGTCTTTCCTTTGTTTTAATGTTGAAGCTCATCTGCCACTTTTTTTCTGTACTCCTTTATTTTTGGGAGGCTCTTTTGGTGTCATGACATATAACTACCCAAAAAGCTGTTTTGTCAAAGGATCAGATGGAAAATTCAGTGTAATACAGAGTGTTACTAAACACTAGTCTCAAGACGTTCTCTAAGTTTGTAGCTAATGTTTTGAAAGGCCTATATAATAAAAGAAAACATGCTTCTCTTTCCCAATGCTCTACTTCATTAGTACTTGTTTGCATGCAATCTTCTCATACAGAGGGTTAAAATATTTCACAATTTGTACTGTTTTGACTGTGAATTTATCTTGCACCTGATTTTAGTCTAGTGTCCTGGTACCATGATAATTCTCAGTGCATATGTGCTAGTTCACTTCCGGGCTCCCATCTGGAGTGAACCAGATGACCTGCCTCCTACAGAAAACTTGAACTCCTGTGACTGGTTCTCGAGGAGAGGCCTGAATCGCATCATTTTGTCTGTCACTTCTTGGACAGTCCTTTATTTTAGTAAGCATCATACTTTCATATTCTTGTGCATGTATGTGGATATGCAGCACATGCACCTATTCATGCTCTTAAAAGCATCATAGTGGGAGATTGCAATGCAATTTTCTCATTTTTGTTTAGGTCAAGGTGAATTAAGGGGTCTTGATGCTCTAGATGTGCCATTTGGGTCCACAGGGGTGCATCTGTAACGAGGGTTTCAGTTCATATAGAAAATGGACTTTGGACACATGTCTTCTGATCATCACTTAACTTCCTTCTGGTGTGCTTTAGTTCGTTGTTAAAGTAGCCAGGGAGCACACCAAGTTCCTTTTGGATGAAATGTAACTGAAGGGTACATTCAAGATAGGTGCATGATGCACTCTGGCAAGGGGTGTTCAGACTGTGGTGCTAGACCCCCCCCAGTGCCCTGCAAAACATATGGTATGAGACCTCTCTGCGCCTGCTGCAGCAGTGGGCTACGTGCTATCACAGGCACAGCTGAGGGACCTGGACTGAGCACTAAAGTGCTCATATCCAAGCAATATGCCATGAAAGATGCTGTTGCAGGGCAGTTGTGAACATGAACCAATCCCATACCAGTTGTCTTAGGGTTTCTGTCCATAGTGAGGTCTGAAAAAAAGGCGCAGAAGGGATTTCCAGGACATTTTCTGTTACATCCTAGTACTGCCTGATGCTTGAGAATGAAACTGTTGGTCATGGGTTATGCCATGGCTCATGACACAGTCTACCTTGTCAGCAAATGCTAGATCCTTGTAGGAGTTCCTTCCCTTCCTCATCACAAAGAGAACAGACTGTCGTGGTACCCCAACAACAAAACCAGCATAAATGAATAAAAAGATTTTAGGCCATGGAGCAATTTGCCATCACATTAATATTAATTTCAGAGGAGATTACAGCTCATCCTAAAATAAATGGAAAAATAACATCTAATTGAAGCATTCTAGGAATGTACAGTGCCTTGACTAAAAGTAGTAGCAAACAGTGGAGGACAGATGCTGAAGTGCTTCTAGTCTCTGTGTCCTGAACTAGTGTGATAGAGATGAAGCAAGTTAACATGATATTGAAACCTGGCGCTGAGATTGGCCGTGGCGGGGCATCAGGATGAGAGGGGCTTTGTGCAGTATTGCCAGTATCAGCCATTTTGTGAAGGTTAGGCTGAAGTTTCTCTGAATTTAATAAACTGTTTTGTGGAGTATGGGAAATGATTCAGATGAAGTTTAACACAAGAAAGGTCATGTGCTTAAGACAGGTGATGATAGTTTACCTGGTAATTTTAACTAACAACATACCTTCTGGTATCAGTTTTGGGACTGGCTGGCTAGTTTTTCCCATTCATTAAAGTTATTAATTCCTGGTCTTAACGCAGAAAGTAACACTGCTTTTGGGAGACTTCATTACTTTGTTAGAGTGTGATTATCATCTATCTGGAGATATAAGTTGTGCTGGAAGATTAAGAGGTGTGGAGCAAAATAACTGGGGTAGAAGTGGCACAAAGTGAATGTGCTTTTGCTATAGATTAGGAGATCATAAACTGTAAATGACAGGCATAAAACCTTGATATTCTAGCTAGTCACAAAGTGTGGAGAGGGTAAAGTGCTATTTCAGAATTACTGTTACTTGGCAATGAGTGCTCCTGTGGAAAGTGATCTGGAGCTTCCCTGGGATATTTCACTTCCTGGTTGATGGTGCTGGAAAAGCAGATGCTCTTAATGGACTGTAACAGGTAGAGATAATTCTTTTACAGGTGTGTTTGTACAAACCATAAAGGAGAGCATAGAGTACTAAATTACTGTGAACACATGCAATCTTTTAAAAAGTTTGTATATATTGACAGCAAGGCGCTAGCGCAGCTTTTTGAGTGAATAGCAGAGGCAGACCACTTAATAACATACATGAAAGTGAAATATTTTCAGTTTATTTAAAATTTTCAAGGGGACTTACAACATCATGTATTAGATATGACTAGAAGGTGCTCCCTTCCAAATACTTTTCTCTGTGGGTAAATTAATAAGTTGAGAGCTCATACACTCTTAAAAATGATAGGATGACTGGCATGGTACAGTTGAGGTAACTTGCCGGTAAATGTCAAGATATCAGTGCATCTGTTGGCATCACAATGAGACACTTTGTTGTAATTCAGCTGCTTTGGTAACATGTATCCTCTTCTGCTCTGACACTGACACCTCCAGAGGCAATATGTAGCATAAACTTCCCAATGTTACCACGGTGAGATGGTATTGAAAACCTCTTGTGAAGCCAGCGGTATGACTGCCATTGATTACACTGGCAGCTGAAGCTTCTGAAAGCAAATAAAGACAAGATGTTTTAAGCAGAGCTTATTAATGTAAAATAATGCCCTTGGAAAATCTGCTTAAAAGGATATTAACACCCCACCCCCAAAGGAGATTGAACCTGCCTTGAAGGGAAGCAAAAAGCAAAGTGTTCCTCTAACTGGGGAAACCACAGAAAACTTGTTTTGAATGTAAAGGGAAATTTTAGAGATCAGCTTGCAAAATGAAACATCAGCAGAAAAACCCACCAAATCACAACATGGCAAGACTGGAGATAGAGAATTATTAGAGAAGAAAAAATCACAACAGACAAAAATGTGAGGATGCAGCTCTTAGTAACTTCTTTAGAGAAAGTGCTTCAGTATGGACAGCTAACAAGTTCAGCTAGGTTGAGCACAGTGAGCTGTAATTTAGTCGTTCAGAGTGGAGCGGCTTTTTGGTGTTGGATGGAAGGGGAACCAAAAAGTCACTTATATCCTGTTTGCTGTATGAGGGACATTAAGTGTACTATTTGTATTTTGAAGCTAAATATTGTACACAGCTCATTGACATGTCTGTGTGTTGTTTATTTCTCCCCTCCTTATTTCTTTGTGGACTGTCAGTAATATCTGTGAACTCTATTTTTCTAAAGCACTATGTTTGATTGGTACTTGCACAGAAATTACCTACATATCTAGCTTGGGATATATTTGAGTTTGGTAGCTTTTTATGTAGGGGCAAGAGTAGATTAAGTTGGATTTTAATTCAAAGCTGGAACATACAGGTAGAAATGGGAAACTTGATTTGGGTAATACTGCTTTCTGTTCTCAAAATCCCTGTCTGTTACATTGTAGATCTTTACAGAGATGATAAGATGGGGTTGTAACATATGTGTCATATGAAGGACCTGGGTATTGTTGTGATAATTTTGATAATACAACAAAATGAGTTGGTAGCAGCTAGGGATCATTCACAAAAATAAATACTAAAATATATATTTAATAAACTATGTGTTATTTTTAGTATTTAATAACTGCTTTAGAGATATTGGAGGGACTGTGCATGTTTGATGTCCATTTGACAGTGTGATAACTCTACCTAAGGTAACAGACAAGACAATAGGGAGGGCTGGCAAAGCTGAAATAAATCTCTATGATTAAGTAAAACAGAAGTTGTGTAACACTGGTAGATACAAGATTAAGGAAAATGAAAGTGGTGTTGCAGTGGTAGATACAATGAAAATAAAAGACTATATCCACTGGTTTGTGGATAAATGAAACGTTGAAACAAAATAAAATCAAATACATTTGGTGTTGTGGAGGAAGTAACATCAGTCAGCAGTTACTGCTGTTTTTTCCTTGGAGGATGAGCAGCAGGACTGTCTGTGTAGTGTGGGGAGGACCATGACAAACAATGATTAGTCTGAATAGGGACATCCCCATAGTTGACGCTGATGGAGACACCAAGCCAGGAGTTCTCTTTTTATTTGGGATTTTTTCCTTGAAGTTCGCTACAGGCATTATTTGGTGATTTTTTTTTTCTACCTCCTTGAGCTCTGTGAGAGCAGGAAAGCCCCAGAGCTGCCAGGACTGGAACCTGTAGCACAGAAGGTAATTTTATGGACAGTAATTCTGTCTGGTAAGTGCTGCTTCTGAATTTGCAGCTTCCTGCTTCTCTGAAACATATTTCTTTTTATATATGTAACTTGGAGTTTGTATTACTTAAGAAAGAGTGAAGAAAACAGTGTTCTTGACAATATTAATTTTTGACTATCAGTTGACAGAGGGTGAAGGTCAGTCCTGTCCAGGTGTCTCTGGATGAGGTAACATTCACATTAGTCACTCATGAACATGAATAGGAAAATCATGGCTATTTCACAAATGTGTATTATAATCTTCTAAGGCGTGAGTAGCATCTGTTGCAGTGGTCGTCCTCAGCAAGACTGTAGTAGGTGTGAAATTGTAGTATATTTTTACATTCACCTAAGAACATGTTGTGTTAATGCCCTTAAAAGAGCTAAGTGCTTGGTTGATGGTGACTGCCAGAGCTAATGTAACACATTTGTGGTGCTGAAGATGTGGCAAGTACAAGGGATGTAACATGAGCAAGCCGTGAGCCAAGGTTAGGTCTGTTAACACTGCCGTAGCCTGGTCCTGCTCAAAATAGTTGCCTGGGTTTGGGCTAACAAGGCTTAAACTGTATGATGGTCATAATGTAACACTGCTGGGTAGGGTCCTCCTACTGCTTTGGGGGTGGAATGAGAGGATCATAGTGGAAATTTTAAACCTCTCTTCTCCATAGCCCAATCCAGAGCCTGAGTGTAAATTTTTAATTATTATGGCTCAAAGCTATTTCTAAGATTTCATAAAGCTTTTGCATGAGATGTGTGAGTACTATATCTTTTGGGGCAGGCACACCTCAATTATGTGGAAGGGTGGGGAAGAATGCGGTCCAGCTCCATGTCTTGAGTCACTTGGGAGAATTCAAAGGAGTTTGTCACATATCAGCCACTGCTGTAGTCCAGACTGTAATTTAGACACCAACTCGTATTTCACACTGATAACTTATGTTTCTGAAAAGTAGTAGGAAGATGAAAGGGCCATGGGTTTAGTATTGATCACTGCTTTTGATTGATCACTGCTTTTTTTGATTGATCACTGCTTCAAAATTGTGGTTTGGAGAAGTTTGGCAGGTAGAAAATGTTCTCTTTGCTTAGAGGTAAGGATCTAAGTACATTTGGTATTTGCAATGAGTTGGCACTGCTACCTAGGCTAGGGGTTAATAAAAATGTTTGATTAGCCCTGGTTATTTGCTTGCATTGCTGTTCCTGAACCTTTTTGTGCACCACTAGCTGCCCTAAGAACTTTTACAGTAGAGGATATTTGTATCATATACAGCATATATTTGTATCATATGCAGCATATACAGCATACTGTAGATCAGATCAGTATGCTTGCTTCCTTCTGTTTGTCAAATGTTCATCAGGTGACTAGAGAGAAAGGGAATGGTGAGTTGATATTGTAATGTCTGTGTATTTAAGGTATTGTGTCACACACTTTTCTCTCATATTGGCAGCAGCATTTTTTATGCAGCAGTATTTTCTGGTCAGTAGGAGATTAGTCAGATGTCATGTGCTATATGACAGAACATACTTACCCAAATAATAGCTTTTTCAAATAATTTCTCCATTAGTTTTAGCCCCATAGAGTCACAGAATATGCTGAGTTAGAAGGGACCTGTCAGGATCACTAAGTCCAACTCCTGGCCCTGGACAGGACAAGAGCCACAACATGTGCCTAGAAGTTGTTGTCCAAACACATCTTGAACTCAGGCTTGGTGCTGTGACTGCTTCTCTGGGAGCCCTACAGAAATGGAACAACTTCTCAGAAAAAAAATGTTGCTTGTGATCTGAATTCTAATCATGTGAGGAGAGGCACTAGAAATTAAGGAAATGCCAAGTGAAGAGTTGTATCAGCTCTACTTCTTCTGGTTTTAAGGTGTGTGTGAAGATGGTCTTGAATCACTTGTTACTTCTTCATCTTATAAAGCTGGTTCATGTTTACATGGACATGCTTACATGTCAAATTTTGATACAGCTCTAGAAAGTGCACCAGAAATTAAGGTCATTGCATTGAAACATTCTTGGCAGATTGGCTCTTACACTTTGAATTTCCCAGCTGCTGTATTCAGCTGTGTACTAGAAAAATATAATGGAATACTGTTTCCAGAGAGCAAGAGGCAATTGTAAAAATGTAAATGCTCTATCTGGCACTTCAGTAGCATGTAAACTTTTAGTAACACAAAGAATTTTTGGGAACAAATAGTATGAGTACCTTGCCAGTTTAAACACTGTAGTGAACATTTTCTGTTTAAGCTCAGAGTATTTGGAAAATGGACATAACTTTTATTTTTGTTAGTATGTGGGGTTTTGTGTTTTTTATTCAGCCCTGACTTTCTTGGCCAGGGAAGGGATGAAATCTGGCACAGAGAGGGAAGATTTATTGTGATTCTTTTGTTAAGGCATGCTGGCTTACTGTGTTTGTTAGAGTGTGGGGTATTTTTTGTTCATTCATCAGCCTGCTTTGATCTCTTTTCACTTGTTATGGCATAGATGAAACCTTTTTTAAATATTACTTGTTCTCTGTCAAAAGTAACAGAGCACAGAAACAGGTAGTAGGACTTACATGATGGCTCTGTGACTAATACAGTGTCACAGGTTTCAGCTGTGAATAGTGGTTTTCTGCAAAACTTTTAAAATTTGGTAATGAACAGAGTATTATTGTAATATTGTATAGAATATGTTTTACTAAACAGATGTTTTCCATACACTGTTTTTCTCTTGATTCTGAATTGACAGCTGGGCCAAGCCTTAAAACAGCAGCAGAAGATCATACCAATGTAAGCTTAAATTCCCAGTTCCCCGAGCTTTTGTGTCCGTGTGGCCTGGTCTCAGCACACTTTGCAGAAGAGGCAGGAGTGACATTGCTACAGGAAGACAGCAGCTTCTGTTGCTACTTTGCTGAAGGACCATATAGCTCATTGAAACAGTTCTACAACAGCGTTCTTGCACAAAATTAAGTCCTGAGAGGTTATTAAATGCTGAAATATTAATGGAGAGGAGTATTGAGGGTAGCGAGAATGGTGCTCAGGAAGCACAAAGGGAAGGATTTGTTCAGAAAAAGCATGGGTCAGGGAAATAAAAACAAGAGAATGCCAGAGGACAGAAACCAAGTGAAGCAAAAGGGGAGGCTTTTTACTTAGAATGTTAAAAAACTACTTAACCTTCTTTAGTGTGGGAGCAACTGTTATGCTCTGGGCCAGAAGCGTGGAGGCTGTAAATGCATGTATGATGTGTGTTGCCAGCAAGGCGAGTGCTGCAATGCTGCCCAGGGCTGCTGGCTGCTCCGTGAGTTCCCTGAGCACTACGCCTCGCCTAAGCTGCAGCTAGGCTCTTCCTCCACACATCGTGTGACAGTACAGGGATTTGCTGTTATCTTCCATGACACTTCCCCATAGACTCTCTTCTTTCTGAGTCTTAACTAGATGTGAATGTTTAGGCAGCCTTTGTAATAAAAGAAATATTAATGGTATACATTTGTTAGTCTCACTGTTAGCTGAGTTAATCTGGGATATCACTCAAGGTCTTTCTTTCTTTCTGTCCCTCTGCAGGCCCTAGAAAGCTTAGACTGTAAAAACCCTTTTTTTGTTTGGTTGGGTTTTTTTTGTTGGTTTTTTTTTGTTGTTGTTTTCGGAAAACTGTCAAATTGTGACTAAAGTGGCTAAAACAAAAAGTTGAAACAATCAGTGGAGCAGAAAACTAAAAGGGATTTGTGGGGCCAATAGCTTTAGAAAAGAAGAGTAAGTACAAGGCAGAGAAGGCCCAGACTGAAGCATGTGTGCTGATTGTGCTGTATTTCACCCTGAGCAGATGCCCAGCAGCAGCATTTGCACAACTGCTCCAGGATGATCACTCATGCTTTGGGAATTGCATGTAGTCCTAGGCGGCAGCTTGTGGCAGGTGGAGTAAGGGATTGCTTCTCCATAGTATGGACCCTCATTACAGCAGGGTGTGAGAGGAGAAGTTGCTTTGGACTCGTGTTCTTTAGAAACCTCAGTTCTTGGTACTTTAGGGTAAAGCATGGATGTGAAATCAGTGTGACACTTGGATCTTGATCCTTTTGTGTCGGTGCATGGCTATCCTGCTCTTCCAGTTGCTCTTTTCACTGTGCATAGGACACACAAAATTGCGGTGTACTACATATTTTAGAAGAAAAATCCTTATTCCTACTGAAGATTTACTAGTTTTATTTTACTCTGTGGGGGCTTGCTTCCTTTGGGTCTTTCATTGGAGAAGTCAATGCAAAAGCACCTTAACTCAAGCTCAGCAGTCAGTGTACGTAGCTCTTTCTAAAATAATGGTTTGTGTTGTTCCAGGCAGTTTATTTTAGTTGGACTACCACCTGACTGGTGCCTTTAAAAAATATGTATCAGAACACAATTTCAAAGGCCTTAATTTCTGTGTTGAGATGTGTAATGTTGTGTCAGCCTAGAAGGGGAGACAAACAAGCCTTTGTGAAATGCACTTCAGGGGCCTTTAGCACCTGTGGGTATCTTCTGGTATTGGAGTTTTCTGCTCTCAAGGAGAGAGAGTCTAAGTGGTGTGGCTTTCCTGAGGTGTTCTGTTTACTTACCACTCCATTTTCTGTTCATTGTGCTTTTCACTTGGATGCTGACTGTCGTATTAGAGCCTCCACTGGTGGGTCAGGTCTGAGCCACTTCACAGTGTGTGACCTACAATCACCTTCTATTTATCACCTCATTTTTTTCAACCATCTTCTTCCTACCTCTCTCTGTTATGTCTCAGTGCAGGGATGAAAATAAGTTCTGGAAATTTTTTCTACCAGTTAATAAACGATCACTTGTATTTGCTTTCTAGGCCGAATTCACCAAGCTATGGTAACATCCCTAAATGAAGATAATGAAAGTGTAACTGTTGAATGGATTGAAAATGGAGATACTAAAGGGAAAGACGTAAACTTATTTATTTACAATTTTTTAAAAAAATGTGTAATAATCTACGTGAATATTACTTTGGAATTTGCGCTGGAAACAAAAATGAGACATAAATCTTAATTTACTTGATGATTCTTTGGTTACAGACTGTCTTGAACAGGAAGTGTTGAGTAAATTCTGTTTTCTTTGTACCTGAGCTCTGTGTCATAGCTTTTAAGCTGTTCTTATCATCTGTTGATTTTGAACCAGGTTACAAAGGCTGACTTTGTTATCCTATTTTTACAACTAGAAAAATCAAATTTTTAGGAGGGAGAATGACACACAGTTCAGACAGGAAACTGGGAGGAGAGCTAAACTAGACATCGTCTTGTGTTTGTATTCTTGAGGAATTTAACTACCAGTTTGTTTGTTTATTCAGTTATTCTTGGCAACAATTTTCCAGCCTTGCTTTCCTTATGAAACTGTGTCTTTTTGTGTAACACTTTCCTGCTCCATCTTCCTTTAAATTTTGGACCGTGTTAGCCAGTTTCGGTTTGGAGAAGCATGTCAGAAATAATTACGCTTTACACTTTACTGGTTTTGTGAAAACACAGGAAAAAGAAAAAAAAGCCATGAGGAAGTCCTGGTGATTCCATCAGCTGAAGACACCCAGAATCTATACAGTACAGAGGTCTTTGAAAGGTCCAGCCAAGAGAAACAGAAGTCTATAGTGACCAAAGCTCTTCAACATTTTTACAAAATCATATTTTTAAGATCTTGCCCCTCCTCCCTTACATTTTATAGCAGTTTGAATTACACTTAATAATACCTGAAAAAAAGAAGCATGATAAATTTAACATGGTTTCAGCTATGGTTTTCTTTTTTTTTTTGTCTTTGTAATTTGTTTCTTTTGCACTGTCTGGGAAATTAAAGATAACTGAAATCTCCTTCTTCTTCTGTTATGGAATGTCTTACATATTTTGCAGTAATTGTCAAATTACCATAATAATACTAGCTACTTTCCTCTTAGTTTGATCACTTTACAAAATTATACTATCTATTGGTCATTTTTAATTCATCCTTCTACTGAATGATGTGTTTTCAAATAATACAAAGACCAAAAATTAGTCTGTTTTTAGTGAACAGAAAATAATTCAGGTCTTAGAATGAACAAATTGTGGGGCAAAACCACTAAATATATTAACTGTTTATTGTCAAACATAACAGGAGATATAGAGAGGATTTATGTTAAGAGTCATTAATGTGTTTTATGCTCTTTTTCACAGATTGATTTAGAGAGCATATTTTCACTTAACCCAGATCTTGCACCTGATGAAGATATTGAACCTGGTCCAGAAACACTACCACCACCTGCTTCATCAGCCAAAGTAAACAAAATTGTGAAGGTTGGTAATATCTATGCAACATGTTCATGATAACTGTACAGTAGCTCTATACATGGTGTTCTGCTCGAATTTGTAACTTTCGTGTCTGTGGTACTGTTTGATAACTGTGTTCCTTTCTTTTTCCTGTAGTGAATAGGGATTTCTAAATTTTTTTAAGAACAGGTTTGGCAGAGAGGGAGTTGGGAACTAATATTTTTATAACTAAATGTCTTAATGAAAAATATATATAAAAGGTTTTGGAGTTTTCTGAAACAGTACATACAGTTCAATCAGCCTTCACCCCTTCACTTTTACAGAAAGTTTTTTCTGTAGTTGTTTCCATGTTGTACAGTGAGCTGGCCTTCACTTGGAGTGTCATCTGATCAAAGCTGGTACTTTCACTTTTGTACTCTTCTGACACACTCTGTTAGAAGTGTGTGCAGGAAATGGGTCAGCTGAAGCAGAGCTCATCGAAACAACTATTTTTCATGGTGCGATTTGGCAGCAATAAGATCTCTATTGTTCGTGTCGTGTTATTTTCATTCACTGGAAAGAAGCAGCGGTAGGGCTGCCGTTTATGTTTTCAGTAATATGGTGATAAGTAAGAGAGACTTCTTTCTTTATAGAGTCGACGAACTGTGTTACCTTCTAAGAATGACCCTCCTGCCAGAGATAATAGAGGTAAAAGTTATCTCTTTCCATTTCAATGAGGTAAAAAATATGGTAACATTTTAACCTCCTGTTTATCCAGTATTCTTTAATAGTTTTACATTTCTCGTTTGGTATGTATGCCTGTGACATGTAAAAGACATGGTATATAATTCCTAGAATTATTCCTATGTATACTTAGGAATTCATACAGTACAAATAATATTTATGTGCAAGTTTAAGCAATATAGCATTATGAAAGTTAAGCTGAATTACCTGAAGGTGCAAAAATTTGAAGATAATTATGCAGCATTAAAACATGCAGGGACTTTTCATATAAGTGTCCTCAGCTTATTTGAATGTTTCAGTATACACAAAGTAGTGCACTTTAAATTCTTAACATTTTCAATTTTTTAACTTTTTTTGTAAACAGGCTGTTGTTTTGTAACAGCCTGTGTGTAAACAGTCATTCAAAGAATACTTAAGTCCTACAGATTTTTCATCACTCTACAGTTAACAGTGAAAAAAACTGAAAAAAATTGCTGAAATACCACAGGAGGATAGGTGAAAAGTATGTATTGGATGAATACGGATGTAATGCATCTATAGCATGTGAAAGAATAGTTACTGCTTATTGTTTTCATTTTCTCTCCTATGTTCAGCTTAATTAACTTGTACTGGTGATGGTGATGATGATGATGACTCTTCTTCCAAACATTAATCTACTAATGTTACTCCAGACTAGATTCCAGTCCATCTGTTTAAACTTGGAAAACAAGTGGGCTTGCATATCTTTGCATGTGATCAGACTCTTCTGATTGGGACCACTTTTGCCCTTCTGCCATTTGGCTCTGGGGATATTAAGGAGATTGAAAATACAAGAGTGGTTTGGTTTTTTTCCCTGACCTGGTATGGTTTAAATATGAGATGTCTTACTGATGGACTGTCCCACATCCATACATTTTGTCATTTGTAGTAAATTATCTGTTTGGTATGAAATAACCCTGTAACTTGTATTTCAATAAGTACCATGCCTCTTACTATTCACTGTTGGCCTAAATATTTTTCTTTTTTGGCCTTACAATTCAGCTTTTCTCAGCACACTGTCTTATTTTGTGTAGTCAGTTTGTGCTATAAGGTAGATCTCCTATGATAGGTGGAATGATCTGGGCATTTGTCTTGTCTGTCCTATTCAAAACCAGTTTCTGTAGTTGTTTCCATGTTGTACAGTGAGCTGACCTTCACTTGGAGTGTCATCTCTAGCTGCTGATCAGAGCTGATACCTTCACTTTTGCACTCTTCTGACACACTCTATTAGAAGTGTGTGCAAGAAATGGGCCAGCTGAAGCAGAGCTGATCGAAGCAACTACTTGAAAAACAATTTAAATCATTCATCTGAATCACAGAGGCTTGCATGCTCACAACTCCCACTGCATTCACTGGAAAAAGACATCACAGCTTCTTCAGAAACTGGCATTCTTAGCATAGAATCATCTTAGCATATAGAATCAATGCATAAGTTTAGACATATTGATTGTATCTGTATGCCTTCCAGTACAGAGGCAAAAAGGCTTGTTTCTTCTGCTTACAGATTGTGCTGCACTTCACTGGCTTTAATTTCTAGTGCTTTGCTCCTCCAGAGATTGTAGGCTCAATGGGGTTGGAGCATTTTGTAGAATCTAGTGAATTTGAAACAGTGGGGCTTCTTTTCTTACTACTTTTTTGGGTGTAACTACAATATAAATAAAATTGAAGCATTTTATGCTTCAGGACTGTATATCTCCAAGTAAACACTTCATTCTGTGGACACAGTAAGTTGTACTAATTCTGCAGCATTTAAAAATATGCATGTGCAGCATTGGCACTTAATAACTATGTTGTGCTAGTGTACAGCATTAGGATAAAAGGCTGTATACCAGATGTTTTTATTAATAGACTTTCTGTGAGTACAGCTCCTCCTCATCCACAGTAAATTGTTGTGTCTGGAAAGGGGCCTCATTTCAACTCATCTTAACAAAGCATTTCATAAACGTGTGGAAAGGTTAGTCCTCCATGTCCGGATGAGCTTTGTGCTTCTCCTTTGCAGTGGTTGGTTCTGCGCGTGCACGACCTACTCAGCTTCCCGAGCAGTCTTCCTCCTCTCAACAGAATGGTACTGTTTCAGATATATCTCCAGTTCAAGCTGCAAAAAAGGAATTTGGACCCCCTTGTATGTAAACCGTGTATCAAGGACTCGTTCATTCTGGGCATTACATGTACATTCTCTTGGATTATGTTGTTATCCATAAATGACAACTAGTCTACACACTCAGTTGTCAGCTTCCTTGAGGAGCTTTAACAGAAAGCTGTGGCTAAACAAATTCATTTTTGTCATAATTGTACTAGTATTTGGAATTTGTTTTTCCTTTATTTTCTTTTAACCATAGTGGTGTGTTTATCTTCTTTTTTTGTTTTTTTAATTTTTTTAAAAATTTTGCCTGGGCTTACTTTTATTTCAAACCAAGAGATCACATGTATCTGTCCAAATATATTTTCAAGGTCATATATTTTTGTTTGTGTAATTATTGTCCCATTCTCATGACATTTTTTCTAATAAATTTTACACATTTTAGAAATTTAAATGCCGTAATGATTCTATACTAATACAGATTTGCTTGAAGATATAGTTGATAGTTGATGCATTCTAATTATTGATACATTAATTAAATTCAAGTTTACAGTGTAAATACAGAAAATATTTTAAAATTGTGTCTTTTTCTTTAAGCACGTAGAAAATCTAACTGTGTAAAAGAGGTAGAAAAATTGCAAGAGAAGCGTGAAAAAAGAAGGTTACAGCAGCAGGAACTTAGAGAAAAAAGAGCTCAGGTTAGTATTTTTAGCTCAACTGGAAATCACATGTCAGCAAGAGAAGTTTGCAAAATCATTGTGCTTTTTTCAGTGTTCAAGAATTTTTATGAATTGTGATAATCTTGAAATTAAATATTTTCATTCTGTATACAGGTTTGACAAATATTTTGGTGTTTGGTAGCCTTGCTCTCATAACTACTACTTTAGATGGTTTTCTCCCTCTTTTTCTTCCTACAGAAATCATTGCTTTTAATTGCTGTCTTGCTGCATGTTCTTCAGAGAACAAATACTGATGATAGCTATTTCTTAGGGAAAATATATTTTTGACAGTAACCAACCTTTTGACTTTTAGAGAGGTCTGTTATTCTACAGGAGGTAATATGAGATTATGATAAATTGTTCTTTATGATCTTTGATGCTTTATAGATCTACTTGAGGGTCAAGTTTTAACAGTGACTTTTAATGTTTCTTTCCTTAAACTAGTCTATATATTTATAATTTCATCATGCAAGCAGCTTGTCAGACAGTTGTTTAAAACTTGTATGAAAGAAATGAAGTTGCTAATCCTTTGAGAAAAATGTCTTAATATTAAATGACTTTCTGTCACAATGGTGTAAAAGCTTTAGCAAAACTAGGAGTGTAATCTTGTTGGCAGCCCTGTGCTTATGTGTTAGTCTCTAAAGACATAGTACCAATCTGCTGCTGACATGAGCATTACCATGATCAAGTAAATCATTCATACAATTTACTTTTCATGGTTTAATGATGTTTCCAAGTTGATCTAAAATCACCTATGTTGAATTTGTGTTTTATAATTTACATCGTTTACACAAAACATTAATATGTCTTCATGGGTAAGGAATGACCATTTTAGGCTTTATGTATTAAAATACTTGGAAATGGTGTTAGTTGTAAAATTTTCTTTTTATTTCTCCTGTGAACACTCCTTTTGCATCTGAGTCTTAAACTTCTGTATGGATAGGTTGTTGTGAAATGCAGCAATAATTCACCAAGCTCTGACTTCTAGTATGCAAGACCTTTAAACAGGTCTTGAAGAATATTAGGTAAATGCTTTCTCTGTGATAAGCAATACTCTTTTCTGAATGTTACAAAGAAACATTTTGTGAAGACTTACTGTCAGCAGTTTTTAGTTCACTGTAGTCAGAGTGAATGACATCAAGGTACAGTCAGCTTCTGATTACCAGGGCAGTTTTTTCTGAGGTGAGGATTGGCTGTGTCACAAGTACAAAGAATGAGCTGGCTCCCTTTCAGCTTAGTAACCCCAATCCAGTGCTTTCTGAGAGTGCCTACACTGTGTTCACAGCCAGCTGTGATTCAGAAGTTTTGTATCGTGTGGGGGTAGCCATGCAAAACATAGTAGGGTGTGAGCACCAGAGTTGGCTGTGTTTGGCATCAGCAGCATGTCCTGAAGTGTTGCAGAACATGTATTTGCAAGGAGAAGTGATGGGAAGTTGTTAAATCAGTTCTTCAGAGAACAGGGTAGGCTCAGGCTCAGCTTAGTGGTGCTCTATGCATGGCCTCTTACATGTCATTTCACTCTGGTACTGATGGCTCCAGGTTTAAGCATGGGTTGTGTTCTGAGCCTGTGTTGTGGGGTCAGCTGTCCTGGCTGTGTTGGCCACCTTGCTGGTGGGGTCGGGTGAGGACCAAGAAAGGACTTTGCTGTGTAAATGCTGCTCAGGAATAGCTAAAACATCCATGTATTATCAACCCTGTTTCCAGCATAAATCCAAAACAGTGCTGTATACCACATCCTTCTATGGAGAAAATTAACTCTATCTCATCCAAAATCCTCACAGCCTGGATGGAGCCTATTGAGTATCCTTGGGATTGCTTCTGCTTTGCTGGGGATCTGGGACCACCCTTGGAAGAATTTGTAATGCATCCAAGTATCTGTATAAATTAACACAGAACCAATAGTTAGGACCAAGCTACTTTAACTGATTTGTATCCAGCAAGATTGTGTTTAGAGCAGCTAGGGCTCCTGCACTGTCCTCTGTGGTGTGTGTTGTACCTGTGTAGTGGAGTATCTGTGCGTCTGTCAGAGTGCCATATCTGATTAGGTGTTGACTGTATGTTTCTTCAGTATGAAGTTCTGGCAAAGGCAGCAGTAATTTCTCTTTCTTGAGTAGACTATTAGTGAGTCCTCAATTAAAAAGTATTTTCTATTATATGCCAACCAAGAGCATGACATTGGAAGGATTTAGCTGTTTCCTTTATTGTCAGTAAATTAACTACATCAGAGTGGAAAAAGGCATTAACCTTATGTTAAACTTGCAAGAGACATTTCTGATGTTTTGCAGAAAAAGTAAGATTTCAGTTAATGTGTATTTTTCTTACAGATTATTAATTTAGGCTTTTTCTGGAAACAAAAAGTATAATAGAAATTCTGTTGCTTTTTCTTAGGATGTTGATGCAACAAACCCAAATTATGAAATTATGTGTATGATAAGAGATTTCAGGGGAAGTTTGGATTACAGACCACTGACAACTGCAGATCCTGTAAGTATGCCAGCAACACAGAAATGTGATATCCTTCTGTGTTTTTGCTGTATGTTTTCATCTTTTTTCAATGTATACTTCTGTCTATTAATGTGACAAGTAGGTATTTTAATATACATTAGTATTCAGTATAACATGAGTTTATTTTTTCAGAAATTTGTTGACATCGAAATGAGTAGGTTTTGGAAGTCCTAATTTACTGAACTACTTTGTTTAAGTATCTTTTTACTATTAAATAATGCCAATATGTACTAAGTAGTTACTCAGCCTTTGTATGATAAAATTTTCCTGGGATACTGGGGGATGTGCACACAAAACCATGAAACTTTTTTGAAAAGCCCTTTTCAGCATGATGATTAATATTTGATCTTTAAAGGTGATGTGGTCTTCTGGTTTACAGACAAGTCTGAGGAGAAGAATCCTTAAATGATGAAGACTGTCAGATTCTATGGAAATCAGAGAATGTGACAATTTCTGTCAATAGCATATCTACCCTGTTAAAGCTGGATTTGCTTGCAATAGTCCAATACCACCTGTTGCTCTGTAGGATTAGATCACTGTCTGCAGAGGGTTTTCTAATGTCTGGTTCTCCCTTTTGGGTTCTAGGCTACTGTGCAGACACAAGGGGCTTTTACATGCTCACATGACTCACTGTCTTAGAAATTTCTCTTTGTTTAAATGATTGGTTATTTAACTCAAAAAGAGAAGTCAAAGTTAAATATTTTTTATTTCTGGAATTGGGGTATAGTTCACTAAATGACTTTCCTTTGCAGATTGATGAGCACAGGATTTGTGTTTGTGTACGAAAACGACCGCTCAATAAAAAAGGTATGATCACTGAAGGTTTTGTTGTTTTGTTTATCTGAAAAGCTGGTTCTGGTAGTAACATTTTTTGTGTTAAACAACTCAAGAAATACTGATCAAAGGTGAAACTCTTATATATAAGACAATATTGTGACGGACCTAGAAAATTTATAGACTCATCATAACCTGCATAGCGATGGGGAGAAAAGTAGTTTAACTGCCACAATTTTATGTATTAGGAGCTAAGGCACAGGGAGAGTGCGGTTTTTTCCCAAGGTCATCTAGGATGTATTTAGTTGATCTGGAAATGAATTCTACTCTAATTCCTTCAGTAGTCTTACATTGTGTTAGGATCACTGTTATTTTAAAGTATCCTTCAAGTGATCTCCTGAGATGAGAGTTACACAGTGAAAACTTTCATACATGTTTTTGTACATATATTTTTATACTTTCAAGTGGTCTTGAATCAGACATTAAGGAAGTGTCTTATGACATGGTAGGTCATGCCTAAACATGTTCAAGACATCCTCACAGGGCTAATGGATTACAGACAAACAGAAAACTTGTACACCCTGGAGTTGCTGCTCTGGGCACCCTAGTTACCCTAGTTACTCTAGTTACCCTAGAGCGTATCAAATGCCACTAAAGAACTGTTAGGTACTAAAAGAACTCCTGAATGACTTTTTTTTTAATGTGATGAGTGTTAGAACTATTTTTCTTACTGCGTGCTCATCAGACTGGAGTCTGTATTCAAAAAAAACCAAAACCAAACAACAAAAAGCTGTTCAGCTTTCAACTCCAGTTAAATCCCAGTCTTCCTAGGAAGTCCTTTACTGTCAGTGGGAATTTAGGAACACAAATGGCTACTGAATTGCAGCCCGTGTGAATCCAGTGTTGCAAGATGTTTCTCTCCTTCTCTTTCTCTTATATTCTGTTCAGCTGAAGGACTCAAAAGAGCATCAGTCTGATGCTGAGGCAACTTGGGATGCCATTTATTGTTTTTATACTGTCAAAACTACACATTTAGGATTATCTGAAGCATATCCAGAGGAAAATGGGAAAAATGTTTTCCCTTTTCCCATACATATGTTGATACCAGTATATAGTTAGGTTTTGTCTTATTTTTCTCCTTCACATTGCTACTTCTATTTTTTTTTTCATTTTTACTTTTACTGTTGGGAAAAATGTCACTTTCTACCTGTGCTGAAGGTGGACAAAGTGAAATTGCAGTAAATGAAAACAAATTGTTATGGGACATTAATTGGGATTCAGAAGTAGGATTGGATTTTGCGAAAGTGGCATATCTTAGGTATTAGTGGTTGGGAGCTATTAAAAAAGTAGATCAGAGGTGTTTGTAGAAAGATGAATATCTAAGTAAAAATGAGGTTGATACTAAAGCCATTTTGCATTTTTAAGAATAAACTGCAGTAAAAAAGGTGTTAACTAAATAATCTATGGAGGGGATGATAATCTAGTACCCACATGATACAATCTCAGTTCATAAGAAACAGTATTTCTCATAAAATCATAGAAAAGTATAAAAGAATTAAGGATACTAGACTGTTGCCCTATGAATAAAAGAAATAAAATTAATTTGTTTTGTCATCTCACAAATGCAGAATTATGACCAAAAACATTAGGTGTTCTCAGCACCAATTTTTCTGCAGATTGACTTTGCAGGAAGTAGGTGTTCAGAGTTACACCTTAAGATTTTAGTTCAGTGACATGAATTTATAATTGTGAAACGTGTGGTGGGTTTCAGAGACACTATTCCTAATTTTCATCAGCAAGGAATGCAGGTTCTCATACCAAATAGCTGGCAGGAAGTAAATGTCTTATTCCAAACAATTGTTAAAGAAAAATCCTTTTCTGACTGGTTAAACTAAAAAGTTTTTGCTGCAAAGAATTGTCCATCATACATTTCTTTTTGTCACTGTTCCTTACTTTTTGTCTGTGATTACTGCAGAATAATTGCATTTTATTTTACTGCAGTGCAGTTGAAAAATTGATTATACTGTGACTGGAATGTGTGTTTCCATTGGTGTGTAATGTAATGCAATGGTAACCATTGTACTGTTTGATCAGGATGTTAACTTGTGAAAAGGTTTCTATCTGGTTGTATAAAGTCACATCAAATTCTTGAACTGCATGCCTTAAGAAATTTTACATAGAAATGCAAGTAGGACACATTAGTGAATCCCAACTGTACACACAAAGGATCTTTACTTTTGTGCATATTATGGATCACTGGGTTCTGTGTTTTGCTGACTCATATATCATACAACAATTAGCAGTAAATTGCAGTGCTGTATAGTAATTACAATCTGAGATTTCACTGTTGAAGTCACAGAGGTAGGAAGGATCATTATAATTTTCAGCTTTTTCTGCTTACAAGGTAATCTTCAGAAAGGATTTTACTTTAGAGGAATTATATATTAAAGATATGTACTGTAGGTTCCAGGAGGAGTACACAAATTAAGATGTCTGTGAGGAATGAAAGCGAAATTTAAAGAAAATATATAGATAAAAATTTAAAATAAAACATATTATCATAAGAATGGTAATTTCATTGTGTTTTCAGTCGAAGCAGTATAGTACTGGCATCTAGTTTCTCCACTACAGAAGGTATTTATAAAAACTCAAAGGATTCTTACAGTAAGCTGTAAGACTTTATAGTCGCTGAGTAATAAGACCTCAAATCCATGAAAAGTGTTATAGAAGACATAATGTGTTACAATGATAGTGCTGTAGTTAATGATCATAGTCTTTCTAAACAGTTTTTACCTCTCTTTAATTTCTATCAATTGGTAGGATAGGATGAATAGACTTCCAAAATGAAATCTCTTCCGTAGCAGATTACTATCTAGGCATCAGAAGCCCTAATCCATTGCAGTGTTGTTACTTGGAGGAGCTGTGTTATCTGAGATAAGAGTGTAAACAAGGGGATAATGTAAAAATAATGATGTGTTGTTAGTTAAATATATATTTCACTTATTTTATAGAAACTTTAATGAAAGACCTTGATGTAATAACAATTCCTAGTAAAGATGTTGTGATGGTACATGAACCAAAACAAAAGGTGGATTTGACAAGGTACCTAGAAAACCAAACTTTTCGTTTTGATTATGCCTTTGATGACACGGCTCCTAATGAAATGGTTTACAGGTATGTGTATATGCTTTTATTTGGTGAATCTTTTTTGTCGTGTTTTTTCCATGCTAATAACTGTCACACTTAACCTTGGTCATAGACTTTCTTCTTACTATCTGTGTTACCAGATGGTATATTGCTACCTCCATTCTTTTACCTGTTTACTTTTGTTTTAACTCTTTATCCCTAATTCTTCGCCTGCAATGTCATCTCCACCTCTGTGACCTCAGTCCTGCTCCCAATCCTTCTCCAAGCCCTGCTGCTTTCCAGGCTCTTGCAAGTATTGCCTGCCTCCTCAGCTGCTGATTACGTGAGCCACATAATGAGTTCTCCATCTGCTTCCGGGTTATTGTCTTATTTAGTGTGTGTGCAGCACCTGAGAAGCCTGAGTCGTGGCTTTTGGTCATCAGGAAACCTGGAAGAAAAGGAGAGCCCTAGCACCAAAGAGCTTGCAGTTTGAATATAGGATAATTAAGAGATGGAAACAAATCAGTAGAGGGTGAGAAAAGAGTTCAAATAAAGTGAGTGAGTTTATATTGCAGTATTGCCGAGGTACCTGAGCTAACTTACCTTCTGGAAGCAATCTGGCTGATATAACAT
This sequence comes from Corvus brachyrhynchos, assembly GCF_000691975.1. NCBI lineage: Eukaryota > Metazoa > Chordata > Aves > Passeriformes > Corvidae > Corvus > Corvus brachyrhynchos. The sequence continues at coordinate 751,677 of NW_008236213.1, read as the reverse complement.
GGAAGTGTATGGAGCTAAGTTATCTTGCTGAAAATGCCAAATCTTCCTAATTTAAAAACCAACAGCAACAGACACATATCCACTTTTAGGCCCAAGGTAATTGGATCTCCATTTTGTTCTTTGCTCTTCTGTTTCATTTCCACTGTTGGTACAGAATAATTCACACAGCATTTTTAAAAGCATGTTTAGATTTAACTATTTCCCTTGAACAAGTAACTAAATGAAGTACATACGGTTGAGGTACAACGGCAGGGTTAGACACTGTGACATAATCTTGGTCAAAATCTTGGTATGCATCTAAATACTGTGAAGCTTTTTGCAGGGAATATTGATAATTAAAATAAATTTGGTGAAGATAATTTTTCTTATGCTTGGGAACTGCTTCCCATAGTCTTAAAGAGTATTGACAGAGAAATATCTTAATTCTTGTTTTTAATCCAGAACTAGGAAGTAAGTGAAAGTTAGGATCATGACCTCATTGATAGTGGATAACAAAAAAATCATAGTAAAAGAATTCTTAAAAAGTTGTGAAAATAAAAACTTCTGTCTTATGCTTGTTATAATTAGAGAAGGGGGTGAAAGGAAAATCTGATAAACCTAACACTAACAAAAGAGTTCTAAACAGCAAAGCTGTGTTCTTGGAGATTTCTGTCTCTGCTGGTTGTCTGCTAGTAGCATCTTTCCTTTCCTTGATACTGAAGAGCTGTGGGAGAGCTTGCTGATTCATGATGCATGAAATAATTCTCTTGCTTGACAATCCATTCTTCTAATCTCCCTCCTTTCTTTATTTATCTGTGTGAACATAATGTTTAAATGTGAGAGGTGGCTTTGGTATACAGTGTTGTATTTTTGTGCTGAGTTTTTTCAGCTTTTTTTATTAGTTAAGTAATATATTAATGGCAATATAGCAATATATTTTAAGATCATTGTATTCATACTGAAACAGTGAATCTCTAGTCTTTCTCCCTCTCCCTTATATGGCATAATAATGATTTTTTCTTGAAGGGTAGTCTGCTTTAAGGTCTCCTGTAATAATAGAAGTAAGAGCAAGATGCATATCATGCTGTGCTCTCACCAGAGCCTCAGGGTCATACTGAGGAAAAAAATGTTGTGTCACGATGCTCCAGTTTTCTCCAATATGCTAAATTTACTGTATGTCTATACTGAAAAAATGTTGTTCAGTCCAAGGTAGAAAAATACTGCTCTATTATTACTACTACTACTGCCATTAATACCATTATTACTACTGTTATTATTTTGCTTAACCTGTATTTTAAGTATTTTTAATCCATGAGGCACAGCCCTGAGTTGCAAATTTTTGTTAATATTAAAGAACACTCACTAGTTGGAATGGGTATGCCTTGGGAGTTTTAAAGGAGAACCAGTTTACATTTCTGAAGGACCAAGATTACAAATAAAATTTCTGGTAAAAGTAAAGTTGGACTCTTTCGACATACTCATTTGGAGTTGTGAATCCTTTACCAAAACTTTTTTAGATATGTTTATATTTTGTCTTACTTTAAAATAGATACCTTTAAGTCCCTTTTTAATAAATCAGTAAAATAAATAGTTTGAAATTCAATCAAACAGAAGTAATGGAGTGTGCTTCTAAGATGGATAGACTGTCAATTTTAAAATTTTTATGTATGGAAAGAACAAACATCAAAATATGGGAATATCCTCTTGGGAAGACAGGACGTACATACTTAGAAGAAGCAAAGAAAGAAAGACTAAGGCTGTTCAGGAATCATCTAGTATATTCTTGATGAAAATTCACGATTCAGCTAACATAGATTCTTTACATAACCCTGGGTTGCTGCTGAATGGCTCAGTCTAGCCCATATTATTTTTATAAGTGATGTTGTGTTTGAAAGCAGGGTGAAAGAAGGTTGGAGCATCTCAGTGTTTCTGTAATTAATTTTTTCTTTTGTTGGTCACTTATAGGTAATTTATGTGTAAACAACTGGAAAAAGTTTGGAAAGAGTTTTGCAGAGAGACTTTCTCTATGTGTAACTCTCCATTAGTTTACCCTTTGCCTTTGGAGTGTACAGGGAAATAATGGTGATAAGCAGCTGAAGTAGGAACAATAACTCTTTGTTTCTTAAAGTAAAAATTAATTCTCTAAAAAAAGAAATGATACTTCAGAAAATATTTTTGACACAGCAAATAGTGCCTCAGGGATAACTGGATTTTTTCATTCTTAAGAGCTTGGTTATCCATTATCTTGAGCCCTTTTTTAATGTATGCATGTTCTCAATTTGAGATGAGCAATGTTGTTTTGGCTGCTTGTCTTTCAAATTTAATCTTGGAAGTTGATTTGGGGAGAAAAAAAAAACCTACAGCAGAATTTTAGTATTGACAAAACTCCTATCTGCTACACTGTCATACTTCAATATCTTATTCTGGCATCTTTAGGGAGCTCCAGACTCCATTTAGTAAACTGTGGGGTGTTGGATTATTAAAAAAAGGAAATCATTGTTTTGGGGTTTAAAGAAGAGTAATACTGTTGCAAAATGAATGAGAGAGATCTTGTAGCTTACGATGGTTTGGAAAATTCTAATACCTTAGAGCTGGTAGTCTCCTTACTTCAGAAAGTAAAGTAAGAATGTCCTTTGACCTCTCAAAGTATAGGATATAAAGTATCCATTTTGTAACTTTTGGCCTTATCATTTTAATTTTCATTGTGGTAGTGGCATCTTAAAGTACTTCAGTTTCTTAAGTACAGATTTTTTTGCATTTAAGGTTTACAGCTCGACCATTAGTGGAGACCATATTTGAAAGGGGAATGGCCACTTGTTTTGCATATGGACAAACAGGCAGTGGAAAAACCCATGTAAGTAGTTCTACAAGTCAGCAATACTCTTTTTTTGTAAATGACATACTTAAATGAGTTCTAATAAAACAGAAATACGTAAACTACAGTTCTGTCATTTTTATGGTGCTTTCCTTTTCTCCTTTGTTTTTATTTTATTTAATTTAGACTATGGGTGGCGACTTTTCAGGAAAGAACCAAGATTGTTCTAAAGGCATATATGCACTTGCAGGTGAGACTTCATTGATCAGTTGGCTTCGGGCAGATCAGTTGAGATCTATAAATTTTCTACTCTTTGTCATACAAATATAACAGTTTACCTACTTTACATTACAGTGGAGCCTTGATAACATCAAAAGTTGTTCCTAGATGTGTATCCTTTGCACAATAATGTAAATATAGATTACTTAACAAAAATGCAGTAACAGATGATGTAAGTTTATAATTTTGGTGTCTTCTGCATCTTCCAGTGTAATGTGGCAATTTAGACTGTGTTGTTTTAGACTTGGTTGACTGACCCTATCTGTCATTCTTGGAAAATATGAGATGCTGTAAAACAGACTGTTACACATGAATGAATCTTCACTAAATGAAAACACATGATGAGATTACTTTTTATTCTGGAAATGTATTCACAGCTCGAGATGTCTTTCTAATGCTAAAGAAGCCAAACTATAAGAAGTTAGAACTTCAAGTATATGCAACATTTTTTGAGATCTACAGTGGTAAGGTCAGTACTTGGTCTTTTTCTAAGAGGGAATTTCTTATACATAAGATTTTGAGCTTGTCACATAAAAGATTTTTTTTTTCCTCTTTGTATTAAAAGCTGAATTTCAAAGAATTCTTTACATTTCCCTTCCAATCGTGTATTTCCATGGAATGTTTTGCATTATTTGAAATGGAATTTGAAACCGAGATTTTTTTAAAAACTGCTCTTTTAACTATTCTGTTTTCCTCCTTCCCTAAGGTTTTTGACTTGTTGAACAGGAAGACAAAATTAAGAGTGTTAGAAGATGGTAAACAGCAAGTCCAGGTGGTGGGATTACAGGAGCGGGAAGTCAAATGTGTTGAAGACGTGTTGAAGCTTATTGAAGTGGGAAACAGCTGCAGGTATCTTCCATAGCTTACACCAGTTTTTCATTGTACGTTAAAAAATCACAACAAGATTTTTTGGGAGTATCTTTGTTTGGTATTTAATATGCAATGGATTTTTTTATGATGTCTGCAATAAGGAATCTACCTGTGTTTTAAATGGAAACATTTAGAGTTCTCTGTCTCCTAAAGAGAAATAACTGATTTTTCAGGAGGATGTGAATTGCATGCATTATGTAAGCAGCTTACTGACTTAAATTCACATCATTTGAAAACTGGACTGCTGCCAGGTTCTTCATCTGTAAAAGGCCTTGAAGGCCTTGATGTGTACTGGCAGAGGTTAAGCACTTTTTTTTTTTTTTTTAAGACTTCAGCTTCATTGTTTTTAAAATTAGCCTTGAGCATGGACTGCTGCATGATCAGATAAAAGTGCCATCAGCATTTTTTGTGTAAACTCTCTGATAATCTGAAATATATGAAGATAAAATTTTAAAAGGCAGGCAAAATGTTACTAACCTTCCATTTCTTTCAAAGAGATGGAAAAAGAGGCATAATTGTACTATGTATATCCAATTATTAGGGTTCTATGTCTGGTGTCCACAAGAGTGTATTAGACGTGCTGTCAACATGTAAGAAAATACAGGAACCTGGCCTGAAAAACCTGTCATTGTGAGGTTAGTGTTTAATATGTATGGTCCTCCAGTGGTTAATATCTTTCCCTGCTCTTCTCTTGTTTAAAGGACATCTGGCCAGACATCTGCAAATGCACACTCATCTCGAAGCCATGCAGTGTTTCAGATTATTCTCAGAAGGAAAGGGAAATTGCATGGTAAATTTTCTCTGATTGATTTGGCTGGCAATGAAAGAGGAGCAGATACTTCTAGTGCAGATAGGCAGACTCGACTGGAAGGTGCGGAAATTAACAAGAGCCTTTTAGCACTCAAGGTAACTGATAATGTTTCTATTGCCCTTGAGTAGGTGGAAGCCTACATATAATAGCAGTGACAAGTAAAATTAGTGTTTTTGCTGGCTTTGCTTGTCTACATTGTCTACTGATATGACAGATAAAACAGTGTATTGATTTTTCCTCTCCATCCCTGAGGGAACACTTAGTAAGTCCCAAGTAGAAACAATGCAGAAACATTGAGCTATCACCTTACATGTAGTTTTTGTAAAATAAAATCAAAACACCCCACCATAACCAACCAACCAACCAACCAACTGAAAAACAGAACAAAACCCCCAAACAAACGAAACAGAAAATACCCCAAATAAAACAACTTCACAAGTCCCCAGTGGTTGAATTTGCAGACATTTCTGATATATATCTGAAATAGGAAAGCAAATTAGTTACTTAGGTACTCAAAATATGAAGTACTAACAGGAAATATTCTTACTGATCTCACTATTTATTTCCCTTTTAAATAAAAAATAAAACTACACTGACAACATATTTACTGCTGTTAATATATTGACTATAGCATAGCAACAGCAACATGTCCAGAAAAACTAGCAAATAATTAAAATAAACCTTGAAAGGTGAAATCCATTTTTGACAACTCTTCTTCATAGCAAATTGTCTGACACAGTCACTTTACAGATTTTCATACATCAGTCCAGGACATATAAACAGAGCTAAGAAATACTACTTAAATATTCATCTGCCTTTTTTGTATGATGTTTTATGGTGCTTAGAAAAGGTTCCGTCTGAATAGGGAAAGTAATTTTTTGATTTCAAACTGGAGAAACAGTAATTGTGAATGTCTGAGAATTTATTTCTGGTTTTGGTTAGTTTTGCTTAGGTTTACTACTCTCAGCACCAACACTGGTTTTATATAAAAAATCTGAACCCCAAGATCACTGTGGTTACTTTTTTATTCCCAATATAAACTTGGGAGAAAACTGGCATCTGACTAAACAGATCTCACAACACACCACAAAATAGTGATGTATAATGTGTCATTACAAATTTGTATGGCATGTTGAAAAACTGGAAGCAGCAGTTCCAAAACTGTGGCCTATTCTGATTTAGCATCAAAGAAAGCAATGCAGGGACCATTGGGTTGATGTTACTACTAGTTTCCAAATGTAATTGAATAAAGCTATCTTGTTTTGGGGGTTTGGTTTTTGGTTTTTTTTCGAGTTTATTTATTTTATTCTGGATAGTGCTCATACAACATATTTGGTTAATTTTTATACAACTTGTCTTTTTGATTATAGCAAAAGGTTCTGCTGCTGCTGTACCAGTGATTTTCATCCAAATTGTATGGGGGAGGGGGAAATAAAAAGAAATTGAGGTCTTTCAGAGGTCTAAAAGGTGGTACAAAAAGATAGAAGTTTCTCAGTGATATGTTTTCCATTTTTCATCTCTTGCCAAAAGCATTACACAGCCTTTTCCATTTGTATTCAGGAGCCATGAAGTTATTTTCAAGTTCCAATTAAACTTGTATGTTCTGACAAAATGGCCTTTGTTGCTAATCCGAGATTTGCTTTTTCCATCTGTATATCAGTCCTGTGTTAACCTGTTCAGGATTTTGGCACGGGAAGTTGTTTGTCTAATGTCTTTACATGGAAGTAGTGTGGTCATTTTTGTTACCTGGTTTTCAGAGCTGTAATGAAAACCAAAAGTAGTTTAAAACTGTTTCAAATTTAGAAGTTGCTGGTGTCTTTCTATAATCTTTTACTAATAAGGAGATAACCCAATTCTAATTTTTCAGGAGTAAGCAAACTAAAAACCATTATAGTAAATTAAAATATCTTAATTAAACTTGCTGATTGCCATATCAGTAATTCAACATAGGACGTGTCTGCAGCTGGAGCATTAGTTGAATTTCTGTAGAATTATTCATGTAACACCGAGGCCATTCCATCTATTAGTGCAGCTAAAAGCAAAGCTCTAATTTGAAAAACATTTGAAGTGTGGTTGGTTGTAGAAGTTCTGTGTGTAGATTTGTTAGAAGTGCACCAAGGAAGCCTTCCATCTGAAGAGATGTCTGTTAAGGCAAAGGCAGAATCTGGAATTAACAGTCAAAATATTATGATGACAACAAAATTTAAAACTAAAATTTCTTGGCTTATTAGACAATCTTAGAGTGCTGAGTGGACAGAACTGATGGTTAGATTAATGGTATCTTGGTTTGCACTGTTGTACTTCGTTGCTGCTGTAACTTCTGTAGTAATTATATCTATACAGTATTGCTCATTGGAACCAAATCAATTGCAAATATTAGTGTAGCCTCTTGCCTCTGTGAATGGAAGAGAAGATCTTATCCCTGTTTCTTCACATAAAGAGTATTTTAGAACAGGGAACTACCTTACGTTTTCAAGTGTCTTCCAATGCTAAGTAGAGAGCTTGCTTCCAGTAGAGAGCTGTGCCTGCTTGGTTTGTGACTTGTGGAAGCTTTCAGAAAGTTTGTTTTCTTCTAAGCTGTAAAGAAAGACAGTGGTAGAGTCAGAATCAAAGCCGCTGCTTTTAACTGATGCAGTTAACCCATGTCCCTGTCCATACTGCTGCTGCTGGCAGAGGTTGTATGTCATTCAGGCTTTTGTAGCTGATAATCAGGAATAATTGTAAGCCTGAACATTTCACATCAACACTGTTTAGTTTTATTGTTGGATACAATAGATGTAAGCAATTTGGATGGCATCGAGACAGTTTTTAGGCTTCTAATCCTTTTTAAATTCCTTCCTCTCTACTGAGCTTAATGAGAGGTAGAAGCCTAACACTTATTGAATCCAAGCTTCAGTGGTAAATTTTAATGATATTTTTGGGGGAGACCATCAAATATAAGGCATGTATTTTCTGATTCTGAATTGCATTTTTATTATGTTTATTTAACCCATGATGAAGAACCTTTTTGTTCTTTTAGGAGTGCATAAGAGCCTTAGGCCGAAATAAACCTCACACACCCTTCAGAGCAAGTAAACTTACTCAGGTGCTAAGAGATTCATTCATTGGAGAAAACTCACGTACCTGTATGGTAAGTTGACTTGGTTTATTACAAAGAGAAAAGACACTGCAAATTTAGGCTTTTATGTTTAAAATTGGTTGCTTGCTACTGGCAGTGTGTTGGACTTAAATTTATTCACTAATTGACATTGTATGTGGAGGGGGATTTCAATAGAGACATTTCTCAATGGTTTGGATTGAATATTAGGAGAAATTTCTTCACCAAAGGGTTTGTCAAGCATTGGAACACGCTGCTCAGGGAAGTGGTCTAGTCACAATCCTTAGAGATACTTAAAATGCATAAATGTTGAATAGCTGTAAATGTGCATTTGCACCAGTCTGAAAACCAGAATTCTTGTGACAGATGAGGGAAAAGACAGATAAAAGTCCTGATGTCCAGTTGTTTTATTTGTGCATCCTTAACATTTCTCCTTATGAGAATGTGAACGCTCTGCAGTGCATACTGATTACTAGGCTTGTTTGTTTTGGTTACTTTTCACAAGCTTCTTTGAATTAATTAGTCAAGAGGCCAGAGAAGTCTGCAGACCACAGTGTGAAAACCATGGTCTTAGGGCAGCTTAATCTTCCCTTTAGGTGTTAGGTATGGTTCTGATTTGAAAATGGTGGTAAAATAGCATTTTATGAACCTTTTTTACTCCAGTTTTCTAATGAAATGACAGGATATTTTTTTTTTCCATTGAGACATACCTGACCAAGCTGAAGATGTCCCTGCTCACTGCATGGGGGTTGAACTAAATGACCTCTAGAGGTCTATTCCAACTCAAATCATTGTATGACTCTATAACTTCATAAATCCTATGCAGGATTAGATAGCTAGATGGTGCGATTCTAGCAGGTGTATCCACACTGCTGAAGGTTTGAAAAATTAGCCTGTTGGAAGTTACTCTCTGCACATGGAATAAATACCATTTGTGAGTATTTAATGAAGTTCTTAATTAATAAAAAGAATCCCCTCTGAAAGTGGAAATATGCTTGAATTATTTTTTTTATTTTCTCATTCACATAGCTACAGTCTCTTTTCAATTAAGCTTAAGAAACCCCTTTGATGATAAGATACTGCTTTCAAATTCATTTTTCTGCTATTTTTCTTAGTATTAAGACCACTTGTGACATTCTGGTTTTAGCGTTTGTTTACATGAATTTTTTAATTAAGAATTTAATCAGCAGTTTCATCTTAAGATATTGTTGTGGTTTAACCCCAGCCAACAACTGGGGTTATTATTAAGGAATTTGTCAAAAGACAATTTGATCCAATGTTCAAATGTGCTTTTTGAATAAGGCATTTTGTAACTATGTGGTGCTTTTTAATACGGAATGTGTATAAAATGATGTAGTAAAATCTTGTGATTTTTAACTTACTAAAAGATTCCTGAAATAATAAAATACCTGTTGCATGTTTTCCACTTGCTTTCTGATGTGAATCTGTAAGCAGGATATTTGAGTAAAACTCATTTTTATGTGACTCTTCCTTTTATTGTTTCTGGGTATATTGCAATTGTAAAAGTTACATATTTAGGGATGGAGTATTCTCTCTGTATATAACATTAAACGATGATTTGGAAATTTTGTTTTTTCAAATGTCAGAAAAATATTTTGAAAATAACTTCATAATGTGGACAGTTAGGACTAGGATTTGCTTCCTTCAAAACAAATCCAGAGACTTACAGTCAGCATAAATAAGTTTTTTTAAATTTTATCAGTCGTTGTCGTTTTAGTCTTTTCTTTTTTAGATAGTTTGAGAAACCATTTTGAGTTGTTTTTGAACAGTTGCATGGTAGGATAATGTATCATCATTTGAAAGTTGCAATGTGACTACACAGAATAGTCTCATTTTTTAACCAGTGCTACTCTTTGACATGTTGCATCCTTGATGTGCTGCAGTCATAGCTGAAGTCAGACCCCTCGGCCCTCCAGGATGGGAGTAGGAACCTGCAGACTTCCGTGTCCCAACAGGGCCATTGATCCCACTGTGATGGCTTATAAGCAGTGTAGACACAGTCAAAATAGGAAGAATGGTTATTACAGGTCTATGGATACTCCTGTCCATAAATAGTGCAGCTTTTTCCATTCTCATTTGGAATTAGGAACAAGAAAGTCCTTCTGTCCTGCCTGGACTGGGCTTGTTGGGGCATGAGGAGAGGTCGTACACCAAGACTTGTGCACAAGTTCATGTGCCCTGAACAGGGTATCCACACAGACCAGGGCACCTGCAATGGCACTTCCCTAGAGCAGCTGCACCTTGTGCTCTTTAAAATGTTGAAGCAGTCTGCTAGTGTTACAGCACAGTGGTAGTAAATAGGTAAAGCAAAAGCCACACACATAAAGCAAAGGAAAACATGAAATTCATTCACCACTTCCAACTGTTGGGACAGTTCAGCTGTCCCCAGGCTGTATCACATGTAACAATGCCTTGGGAAGACAAATGCCATTATTCTAAACATCCCTGTCTGTGGCATGCTCTGAACACTGAACTGGTGGAAGAGATGTATGCATTTTTCACGTTATGTGAGTATGGAAGGGAACTCCTAGGTTTTGTTAATTAACACCCAGAACAAGAGACATGCAGTTGTGTGATCTTAAATATAAGCTTGTTGTTTTCCTTAGTAACTGATGCATACCAGTATTAGAGGTTTAAACATAGGACTGTGTGGTAACAGGCTCTATACTTTCTAACCCACTTCCGCCACATATTTTTCCTTTCTCCCCAGAAGGAGAAATTCCTCTCAGGATGACTGGCTGTACTTTTATACAGGAATGTCAGCAGCAGGATGAAAGAGAAGACTGGGATTATTTAATCACCATCAGTTTCAGTCTTCTGAGTCTGTGATGCCACAAAAATGTTAGTGTGTAGGATCATAGAGGTGTTTGTTCTGGGTAGAGCCTTTATGACTCTTCAGAAAAGAACACAAGTGGAAAAATTGGACTACTGAGAGAAACTAGGACAAATAGTGATCCCAGTTTTCCCAATCACTGTTTTAATTTTGCTGATTTCAGGAAAGGTGGTGCTATCTTCAGAGTATTTCATTTGACTGGAAAAAGAAAGACCTTCAGATTCCAGATAGGTCTCATAAAAGGTTTGCCATCAAGTATTGTTTACAGATAATTTCTAATTGAGAAAAAATACATCTCTACTTAGGAAAATAGTTAAACTCAAGCTTACCTTTACTATTATTAAGTACAGTTTCTGATGTGGCCAAAATCAGCATAGAATCTCCTTGAACAGAGGACAGCCTAAAAAGATACATAAAAAAATAATGGCGTAATTGTTTGTAGGATATACTAGACTTAGGGTCTATTGAGTTGCATATTTCCATTTTTGAGGAGTTTATTTTTTCAGTTAAAATTTTGCATTTACACAGTACGTTACCAATATGGTTGGGGAAATTGAATTTCTATGAATTCTTGATATTCCTTGTACGGTTAAAAAAATTAAATTGAAGCTTTGACTGGACATCTGTGTCCCTTAGATGATGTTGTATAAGGACAGCTATACACAGTAGACATTCTTTGCAGAAGTTCAGAAATAAAACTGGAGATTAAAAAATATATATATTTAAATTCGTCTACCCTTTCGTCTGTACAAAGTGATTTACTAACGTGTGGCTTGTTTTCTCCAGATTGCTACAATTTCTCCAGGAATGGCATCATGTGAAAACACTCTCAATACATTGAGATACGCAAATAGGTATGAAAAATGTTATTTCTTAAATCTATGCTATATATTGATGACTGACATTTGAAACAGTGTTGTTCCATGATGTATGATTATTTTAGCTACTTGAATAATTTGATTGTAGTTGTGTTTCTTAATAAGATTAAAACCAAATTATTGATCCAGGTTCACATTTAACTTAAATTATCACTTTGTACAACCATTAGAAAATACTCTATTGAATCTGCATCTGTGCCATTATCCAAAGATGGATAATGTGGGTTGCAAGGTATGTGGAAGATGCTACTATTAGTTTTGCCCTTGCTTTGAAGGGACCATCTCTTAGGGATAAGTTGCTGTTTATGACAATTCCCTGGGGTGTTGGCTAAAATACTTTCCTGTGATGTGATTTTTTTTCCATCCCTTTGGTGGAATTGTGTGCAGTTGTACAATCCGTATTATATATACATATAAAATTTCATGCTTCCCAAATTCAGGCAAGTATCTGAGAACCCTAAGTAAAGAAGCAGAAAATCCAACAGGTTTTATGGTCACTTTAGAGAAATTAGCACCTCCAGGGGCAGATGCATCACTTGAGACCTGTATTGCTCTAAGAAAGTGTTCAACTCTCTGCAGTGAGTGTGCAAGGAACCCTCACCTGCTGCAGTTCTCCTGCATTTAAAGTCTATGGAGATGGGGCGATCAGGTCCTGTGTGTCCCTGCAGCCAGTCCTGTGACCCAGAGACACGCCACACTTTGCTGCAAAGGACAAAGGTGGCAGATGGCCTCTGGGCCATCAGAAGCCCTGGCTTTGCCAGAAGAGGCCACCATCTGGGGGCCTGCTTGCCCCAGTGAGAGGTCAGACAGGACCACAACTGCTTCTGCTTGGCTAGGCACAAAGGCTTGCTAGGAAGGCTTACTGCCTGCTCCTGTCAATCTCCAAGTGTCCCTATGTCTGGAGTTAGTAGTAAACCTGCCTGGCTTGGACCAGTCTGTGTCATTTCCTCCCTGAAGAGAAGGAGGCATCTACTCCTCTGCTTAGAGTAATATGATGGAGGACCTTGCACATTCAAGACTTGTTGGAACTTCTACCCCTTACAGAATTTGGGTTGCTGAAGTGACTCCATGAGAAGTCACTACAAAACAAATTAAGCACCTCTTTCTACTGTGCTTAATAGTTGTACTGAAAGTGTTTCCTTCCCTTAGTGTTAAAATTGCTTGTTGTTACGGAGTATATACCTGCCACTGTAATGTTGCTTCATATGTTTTGTGTAGTTTTTTTTTTTTCCCCCCTAACAATACATCATTTTCATAGTACAGTTAGTTTTTCGGTGCTGGACACTAGTGTGTGGGCAGTGACAAGAGGAGGTGAAACAGAATTTACACATTTGTAGCTGTAGTGATTAGATATTTTAAAAGGAGCCATTTAGTGGAATATTGAGTGTAGACCAAATAATATTAACTGTACAAATGAAAATCTGGAATTACTTTTCTCAAAACACTGCTGTTATAGTCCCCTGCAAATTAGCAGCACTGCTTTTGCTCAGTTTTGTTAGTGATCTGAACTGTTTGCAGAGTTTAAATATGTCAACACACTTGTGTTATAAAAATAATTTTGTAGTTAAACTATTAAAGAAGTATGCTAAACAAAGAGTTGTCATTTTAACTGTGTTTATGAGAACATTTTCTTTTAATTTGCCACTGTATTTTGCTGCTGCAGAGTAAAGGAATTTGGAATTAGTCCTTCGGACATTCCCTTCTCACAGGGTAGTGGCAGTCGCTCTGATCTCTCTCCTTCCTATGAGTATGACGACTTTTCTCCTTCAAACACAAGGTCTACTTCATTCTATACATGGAACTATATTTTTAAGTTTTCTTTTTTGCTATGTAATTTTACAGACCAACCTTTCATTAGTCCCCTTGCCTTGAGTCACACATACTTTGTTTTTATTTTAGTTTGGCAGGTGATGGTTCTGCATGATCTGCAATCATCTTCCCAGTATTTTGTTTACCCTCCTTAAACATCCATATTCTGTATCCAGGCTTGCTAGTTTCCTTCATACATTTAAAAAAAATAGAAATGGTGATGTCATCTTTGTACATTTAGTGGACCAAATCTAAGAATTCTAGGTTTAGGGTAATTTGAATATCTCTGAAAGAGAACATTTTCTTACATATATATATATATGTTTTTAAAACTTTTCAGCACTCTGAAGATAAATGAAAAATATTTTCCATTATAGTAAATAAGTGCTACTTGGAAAAACATTTTTCCCATTAAAGAAATTAAGAATACGTTCTAAAACTTGCTTTCAGACTTTCATGCATCTTTCATAAACTTGCTTTTAAATGGTTTTTTTTTGACAGAATCATCATCAATCTTTTAACTACTTACATGGTGCAAGAGCCTACCATTTTATTAAAATATTTTCACCTTTGAAATTAATGAAAGGATCTATTTAGTCTCTGAAAATATTTGGTTGCAAGTTATTATTTTCTTCAGAATTTTTTGGGTGATTTGCTTATAACACCTAGTGCAGAGCTGGTTGGCTAACATTTTAAAAGTACTTTTCAAAGTGTATGCAGAAAAAGAAAGATTGTCAGGTCTAGGGTGCTAAATGACCTTTTCTTTGAAATATCACTCATTCTTAAAGAGTTAATGTTGAGGGGTTTGAAATTTTTGCCCTCCTAACTGTTAACAGGAAGTAAGATTTCAGTCAGAAAATACTTCTAGATTTACTTAAATTCACTTAAATTGCAAGTAGTAAAAATACCAGGATCCATACCTTTTAGGAACTGGACTAACATCTTTTTGTCAGGGAAAGTACATTAAATTTGTGAAGCTGACATCATCATCTTCCTTATTAAATGAATTAATTGCGCATAAACCCGTAGAGTTTTATTTTTGGTTGTGACTCTGTTGCACAGGAGGTTACTAATTTTCAAATGGAACATTTTCTGCCCATAGGGTAAAAGAGCTGACGGTTGATCCTAGTGCCGCAGGAGATATTCGTTCCATTATACACCATGCTCCCAATCAGATGGACGACTTGGAGACACAGTGGGGTGTGGGAAGCTCTCCTCAGAGAGATGATCTCAAACTGCTGTGTGAACAAAATGTGAGTGGTTTACAGAATTACATGGAAAGAGATTATGACATACAGTGGCAGAACAAACCCAGATTAATGTGTATTTATAGCCTGTTAGTAAGAGCTTAAATACATACAGCATACCTCTTCACCTTTTCTCTTCATGGTATTATGTTCATTTCCATACAAAAGAAAAATTAAACCCAAAAATGTTTCTTGAAGGTTTCTTTATCTTCCTTTCTGATTAGGGCTTTTAATATCTAGGTAGGCTGTTGTGGATACAAATATTGCTGCTAGCAAGAATTTTTCTTGCTTCTTTCCAGTCCCGTGGGATACTTTTCTCTCTCACAGGAGATATCAGTAGAGTTCTATAAACCATGAACACCTGCGACTTTGCAAAGCTTTGTTTATGGTACAGTAGAAAAATATTTTGACAATGATGGTTTAGGATTTTAGCCAATCACCCCAAGGGGTGGCTGGTCCTTTGACCAATTAGACTATGAAGAAAAAAGTCTATAAAAGAGTTTGTAAAATAATTAAATAAATCAATCTTGCTGCACAATTCCTGCCTGCCAGATTTCTCTTCTCCTCCCTGCCACTGCAGGATACCGTGATAGGCTGTGGTGATGAACTGTAGTATGCATTTTTCCATGATAGCATCACATTTTTTTAGGCAGTTGGAAATCATCTGTTTTATTTAATACTCTTTGTGGTTTTGAGCATTATTTTTGCTGCATGCAAACCCCATTTCAGTTGAATTTGCCTTTCCCTGCATGTAGAAATCTGGCTAGCCATCATTCCTCCTCCTGGCATCCTGGTTTTCGTAGGGTGAAACCCCAGTGCACTGTTTGAGAAGACAGACATGTGATGTTTTAGTATGTCTCCCTGGGCTGGAGGACTAGGGAGCTGAGAGGTGTCTTCTAAAGGGCATTCTCCCTCATTGCTGATTATCAGCTTTAGTCCTGGTTCTTTAAATATTCAGAAGGGATTAAAACTTGATGACCATGCCAATGAAAATAGGAAAGAAAAATAGAAAGGAAAAATTCTTACAATCCTGACATTTTTCACAAGACTCTCTCCAGGACTCTGTTTCCTAAGAACACGCTAGTGATTCCTAGATTTTCCCATTGGACAGTCCTTCCTATCACCAGATATCCTTTCATATCACACTTGTTCATTGCTCATGTTGAATGAATTTAAGTCTTAATGTTTTAAGAAATACTTCAAAGGCATTGTATAAGGAACTACACTGTCATGCTAAACATTAATTACAGCCTACCTAGTACTTTCCTCTTCTATTGTTAACTATTCATTTCTAAAGAAGCCTTCTTTGTCCTAGTTTGTAAATTCATGTGTGCATTCTTCTAATTTATCAATCACTATTTACATTTTAGATTTTTGCCTTCACATTTATTTAACTTTTTTTTCCAAAGGTTTAATTTAATTTTGAATTCCTGAAATGTATTGAATGTAATTGTTCTCTTTTTTTGAAAACTGTTGCCTGTCTGTTGTAGCATGCACAGCAAAATGCCCTGATAGAAACCCGAAATTTTCTGAGAGTATTAAAATCTATTATAAATTATAATTCTTCCGTTGTGACTTCCTCTTCCCCTTATTTTAAATTGTTTTGTTTTAATGTGGAATATTCTGATTTCCAGTATTTGCTAGGATTAGTGACTGGAAATTTTGGTGAACATTAATTAAATTTAACTCTGTAAATATTTTGGATTTATTGCCCCATCTGTTCATTGCTGGAGATTTTCTTGATACTTAGAAGTATTAAATTCTGTCTTTGACAGGTTTTGCCTTCTGCATATTTTTTTCTATGTTCTGTGATGAAATGGGTGACATTCAGTATATTTCTGTAGCCACAGTTCTTTCCAGGCTAACAAGGTTAACTGCTGTTTCTAGGAAGAGGAAGTTTCTCCTCAGTTGTTTACTTTCCATGAAGCTGTGTCACAAATGGTAGAAATGGAAGAGCAAGTTGTAGAAGACCACAGGACTGTCTTCCAGGTAAAAGATTGAGCTCCACTTTGTTTTATCCAAATTCAGGATTTCAGGTTTTCCAATGAAAAGTGCATACACATGAAGATGGAGGAGCATCTGATCTGTAGGAGCCATTCTGTCTGTCAAAGATTCCTAAATTGATTTATTATGTTAAGCTGATTGTGTCAAACAAGTAGGAACGGATCCCGTAACAACTGATCTTTGTCCCCATGATGAAAGAGAAGTATATTTCTGTATCATTCCAGAATTTTAGTAAAATTTTCCTTTGCTGGGGTGGCAATTAACAATAATGTCTCTGTCACCACCATTTCTGCTTGGTCATGTCCCTCCAAATACTGTGTCTGAATCTGAGTATCCTTTTGTGACATCTCCCTCTGAGATCCAGAACAGACACATGTTTTTCAAACTGCCTGTTTGCTTCCATGTTACAGCTATGTAAAGATTTCACTAGCTATTAGTCAGGGCTTTTGGAAGGAATACTGCCCATGTAGTGCTGGTCAGTGCTATGGAACCTTTTACATCCACAAAATAAATAGTGGCTATAAGTATGAGTTACTTGTGGATTGCTTCTGTTCATAACCTTAAAGCCTTTAGGCAGGCTGGCTGTTTGGCACATCTGTTCCTAGAGAGCAGCAGACCATCAAACCTGTAGGGTATACACATATCTCCTCAGCTGAGGTATCTAGCTTAGTGGAACATTGATGTGTGTCCATAATACAGCAAGATGCTAACTAAAACATCTTACAGTGGATGTAGAGATCTAGTTATTATGGAACATTAGCCCTGAAGTAAAACATACAGAAGTGTGAAAGTCATGTGCCATATGCTGTGGCTGTGTTCTAATGCAGCTTCTGGAGAGACAAGCTGCATTAGTCTAAGATGTAATTGCCTCTGTGTGTCCATCTGGCCTTCTGCTGGAGATTACCGCTCCTTCTGGCAGTCCCTGGGAGGAAATGTATCCAAGCCTCAGATCCCTTTGTTCACAGCATGGCTTTTTAGTTTATGCTTTGTGTGTAGGTGGGCTGCCGCGATACAAAATCCAACAGCTGTACCAGCCATCTTCTGTCAGTGCTCTCCTGGAAGCAGCTGATATACAACATTCTTTCCTAACAAAACTGGCTGAAATAAACCAACACAGCTAACTGTGCTCTACATGTTCAGGAGGCTTTGTCTTCGATGTACAAGGTTCTGTTAGATGAGATGAATCTTACCCCAGTGTAAGCTCCATCTGTCCTGAAAGCCAAAAAAACAAACAAGGGGTTTGGACTACATTTTCAATTTTGCTTGAGCTATGGACCACAGAGGAAAAGACTTCATTTTAGTATGTCAGACCAAGTTTTCCAGTATGCCTAGAACTGTCAGCTGCTTTATTTTTTTAAACCAAAGCATTTCCAGTGGAATCAGTTATCCTGATCACAGTTTTGCATGGTTCTGTAAGGTTTAAACTCCTGGCTGCATTCTTCTTTGCTACAAGATTTTTTTTTTTTATAATTTTGCAATGTTGAGAGTACAAAGATGAGGTGATTTAACCAACCTTTATTGTATTCGTGTGTGGATTTAGGTCATACAATAGTGAGTTTAAAATAGGTATTCTTTTATACAGCTTCTCTGAAAACAGGACAGAATTATATTGGCTCCTTGAGTGTAGTAATGACTGTGTGACTACAGTGGTAAGCAGCCCATACTTAAAGCCTGACTTCAAAGTTTGACTCTTGTCTAAGGAGACACAAACATGACAAAGTTCTGTTCCCTAAATTTCTTAGTTTTACAACCACCTAATATTCTGAATTTGAAGAGGACTGGGTACCTGGGGTTTACCTGTTGCTGATGTGACAGCTGAAATTAAAAAATGATGTAGAAAACATGCAGTTTTGATGAATTAGGAATAAGGTTTCATTTTTGGATTGAATTCTGTTTTATTGAGGTGACTAGACAGTAAAATGTGTGATCATTGTGAGAAAAAGTCTGACTCAGCTCTTTGTCTTAAAACTTTGTTGATGTATTTTGTTGTATTTTTAAACTTTTATCTAGGAGTCCATTAGATGGTTGGAAGTTGAAAAACTCCTTCTTGAGATGACAGAAGAAGTAGACTATGATGTGGATTCTTACGCTACCCAACTTGAAGCAATTCTAGATCAGAAAATTGATATTCTGACCGAACTTAGAGGTAAGTTGTTTCTAATCACTTCTCTGTGCATTATTAGCATATGCCATGGAAACTTTCAGTAAGAACAAGGGGAAAAAAAAGTGGTTCTATTCTAGGGTCTTTTTTCCCTGCTTATGCTGGCCTTCAGTGGAAGGAACATTTATTCCGTAGTGTAAGAATAAGTTCACATCTATGATCAGTCCATCCTAATATAAAAGAAGAGTCTATGCTTTATCTCCAGGAAGTACAAACTCAATCCTGCAACTTTTCTTTTTTTCCAGAGCACTAAAGGAAGGTAAGAAAATCCAAATGAACTGTATAGAATAAGAATAGAAGGCCAACCAAAGATGAGGAAAAAGTAGTAGGAATTCCCAGTCCCTGCTGTTGCGTTGTGTAGTGTAATAGGGAGCCTGCTGTCATTTTTAAGACTGTGCTTAAGAGCAGCATCAAGCTCTGAGTATCTTAGTTGTTAGTTTGTGGGGGCATTAGTTTACTTTTTTTTTTCAACAGCCTTTGCTTGAATTTTGTCAGCCTGTCTTTGTTGAGAAACAAACTGCAGCTAATTCTTAGTGCCCAAAATTAACTGTTCCACTTGTCTTCTAAAATCAGCTTGTCAGGTGGGTACATCCTGGAGATGAATTCTCCTTTTCATTTTTTGTTAACTGTTAAGACTCCAGGAGACATACTGCTATACTGGCAAAAGTTCAAGGGTAGGTTTGGAGACTGATGGAAGAATTTTCTTGATCTGTGTTAGAACACTGTAAGTTAAAATCTCACTTTTTACTCAGTCTGAGTATCTGCTCAGAATACATCAAGCAGATCAGACTACTTGCCTCCTAGGCATGCCAGTTACACTTAGCTAGGAGTTGGAGGTTCCTTTTGTTTTTGATGATGGCTTTCTCTTCAGAAGATGACAATTTGAGACACCAGCAATGAAAAAATGCAGTTTTGGTGACTACCTGTTCTTCAAAAACTTAGTAGATTTGAAAAGGCTCCTGGAGGTGAAAATGCTAGGAGATCTTGCATCCTTACAGCCAGCTTAATACAACTGTAGTTTTACAGGACGGAACACGCGTCAAGTCAAAAATTCTCTCTCGGTATCTTCTGTGTTCTGCTCATGACACATAATGGTCACTAAATTGTTCAGCCTTTACTTCTGTCACTGTGGGACTGACATATTTTTGCCATCATTTTGGTTTCCTTCTTTGCATTCTTGGGCATATTTCTGAGAAATGGAAGGGAAGGGAATAGAAGTATGAGGATGCCACACTTCCTTTCTAAGATTTCTCCCATTCTTATTGAATTATAATGAAACCAGTGAACAATGCTTTTAACTATTTATGGTGAATGAGTTCCAAAACTTATTCACAAATGTTTTTCACATTCATAAGAAAACAGAAGGAACTAGAATTTACTCTTCTGGGTCTTAGAATGTACAGAAATGGCAGATTGTACACTAAATACGATTTTTTATGGGCCTAAGAGTGATTTGGAAGGTGCTGGGAAGGAAAGGGTAATAGGTGGTGTGTATCTCCCTAGACTCTCTAAAAGAGGAGGAGAATGGAAGTATGAACAGTTTACATGCTGGGAATACAGTTGTGCCATTTACAAACCTATCCTGACTAGAGACACAGGTAGTATCCAAGAAGAGACTAAGTTGCTAAGCAACTTGTTTGTATGGTTTTGAATGTAAGCTTACTGCAATCCTCTTGTAGTTTGTAGTGTCAGCTATTTTTGTGGAGGAATGTTCTTTGTTGTGCATTAGGGCTGGGATGTGGAGGATCAGGGCTTAGTTTCAAGATCTGTTGAGCACAAACACAAGTACTCTTTCTTTTCTTTTTTTGTTAAAGACAAAGTGAAATCTTTCCGGGCAGCTCTACAAGAAGAGGAACAGGCCAGTAAACAGATCAACCCGAAAAGACCACGTGCCCTTTGAAAAGGGCCTCTGCTGCTAAAGGAATCCACGAACCCGTACTGCTGTAGCACACATTTGTTACAAAACCTAGTGGCCGAGAGAACTCAACTACTTGAAAGTGTAAAAATGTTAGAAATGTTTGTGGAAATGTCCTGTTTCTTATTCACTTGAATGACATTTTCAGTTTTATGTGAAATGCTCCTATGATGTCTACAAAATGCTTCTAGACCAGACAGCACAACCATGCAGGGTTCAGATCTGTGAAGCACTTTGTTTTAAATATTTCATTTATTCAAATAGTGAAATGTTTGGAATTAATTGCCATATTTTTAATAAAGTAAAACTGTGGCCATTTAAAAGTCACAGCACTTCCTTCTGACCATGTTCAGTTTTATGACAAAGACCAGCTGTGCAGTTTAAAATTGTGGCGTGCATGGACACCTCACTAGTGGTTTTACGTAACTCCTCTTCCACAGACAGCTGTGCTTACTTTTCCCATTCTGTGCCTTGATGAAGGCTATTTAACCCTAAACATCCTCTTTTTGAAGCACAGCCTTAAAAAAATACATTCCTTATTTGTCGATATAAGTTACTTTAGTGTGTGTACATTCTTGATGTGTTTCAAGACTTATTTTTTGGTGACTAGTTTCATTTCATAGGATGTGCCATATCATTTTAAGAGGAACTGCATTTTAAGAGTGGACGAACAGCTGGACATTCCATTTTCCTTGTAAAAATCTGGAATCTTGATTTATTTCAATACCATAAAGAATGGTTATATAATTCTAACATTTTATCTGTAACAAAAAAAGAAAAAACCAAAAAAAACCAACAAATCAACAAAACCTGACAAAAATATAAATTAGTTGATGTATATTAAAAGGTAATGTTTTAAGTACTGAGGAGAGTTGTATCTTAGGATAATGGAGATAATATGATATGTGGTATGGTGTGATAATGCTATGTATGGATAAGTTAACTATCAAACTTTGGGGATAAAATACATCCATACTGGCCTTTCACATACTGTTTTAAAACTTGGATTTTGATGCATGACAAACTTACATGTACATTAACCGTAGTTTGCAGGTAGTTTGAGTAGTTCTGTTGCTTTAAGGAGTAGCTAATACCTATTTTTCCCTTTGTACAGTGCCAGCAGCTGAAAAGTGGGGTGAAATTGCATCATTTGACGATTTTGCACAATACCTCTACCTAGCGCTAATAGAAATCCCACAGGTACCTGAATTCTCACAAATGGCGCCATGTGTATCAGCACTTTTTAGGTGGTGGCACTCAAGTTATTTTTGCAAGTCAGTATCCAAAAAAGATTGACCTTTCATGTAAGAACTTCTTGTCAAATGAAGAACAGTAGACCTCTCTAGGAGTTCTCCCTCTTTCCAGGAGTTTGTATCAGCAGACTTGCCCTTGGAAATGTTTAAAAATTACTTTTGGAATACAAGCCTGTTTGTTTGTGCCAGGCCTGGGGGGGAGAAAAAAAGGGAAGGCAATGAAGAGAGTTAAATGAGCCAGAACTTCTTGTAGTGTTTAATGTTTGTATCTCCCATAGAAAGGTAGGCTATGGGAAGCTCTTGTCGCATCATGGTTAAAAATAAAAAAAATCTTCCTGTGTGTAAACATGAAAACTGAAACAATGTAGATTTTACATAATGTGTTTAATAAATTAAGCTATTAAATGAATTACATCTGAGAATTTTTGTTACGCTTTGGGAAGGGTTTCAATTTATAAGCGCATTATATTTTTGAAAAGGCCTCTAACTTCAAAATGAAGCCAACTCTTCTGTGCAGGTTTGTTATGTAGAAAGAAGTTCCCCAGACCACCGTCCTGACTTCAGTTTTGCAGCAGATGTTAAAAAAAAAAATCACACCTCTTCCTGAACATTTTTTCGAGATCATCACCCATCACAGCTAAAAGAAAAAAACAATTGAATGGAAGGCAGCAGATTGTGGTATCAGGTGCTAGTACAAGTTATCATATAATGTCAGAGGTTTTCTCTGAAGCTGCTCTGGAGAATTCTTATTTTCTAAAAAGCTGAGGCATCCTACAGGAGTAACAGTGGCTTCCATACTATTCACTCATGCAAGCCTAGCATCACAACCAGGCTGTGGCTTATTTTGAGTCCAAAAAGGAGAGTCATCTTTCAGCACCTTTTTACAAAGCCCTGTAAATTACATGTGTCCTGGCAAGTAGCACATGCAAGCTGAAACTGTGTCTACTGCCAATCTTTGTGCCAGAGGCTGCTCCAAGTCAGAGCTACACTGATACTGAAGCAGTGAGAATCAAGAAAAATTGATAGGACTGGTTGTGGCACTTGAATTCCTGCAGCCCATTGCCATAATGGACTAAAATTATTTGAACAGGATTGGAACAAGCTTATCCTTAATTCCTCTCCTGTAAAACAAAAACATTTAGGAAGTGTGACACGTATCTTCAGCACTTGTTCCTTCTGTATTAGTCCTTGTGGCTATTTACCTGACTCATCATTTGGTTCTGCATGAAGTGAAGCAGCATTAGAATTATTGAATTATTAAATTGTGAAATAAATGTGCAATTCAGTTTATGAAGTCAATGCTTCAGGATGCCTGTAAATTTGAGTGCGGATTTCTATACATGCTTCTGAATCAATGACTTTTAAAAAATTGACACAGGACGTCAGTGGGGCTGCTAGCTGCACTCAAGTCTTAAAACATCTTTTCCAAACTTACTGATTCAATGATGCGGATAAATGAAGATTTTCTTAGAGGAGGTTTTGCTAATTTGCATGCATTGCTGTAAATGTCACTGAAAGCTATGATTCATGCTAAAACTTCTGCCTGCCTTAAGGGTGAAGTAGTTATCTTAAAAAATAGCTACTTGAACTTAGTTAACAAAAAACCCAACCCTTCTGTCTGTGTTTGAGCCCTGGCCCATTGGTGGTTTTTTCCCAGTTCCTACAGTGGAGGAGAGGTTAAAGGCAATTCTCTAAGTGGTATCAAGCCCACAAGGTAAATTCTTTTGTTTTCTGAGAAACACTCACTGGGATTCTCTAAGAGAAGCAGATTACTAACAGGCTTGGAGTGCTGGTATTTACCACAGGGATGGGAGACAGGCATCTCAAATCAAAATGAAGTTTTTAAATACATGTTAAAACAAACACACAAACAACTGATACCATAAAAAAGGAATTACTACACCTTTCTTTTTGCTGTCCAGACCCCTTATGGGTTGTACTGTCGAGTACTGTGCGTGAATATACTGAGGTGAAGTCTGTGATCAGAGAGCACAGATTTCAATTATCATCAAACCATGTTTGGGGTATACTTAGAAAAACACTGTCGTGAGGTAGTCCAGCACCTCACTTCAGCTCTGAAAGAATTTACTGCTTTTAAAATACTGAGCAGCAGCTTCTTGCCTACTGTCTGTGATAAAACTGCATCGAACATTTTATTGCAAGTCCAAGCACATATGCTGTATTCTGTTCATTGCTTGTTTGAGAAGAGCTTGTCCCACTGCTCTCACTCTGGCTTGAGTAAAACTTTGGTGAAAAAATACAGCATCTTTCATTCTTCTAGCAGGATCTATGAAAAATGGATGCCTTCTGAATTGAAGCCATGTAGTAATCTGAAAGAGTGAAATATGTATATTACAATTCTAGCAATTTAAACTTCAGCTTGAGGCATTTCTAACATGTGCTGGCTGGCAAAGAAAATAGCATGAAAGCAGCCATCACTGATCAACTGCAAAGAAAGAATTTTTACAAATCTGAAACTAGAAGTTATTATCAAATTTGCCATTTTAGAGATGCAGGTTTATTTTCAGTGCAGTTACTTATGTTGGATCCTACCAGGTTCACTGTGTTTCTTCAGAGAGCAGTACCTGTCTTAGTTCTCCCAAAGAGAAACACCTAGGAACTTTTATCTCGAATTAAGAGAGGATTCATGATGCCACCAGAAGAGTGGAATGTAGCAGTTAATTGCTCAAGTTTAAAATTATGCTATAAACTATGACCTAATCCTCAAGACAGAGGCTGTCTAAGACTCCAGGAAAATTTTAATAACCAATTTACACTATGGCCATTTTTAAAGGAGACAGAAAAGGGTCTAGTAGACGAACACCTGAAACAGGGATTCTTAGCTAGTTGTTCCTCAATATTATTAGCAGCATTTAAAATACTAAGTGTTTGCTCGTGTTCAGGATTGGAAGCAAGGAGTGTCTGGTACTGAGAGGGAAACCCTACTATTCCTGTGCAGCCCAATACTAATCTGTGCTATGTAGGTACACATGCAGATAGAAGCTTAAAAAGGAAGGCATAAGAGAAAAAAATACCGAATGAAATCATCTATATCCATTGAACGGGCTCGTTTTTCAGAGTAACCCGTATCTTTTAGGACTGTCTGTATTTTCTCGGCAATTTTGAAGTTTTCAGGGATTTCCTGTCAATGAAAAATGGGATAGAGATTATTTTATGCTCATAACACAGAGAAAGGTTCATTTAAGTAATTTCTTTCCTGCTCTTAGAATAGTTCTTGTTTCAAGTGATAAAAAGTAAGTTATACTTTTTCTATTATGGATTACTGTATTATTCTATTGTATATGAATTTTTTAATCTCAGTTCATTGACTATATATATAAATTGCAACAGTATTGCAAAGCAGACACAAAATGTTTCATTAAATTAGTAGAAGACCTTGAGACATATATATATGGACAATATTTTAATAACATACTCAATTTTAAGCTTTTTCACTATGATTTAATGGCCTTTTTAGATTTTTCTGTAAGAGAAGAGGCAAGTTCCTCCTACCTTCAAACCCTTTTGGAAAACTTTAATACATTAAGCTTTTCAATGTTAATTTTTTACTCTTATAGAAGTCAGTATGTAGGCCACACTACACAGAAATAGAATGTAATAGATGTAGAAGAAACTTACTGTATTATGTAAGGAACAATGAATTCGGTAATTATGATCCAGCAACTGCTCTACAGCACTTGACCTGAAAGAAATACATGTTTAGCATGAAAACCGAGCTGTAACTATTGTTCACTTGATTGGTTGTTAAAGTCTACTACAAAAAACTGTAACGACTACACAGAGCTGTTCTTTTTAAACAGCTGCCTAGTTTTCTTCCAAAAGAAAAAGTCTGTGACATCAGCATAAATCTTCCATTATGGTTTATCCCTGACTGTGCTGGTATGCATGTAACACTGCTAAGCATTTGCACAAAAGAAATGGTTTACTGAATAGGCTTTCAAACTTCAAAAATATTTCCTTTGATAGAAGATACTTACTTAAATGCTGCAGAGAGTGTCTTGTTTTTCCTAACAAAGGCTATCCTTACCAGACCATCCCACTCCTGAAATCAACAATTTCAGAATTTTAGGAAGTAACATACAGTTACTACAAACAAGAACAGTCACTACTGACAACTTCAGAACAATACTGGACACAAAGGAAAATCCTTCATGAAAATGTCTTTCTAAACAACACAAAACCAGTCCTGTCTTGGACAAAGCAATACAAAAGGAGGAGAAAATACTTTGCCCCCAAAACCCTTTGAATTGTACTGTTTTATGTCTAGGTGCTATAGGCCAGGTCTTACATGCAGAGAAGGCAGATACTTGAAGAAAATCTGGCTAACCTTGGGCAAGGCTGAAATGGTCTTGAAGTGTTTTAAAAATTAAGAATACTCTTCTGTAACATTTGTCTTCTGAGATTACACAAACTCATTGGAAGATAAATCTCATGGATATTCCTTTGACCAAAACCTGCAAAATCATCAGCCAGAAACATCTCTGGGAGACATAATGACGAAATCTCTTTCATCAACCATGATGAAAGAGACCTTACTAGCAGCTCTCCAACTGACCTTGGTCTTATGAGAAATACTGTACACAAAGCTGCACAAAGTTGACGGTGGCATGTTCTGTTAATGTCCTAACATAAGCCTGATCAACAGAGGAATAAGTATTTTGGGAACTCCAGTGAATAGCTGGTAGTTTGTACTAGAATCAGCACATGGAATTGATTAGTAAGTGGAAAGAAAAATGAAACGAAGTATTATCACTAGCATGTTATGTTGAGTATACACTGCTCACCTGGAAGTTGATAGGTGGTGGGGGATTCTTTGGCTCTATTCTGACAACACTGGATTCCACTTTGGGAGGAGGCCTGAAGTTATTCTTTCCAACCTGTTAGTCAAGAGGAGTCAGGCAGCTGTGTGAATAAGCAGCAAGTTCCTCACATCCCTTGAAACACTCTTCTTCTGCCTTTGATAACTGAGTTACCTAAACGCAGAATGACGTACCTTCATCAGATGGTCCACTCGAGCTAATAACTGAGTATTAATAGAGAGTCTGCAGTACAGTTTACTTCCTGGTTTTGCAACCAAACGAAGTGCAAATTCCCTTTGAAACATAAGTATTGCACACCTGAGAGTAACAGGAATGAGAAAATCAATTCTAAGTAATCAATTTTTACATCAGAAGCCAACTAACACACTTGAAAACCACACAATTTGTCCCAGCACTTAGAAGAGTAAAAGTTTATAATAAACAAACTCCGCTTTGATTAGAGCGTGTTGAGAAAAACCCAGAACCCATCACAAAACTTGGGGAAGCCATCTAAGTATCCTTAAAGCCGTTACATAATTCGATTATTCATACTGCTAAATGGATCAGGATCAAAGAGACAGTGTAGTCTCGGAGTTGCTTGACTGTAACAAACCATTTTGAATAACTCTATGGTGAGTTCTTCAAATCCAAACTTTCCAAAAATTTACCAGTAATGTCACCAACATTCATCTTAGAGAAATCAAGAGCTGCTGACATACTGATGTCTGACACAGAGACAGGGCAGTTACATTTTTAGACCAGACAACAAGAAAGTAACTTGGCATTGATTCTACCCTTTCCACCCTAACTTTTTTCTAGGTAGGAAGGTATTTGAAATGCTTTGATGCCCTGCTTATCCCCGCAATAATAATTAGTTGTAGTACGGAAAAGGCATAAGTCCTGTTTTTATCTGCTGGGCACTCACTGTTGCCAAGTTTAAATATCCTCTTTATGCTCAATACATCGCCATAAACTTAATTTCCAAGCATGGTCAGGATATGTAATAGAGAAAAATTTTGGTGCAGCTCTGATCCATCAAACCGCTATTTTAGAAACTAAAAAAATATTGGATTTGAAAATATTTTAAAAACTATTTTCATTCCTACCAGGTAATACAGAACTCTCTTCTTCCACTTACCTGAAAAAAGGTCTGTGAAGCAATAACTTGAAAACAAAAGGTGAAGAAATCTGAGCAAAAAAATTAATAATGTTAGTGTAATTTCTGGGAAATTAGCATTTAAAAAGAACATTTGTTATGTTGTTGTACAGTATGTTGTTTGGCCCATACCTGGTAAGGCAAGTTAGCCACACATGCATCAAAGAATGGTAAGTCTGTTTTCAAGATATCTCCAACCTTGATTTCAAGTTTGTTTGCTAGACACCTGGGGGAAAAGATACATTGTGGTTATCCTCAGATAAGGACATTCAAAAATTTTTTGCTAAAGTAGCACCACTGCTTTAAGTGCTCCCTGTTTCCACAATTGATACTTACGTGCCCTGGACTCTCTTCTGAAGCTCACCAACAAGTCTAGGGTCAATTTCACATGCAATGACCTGAAAAAAGTATATATTTGCAACTCTATGCAACTCCTCCTAACTGGAATTTAATCATAAAAGCCCCAACACTGTATCTATTGCTATGGGTTTAAAGAATCCTTTAGAAATCCCTATTAGGCTATGCACCTTCCTCTCTCTCAAAATATACACAAGCTTTACCACACAAATGGATAACAGCAATGTACTTTGATAAAACCACACAAAATTTATGTGATCAGCTAAAAACTTACTGGGATTATTCAAATGCTAAGAAAAATATCAATGGAGTAATTCTACTTACGTGCATCACACCTATGAAGACCCTCCCATTTGCCATAGTCTAAGCCACAGCGTGGCCAGAGCTTGGGAAGATGGTGTATGTGGGGGAATTTGCACTTACTTTTTTGACTTTCTCCAGCATCTTTACTGTTAGATTCCCGGTTCCCGGGCCCACTTCCAGAATGACATCCGTGCGGCGCAGGGCAGCCTAAGGACAAACAGCATTTTGGGAACTTCCCTAGCACCGATTTCGTGCAATCAGTTAACTGCAGAATGAAAATAAGTGCTTTTTACACAGTAAAAAGCTGGAATTTGCTATCAAGGGGGCCTGAGAGTCGTTTAGAAAGGAACGACTGGGAAACGGGGAGAACAAGAATGTCCTGGCACTGGTTTATGCGGGATCGCTGGCCACACGTAAAGAACCAGCGAGCAGCCACGTTAGAGAGAAACAAACAGAAAGCCCACCACACACACACACAAACGCGCAGCACGATGGCAATAGCCGCGGTTCCGCAGCGCGTCCTCCCGCAGCCCGGGGAAGGCCGGAGCC
>NW_008236213.1:720469-721115 GCF_000691975.1 Corvus brachyrhynchos | reverse complement strand
CCCGCGTGCTCGGTCCTCCCGGGAACAGCGGCTCCGTCCCACCCTTCTTGGGAAAGGGAGCAGCCGTGAGTCAGAAGTGCCAGTGGTCGACAAGGACGGCAAAAGTCAGCAGGTTCACAAAAGCCTTCAATTACACACGGCGTAGAAATGGGTGTGTTAGTACCCGGACCTACTCCACAAGCACACGTCAGTGATTTTGGGAAAAGGGTAGGGTGGAGAAAACGAGAGATGAATGAAAGAGGGGAAGAGAGACGAAGGAAGGAAAAAAGAGAAGAAGAAAGGGTTAGAGAGAGAAAGAAAGAAAAAAAGAGAAAGAAAAAAGAGGGAAAAAAGGAAAGAAAATGAAAAGGAAAAGAGATTTTTCAGGGCGACCCTCATCAGTTTCTGCCGATAAGGTAACGGGGCGCTTTAAGCCCCCGACTCTGCACAAAGCGCCTGTCCGCTCGTGGTCCAGAGCCGCAGTGCCGGTGCAATCATTCCCAACCGCTGGCACGCCAATAAGACATACTTTCTTTTTTACGTTATTTTTGTATTTTTTGATTGAGTTTCTTATATTTTTTTGGCGTTATGCACTGACACCAATACCACGCATGTGGGCCGTGAGGCGCGGGGTCGCAGCAGCCGCCCAGCCCGCCCACAGCGCGCC
>NW_008236213.1:711228-720043 GCF_000691975.1 Corvus brachyrhynchos | reverse complement strand
AGGCAGCGCGGCCTTCCTTACCTGTTATACCGGCAGTGGCAAAGAGCCTGCTCGGAGCTGGAAGGAAATAACTGTTACCTAATTCCTGGGAAGAGTTTCCCGCTTTCTCCTTGAAGCAGTTCTTAGTCAGGATAGAATTCATGGGAAGGCATGGGAGGAAGATGAGGCATTAACCTGACAGAACTTGTGTTTTGCGGGAAGGGGCGTGTTTTGGCCTTTATTATAGGTGGTTGTTTTCTTCCTGCAGGCTGAAGAACAGCAGTTTTTCTGCAGAGCAGTCTTCCCTTAATCAGAGGCAGGCTCAGTGCAGCAGTGGTGAGTTTTTTCTCCAGTTTGTTGCCTTAGAAGACAGCAGTGTGTGTAAAATAAAAGAACGAGGCCCTAAATGCAATAGTGATGCTGCTTCCCACTTAAGCTTCCATGTGCCTTGCTTCCCATGTCTCATACATGAAGTCATGTCTGTAACGTATTTAACATGGGTTTTAAATTAGCCCACAGAACACATCAGCAAAATGCTGCCAAATTAAAATTATATTCATAATATATAAGATACACCTCAGATTTTGCAAATAGTGTGTTACTTACGGAGTTTGGTTTCTTGAAACTTCATGGCAACACCGTTTGTCACTGCTCTCTGTTTTTCTTCTCTCATTGTTTCTTTGTACTGTCCTCATCAAGGCCATTTACTGTAATGCTTATAAATGATAAAATAAAGGTTTTTGTCACCCATCCTTTACCCATAACATTTTGAAACTGTATCATCAGAAGTGGGGTTTAACTGTAGTTAAAATGAAAAGGTTTAAACCTGTTCCAGAGCGTGAGGGCTGACTGCAACTTGCATTTCCGTCTCAGCTGTTGGGCACTAATTTGTTCTTAAGTGGTCTGTCAGGTCTTTTTGAAAATCTGTTAAATTAGGTAAATTAAGAAGTCAAGGGAATGAGATCGACCTTGTAGTATTGGTCATCCTAGAAATTTACTATTAAACTTTAAAAATATCCGTACGTTGTCTCTGTATCCATTTGGCTTTTCCTATGTCATCAGTACTGAACCCTGAAAGTGACAGAGTATTTTCTGAGTTAATCCTTGGAATTGTCTCACTCATTTCTTTACTGCCTGTTTTTTCTGTTGGGAATTTTTGGTCACTTTGGTGGTTTTTGTTTAATGTGAAAGGTCATTCTTCTCCTCACAATTTTTAACATAATCTGATCAACTTTCCTTAACGTTGTCAGCCGTCCTTGCTGCTGTCTTGTGTTACCATGTTCCTCATTGTTCATTGTATTCTTCATGTCTTCTGCATGCTTTTTAGGTTTTAGTTTCAATGTTAAATTCTTGTAAAAATGAAATTTTGGAAATTATACTCCTTGATTTCTGTCACTAACAGTATGGGAAAAAACCACCTCTGACTCTTTCCTGCTCAGACATTTTTATTTGTCTTCTTTACTGTGGCTTAAATTGGGCAAACTATAGATAGCCTGGTTCAATTACATGAAGTAAAATTAATATGTAGGTTTTGAAAAATCTTTGTGACATTTAGCATTAGTCATTGTGATGGTTTTGACGATTGCTGTAGTTGTTAGTGAGTTTAAGTTGTACCTTCAATAACCAGGATAGTATTAGTTCATTTGGGTTCACTCCTCAGAAGGAGTACTAGCATGTGGCATGATTGATACAGATACTGGAATGCTAGAAAAGAGATTCATGGAAAAGCTTGTACAGGGTTGGAGAGACATCAGTGTAACTACCAACTTTTCCTGAAGGTGACAGTATACTTGCTAACGTATCAAATCTGTGTGACTGTGAATGCCAGCATTTGTGTTACTCATTTCGGGAGTTCTTGTGGCTTTTCAGCATGGAACCTTTGTTTTTCCTGTTTTCCTTGAAACAAATGTGCTGTAAAAGACAGTCGTAAGTTTCTACTTGAGCCTTCTAAGCTGCCGGGTGTAGCAGGGTGTTGTTCATTAGTTGTATAATCTGCTGGTAAGATGCAGGAAGTCCTCTTTGTAAGCGCTGTTCAGGGAGTTAGTTTTAAGTGTCCTCAGGTTCCACTGTCTTAAGCAAGTCCTCAAACTCTCCTCACAGTTAATTTGCTTTAGACCACAGACTGTCCTAGTAGCTCTGGTGTCTCTCCAGTTTTTTCCTTCTTGAACTGAGGAAAGGGGGAACTGTGAGAACCATGCTGGAAATGGTGTTCTAGAAGCAGTCTCAGACACTGTGTGAAGAAAGATAATGACATCCACAGAGCCATTTGTGCTCTTGAAGTAGCCCAGCATGTGTTTGCACTATGATCAGGGAGAGCACACTGTATTTTGTGTAATAAGTTTACTGCTTTGTCTCCTGATTTCGTGAAATCTTAACTGAATTTATTCTTGCGTCTTCTTACAGTGGGAAAGAATTTATTGAATTCTTAACAAAAGAGAACAAAAATACACAGAATTAATTGTCTGGATAGGAGTGAGTTGTTATACCGCGTTCTCTCAGAAAAAGTGAAGTATGGAGACGTTTAGTGGTGAAATCCTTCGTTTTGTATCCCTTCAGATGTTTAGCAGTCACCAATTTCTTTTCATAGTGATGCCATGATGATTTTTTGCCTTTTATTTTTATATACCTTTATGTATCCTCAGTATTCTTAACATGCATATTTGTAATTCTTTAAGCCTGATATCTTAGCATAGTCCTGGTATTCTGCTAGGCCAGAAGACCAAACACCCTGAAGGCCTCGTAGTTGGAGGCTGGAAAGCCTTACGCTATCTTGAGAAACCAAGGCCGTCTCTAGAACATATTCTGTAAACTAGGATTAAGCCCATCTGGGGGGAGATGCTTTAGAATAGGGAGATGTCACTCCATCCATTTAAGCCTCTCATTGGGGTATCTTCGTCAGATATGCTAATTTGTAAGGTCTATAAAATTGTATACACAATATACGTGGGTGTGCATTTTGGCGTATTCCACCTTGATGAACTGTTGCACTGTTGGGATCCTTATTAAATACTGAGGTAAAAACCCTTTTATCCCTTAGCCATCTCTGGCTCTTAGTTGTAGGAGCAGGGAAAAGGCATCAATAGCTGATGCGATTTTAAAATTAGGATATATTTTAGTGTGATGGGAAAAGTACCTAGAAACTTCTTTGTCTGTATGAAAAGCATTGACTGTTCAGGAAAAACATTAAACTGGCACGGCTAGTATAAAACTAGAACATTTAAGACATGGCTAGTATAAAACTAGAACATTTAAGACACTTGAAATATTCTTGGAAGTAAAACATGTTTGCAGATACCTCCTTAGAAAGGGAATTAAAGAGTAAAGAATAGAACAGAAATGAGACTTGGGTTTTTGCCACTTAAAGGAGATAAAGGAGTTTGAAAGTGGGAAGGGAAGTGCAGAACATTGGATGATAATGATGAGGAACTGGTATTGGTATTTGTGACCGTCGCTGAAGCCACTAACTCATTGTGCTAAGGGGTGGCATTTGATGTGTTTATATTCTAGGTGCAACTGTGTTTGGTTTTTTTTCCTGCCAGCTGAGACTTGAGAGTATGTCATTGTCTAGTTCAGTACTGTTGTATCCAGTGGGATCTTGGAGAGCAGCTTTTTCTTGTTCTGTGTGGATATTCTCTTTATCCTTTTGCAAGCCGGAATTCTGGCATGACAATATAGTCATGCCAGGGTTTGCAGCTGACAGCATTGAACACTTTCTGGTGAAAGGGATTTCCTTCCTTCCAAAATGAATGTGTGCAGTTTGGTTATCGTAGCAATGGATGTGGACCACATAAAAGCAGGAGAAAGCAGCCAACATTCCTGATATTGTTCAGTGTTTGTTGTGAAGACGCAGTCTGACATTAGTAAGTAAAAAAGGGAATTGATACCTTTACTCAGTAATCAAACGTGGAAATTCTGGCTGTTGTGACACGAATGCAGACCTTGCCTTCCTTCTAGAGTTTGTTGTTTATAAGGTTGACAGACTGCCAAAAATTCTATACATGCATCATGTCTCTGAAAGTACCCAAAAGACAACAGCTTAATTAATTAAATTAAATTAATACTCACATCCTCAGTTTCATCTCTAGGACAGTCTTGAAAAAATAGCTCAGTAGTGAGTAAAGCTGTAGAAGTCCCCATAAGCTATGGAGAAAGTCCTTGTCCCTGTCATTTAACCAATCTATGGGGTAACCTATGTCCCTTTGCCTTTCCTGTGCAACAGCGAAGTCAGATATATAAGAGGTGAAGATCGTCTCTATCCCATATATTAGAGCCCATATTCATAGCCGTTGCAGTTCTGTGGAGTCTAAGAGCATCTGTATATCCTCTGCGTAAATTAGGTCTGAAGAGCCCTGGTTCATCGGTTAAAAAAGAAAAAAATGAGGGCAGTGTGAGGGGATCACAACAAGCTAAGATTGGAGAGATAGATCTGGCTTTAAACTCCTGAAGTACAGCTATGTCTGTCTGCAGGAATAAATTTCACACATGCATCTGTACATGACAGTAATTAAAACTGTATTTTGAGCAGGTCCTGCTGAGATAGGAGCTAGTGCCCTCCTTGAGTCAATCGTCTTTAGAGGGAGCATGCAGAGAGTAACTTCCCCATAGAAATCATGAGAAGGGAAGGTAAGGACTTTGTCAGAGTTGAGATTATGTGCTAGGACCTGAGTCTGTAATGGCTTGACATAGTTGAAAGTCACGTATTCCTCCTTGCTCCCATAGTGTCCTCTGGTGTCCGTGGAACAGCGTGCTCAGATGGCTTGACTTCTTGGCTTGTTTGGGTTTTTTTGTTGTGTGTGCCTCCAGTATCCCGTCCCTGCCTTTTGCCCTTTGGTGGGCAATTATGGCTCAGTCACAATGTGTAAGTTTGTTCTAAGTTTACATCACATTTTGACGAGCATGATATAAAAGCTGCTTGCTGTTCTGTCTGCTTTTTTATGCCTAGCATGTTTACCTGTCTAGCAATGTGGTGTGAAAATGATTGGAAATCTTGATCCAACCAAAACCTGCGTTTTTCCCAGTCCTTCCATCTTCAGGTATTTAAGGGGTACAGGGAGAAGCAGAGGGTTACATTATTTATTTTGGTGACCATAGCTCTTTGTTTTAGCTTAACTTATTTGTAGCTAGGTTGAATTGCAAATTTGAGTTTTGTGCAGTAGGGATTGATTCAAAATAGGTTTTTGAAATTTTTTTATTTTTTTTTTTTTTTCTGTTTTTTTAAAAATAGAAATTAATTGTACATGTAAGACTAGCGACTTTCTATAATAAAACAAACTGTTCAGAGGAATTTTTTGAAAGTAGAAGCAATAGACAGCTTTCTGTTCTAATGATAGATGTGCAATTGACTTTGCAAAATCCCAGTCATAATGAAGCATTGTTACCTTTTTTGCATTTCTGCCATTTGTATTTGCTACACATTTATTAGCTGTTTTCCAGTTAATTTTTTGCTATCCAAATCATACAGAATATACCACTTACTTAAATATTTTACAGTATTTATAAACTTTATCTAAAAGTTGACTCATCTTCAGGGAGGTTATTAGTTTTTAGTTCAGTTTTGCTATTTGGCTTGTGACAGCCTCATCCAATATTGTGTGAGGACTGTTGTTTGCATGGGATCAAAAAGCAACTGTGCAAATTCATCGAAGACTAAATCTTGACGGCTGTTAAATTCCCTGCCTCTTAATAGAAAATCCTCGAACCAGAGTTGTCTGGATGATGGGCTAGAATTGCTTGGAAATGTCCTGACCTGGGTATCTGCTGTGGTTTTGACAGAGAAAGAACATTGGGTTAAATTAATTTTTGTTCTGACCCACTAAGCTTAGTTTGATTTTTCTTGAGGTTTTTTTGGAGCAACAGTAGCTGCTCCAGTTTTTACATGCAAATACAAACCTTTTCAAGAATGAGAAACATTAACTAAAAGAAAGAGAATATTTACTTTGATTTTTGTTGTTGTTTGTTGTTGTCTTTAGAACTGCTGGCTAATCATTTTGAAATAAGAAACTGCAAAAAAAAGTCACCTATTTTTTGTGCTTGCATTCTACTAACTTAAATGTTTTCTAATGGGGACTGTTCTAGATGAAGTATATAAGTTCTCAATAGAAGCAAAAGCCTTCGGGTTTTTCCTCCCCCTTCTTAAGCACGTTATCCCAGAGGTGCTACCACTCTTGCTGATGGGTTCAGCCTTGGTCAGTGGCAGGTGTGTCTTGGAGCCAGCTGGCACTGCCTCTGTCAGACATGGGGAAGGCTTCTTGCAGCTGTTCACAGAAGACATCCCTGTAGCACCGCTCCCCCCTGCTTCTGCTACCAAAACCTCTGCACAAGTGGTTAAAGCAGAAAGATTAAAAGATTCTTCACATGGGAAGTGTAAAGCAGAGATGGAGTCACCTGTTCAATTTTCCTGTAAAGAGAGAGGTGATTTTGTGTTTCATGGGTTTGTAAATAGCCTTTCTTTAACCTTAGGACCTTCAAATTTTAGTCATCTTTTGTTGAGGATGATCGGAGATTTGGAGATGAAGAATTTTTTTTTAGGGGTGTTTAATTTTTTTGAATTGTGCATTGCTATTACCGGTATTAAAGGTCTTCAATATTTTGGTTGGTTTTGTTGTTAAGGTGATTTCTTTAAAAAAATCAAAATTTTAAACCTATATCAGAATAAATCTCGTTTCTCCCACTTCCTTACCATTACTGTAAAAATTTTAATCTTGATCTTCTTCCTGAGGAGAGAGAAATAAACCTTTTTTTCCCCATTAAATAAAAGTAAGTCGTAGAGTCATTTAGGTTGGAAAAGACCTCCAAGATGGAGTTCAGCCTTTGACCAATCACCATCTTGTCATCTACACCACAGCACTAAGTTCGACATCCAGTCATTTCCAGGGATGACAACTCCACGGCTTCCCTGGGCAGCTCATTCCAACGCTTAACAATCCTTTCCGTGAAGAAATTCTTGATGCGCCACCTGAACCTCCTCCTCTTTTCTCTTTGAAGAGAAGCTGTTCTTTGTTGTTTATTTAGAAAACTTAAGTATATGAATATTTAACTGTGTATGTGTTGTTAAAAGTTAGCATAGGCTTTAAACAGTCTTTTTTATAAGCAGAAGACAGACTTCATAGTTTCTTTTATATATGTGTCTTTTTCTTCTTGTGCCGTTGTTTCTGTGGTCATTATAAATGTAATCTCTGTCATCTGGAGAGCAGTGTTTTGTTTTGTCTTCATAGAGTACAAGAGTGTATAAGGATGTATATACATTGGAAATTTGGTAGTACACATTCATAGTTCAGTGGTTAGTATTTGTGTGCTAAATAAGAAGGAAACCAAATATGTTGAGAAAAATTCTGTTTCATATAGGATTAATTGTGAGACTTAATTCTTTCTTTTTTAATTGATACAAGTTGTTTCAATGAATTTGAATTACAGAATTTAATTATCTAAATGTGTAATTTTCTCTCTTGAGGGAAAAATAAAATGCAAAACTGTTAATAATCTGCATCTTTGCCTTTCAGACAACCCGATGGTTTACTCTGCTTACAGCTGAATAATCATCTCTAGTTGCAGTTTTGCTCTTAGTTGCTGTGCTTCACAAGAGAGGTAACTGTTTTACAATCAAAATACTTCCTGCAGTTCCTCAAATCTAGTAAATATGCTTGTAATGATAGATTTAATGCTTGCTTCTTTTGCTGAGAGATTTCTGAAAGCAAATAGTTCTATCCCTGTACCTCAGCACTGCCTGTGAGTGGGTGTCATGCTATCTTTACAGTGTGTAGTCTAATGAAAAATGAGTGTAGGGTGTTCAGATAATATGAATGGAAAATACCTGTCTATATTCGCTGGTTTTTTCTCCTTAAGTGTTTTTTCTCCTTTTTAAATGTTTTCAGATTTTCATGGATCTCAACAGTGCTAGCACTGTTGTTTTGCAAGTCCTGACTCAAGCTACTAGCCAAGATACTGCAGTGTTGAAGCCGGCTGAGGAACAACTGAAGCAGTGGGAGACACAGCCAGGTTTTTATTCAGTCTTGTTGGTAAGATACAGTGGAAACGTGCGTCTAAGTAAACTTTGAATAATTTCAAGTACTGCTCTCTAGAACACAGTTGAACCATGACCTCTGGTTGAGGGAAGCCCTGAGTTTTCATGGTCCAGCCACTAGCATCCTTATGCTGAAGGATATGATAGGTAGGATATGACAGTGGTAGGCATTGTCATCACTATGTCTCAAAGCAAGCTCTTTTCCCAGCCATTCAGAAGGTGGAAATCCAACCTCTAGCAGTATGAGTGGGCTGTGGTGCTAAATCTTTTATTGGCCTGTTGTGAGTTGTATATGGTAGAAGGCCAAGATGGCCGTTATAAAAGGAATTGCCTTTACTGCCTCAGGAGGCAGGGACCCTTCTATATACCAAGGCAGCAATCACCTTTTCTTTTTTGTGGAGGTGATGCTTTACGAACATTTTAATAGAAGTTCCCTCATGCTTTCCATTGTGCTGTTTTATACCTCTCTGGGGTTGCTTTCCTTTTTGTTACTGGAGAGAAACTCTCAGGCAGATTAGCTGACATGGCTGTGGTAGTAAGATCCTGGAATGGGGAAGGTGAGTACTTCCAAAAGTATTTTAACTGTTGGTGAAATGGATGCATTGATATGGTCAGAATGATGACAACACAGTCAAAAAAGAAACCACTGTTTCGGTAAAGACACTTAAAGCTGACAGTATTGTTATTCTCAATATCTGTGCATATGTTTATAATAGTCTTAAAAACACAAATAAAATGCTTTTTCTAGAAATGTCTGCCCTCAGTGCATAGATTGAATGATTCGTAGAGTGACATGTTCTGTTCTCTGTAGATCCT
>NW_008236213.1:638583-711153 GCF_000691975.1 Corvus brachyrhynchos | reverse complement strand
AAATTGCCTTTTACCCACTGCCTTTGCCATAGTGTTGCTGTGGTGGTAAATGATCTTGATAGAAAACAGCAGAAATTGCCACTGGTGACATTTCTTTTTCTCTGAATATTTGCTGTGAGAGCTGACACCTTAAGGTGTAGACAAGTTGAGCACTCACACGTGTAACTGGAATTTATATGAGTGAATTTTAAATATGAGGGCTAAAAATGCAGAGGTTTAAATGCTTATCAAAGAGGATCAGATGCTGATAATTCCTTTTATGTGGTTAAGTGGATTTGTTGGGGCCATGTCAGCCTTTCTTTAAATGTGAAATATCAACATAGTCTTCCAAACAAAAAAGAAGTAAAGTGTCTCCTTCTTTGTTTAACATGATCATGACAGGTGGGCTGTCTGGGAGAGAAAATAGTTGGCACCTTCTTGGTGGAGAAGAGAAGGGTGCAGGGAAACAGGTAATTGTAAATGGCGAGTGGGTAAGACAGCTGATATCTGTGGGATGTGGCAAGTAATATAATTACTTACTGTGATATACACTTGCTTCTGGGACACTCAGAGCAGAGAAAATTATAAGGAAACGTGAGACATGCATCTTTGATCCTACCATTTTTAGTACCTAGTGGAATTG
Organism: Corvus brachyrhynchos; assembly: GCF_000691975.1. Taxonomy (NCBI): domain Eukaryota; kingdom Metazoa; phylum Chordata; class Aves; order Passeriformes; family Corvidae; genus Corvus; species Corvus brachyrhynchos. Next base: position 710,531 of record NW_008236213.1, on the reverse strand, counting down.
CTATCATTACTTTCTATGTTTCTCTTTTGAAGGTATTATGTTTCTCTCTTTCGATTCAGAGATAAATTGGGTGGTTTTGAAAAAAACCTCTGTACAAGTTGTATCAGTTCGTACATTGGCTTAATTCCTGTTATTTCTGTGACAGCATTACTGTGTTATATTAAATACTTCAAATTTTAGGAAGTTCATGTGAAGATGCTGAATATGCAAATAAGTTCTACTTGTTTTTATGTAGATACTTTGGTCTTCTTTTTCGCATTTTTTATCTAGGCCCTGTCTAGTTTTAAGGGGTTTTTTATCTGCGGCAGCTTTTCTTCTAATAAATATTTTAGCAAGGAGAGGAATAGTTGTTTGTAAGATCAATGGAAGTTTCAGTATGAGTAGTTTGGGTTTTCTATGTTTCATTTATTTTGAAATGTTTTTTTATCATGCGGAAGTGATGTTTGAAGTTAGCTCTTTGTATTTTGATATGCTTAAGTTGCATTGGGGAAAGGTCAAGTCTTCTAGAGATTCAGTCTGTCTTCCTGAATAAGCTTTGGGGAAGAAGGGCATATTACATAGGGATCATTTTCATGTTGCGTTGTGTTTATTGGTGGGCTACCATCTTTCTGATATTTTTCTACAGTTTGCTAGTTTTGGAAGTCGATATCATTGTTGGCATGTAAGTCTGTTTGCTTTCTGGTGGTTGGAGTGTGTTAGGGTTTTTTTCAGGTTGGCTGTTACCTCTAGAAAGCTGTTACTATTAATAGAAATAGATTTTGAGAGAAAGTTACATTTTAAATTCATAGTGAAAATAAGATCCCAGGTTTCTACAGTGCTGTGTTATTTGAAAGGTTTGTTTATAAGTCTACAGGCATGGCGCCCAAAGGTAACAGATGCTTTTGACCAGAATCCCTGCATTTTTCACGTCCCTTCACACTGGACTTCTAAAAGCAATGAGTACAAGTGGTGTACTCTTTCTGCAGTGTACTGTATAGTAAGAACACTGAGCTCACACATACTTGCTCCCTAAAGGAGGGAGTAATAATGTCTCACCCTCTTGAGAAGGATCCATCTGATGCAGTAGAAAACAGGAAAGCTGCTGTTCAGGGTAGTACCCATGTTGAGATTCAACAACCTACCTTTAATTTAGCTTTTCTTGGTTGGTTAATTTTATGACATTACTGTACAAAGTAACTCCTCTATGTTTGTCTGTATATACAGATACATAAAAGCATATGTATGTATGTATCTATAGATACATAGCTTTTTATTGGTAGAAACTGATTTCCTAGAATAAGCATAGTCAAATTTGGGAATTGCAGTCCTACCAGGTCACTGTTTTACACAGTATTGGTAGACAGGATGGTTCTTGGCATATGACAAGGTAATGAAGAAATAACCTGAAGACTGGATTCTGACTAGAATAAGGAATTTTCCTGTATTCTGCAGTGCCACAGACTTCTGAGACCTATGTCATTAAAGAGTGTAATAACTGTCTGGTTCTAGTAATTATTACCCTTATATTTCCTTCTCTGCCAGACAAGATTAGCAATACATTTGCCATATAAGTTGGATTTTTTTTTAATAAATCAAAATTTGTGCTAGTGATAAACCTTTTTTTGATCTCTAAAAGTATATGTTTAACACAGTGTTTCATTTGTCTGTCAAATGATGATTAAGACATTTTATGTACACTCATAGCACAGAGGTGTGTGTATTTCTACATATACCAGGTCATGTGTTGATACAATTTCTGTCTTGCTTGTGGTGTCTTAAGCAGTTTTTGACTTAATCTTTTCTTTCCTCTCTTCTTTTTTTTTTTTTTGTGAACAGAATATTTTTACAAATCATAGCCTGGATGTGAATGTAAGGTGGTTAGCTGTGCTGTACTTTAAAAATGGAATTGATCGCTACTGGAGACGGGTCGCACCACAGTAAGTTTTGGGTTCTTCTGCTTAACTGTCTTAAAGTTGGCTTTGTTATGGCTGCCGGACTGGAAAAACAGCAGATCCTTAGTTCACAGAAGTTACTTTAGAATTTATGGTGAAAGTGACAGCATCCTTCAACTTCAGGACTCACTGATAAAACATTTTGTCTTTATATTGCTTCTTATGACTCTGTTCATGATTTACTTTTGAAAACAGAGTTAGAAGGCTGTTTCCTAGGTAAAAGATTTTGAAGTGATGCAATAAGTGTTCCAACATTAACACCTGGATTTACTGACAGTGACAGATGTTAAAGATAGTCAATCTCTTAGAGAGTGAGTGAGATATTCCATTTTGTTTAAGCTGATTTGTTTTGAATGTGTACTTGGGAAAGAGGCAGTAGTTACCGTACTAACAAGTTCTGGTCTTCATTTTTTTGTTGTTCTGATAATGCAGGAGAAAAAGCTCTCCAAAGAAGATGAGAGATATAAGCAGTTTTCATGAGCACCATGTAATTACTTAAAAATTACAAAAAGTGCAATTTTAATATGTAACACCTAGAATTACATCTCAATCTTTTGTGTGAAGGACTTTTTTTTTTTTCCTTTTAAAAACAGGTGTGCTTTCACGAAGAATTTCAATTCCAGAACTCATAAAAGCTTGCAAGTGTTCAGTGTCTCTGGAAGTGTTCAGGCTTTCTTAAATGCTAGTGAGATAGGTGGGACTGCCACTGTCAGATTATGGGTATTAGATGGAATTCTAGGTACAGTTTTTCTGGATCACTGTTCTGGTTTGGCCAAATTTAGAAATATATCCTCTGAGGGAAAGCACAACCACCCCTCCCCCACCAGCTTTGGGAAAAAAAAAAATTTCCTCGAAGGAAAGTGAAGGAGATAAAACTATTTATTTAACAAACACACAGGAAAAGGAAAATAATGCTAAATAATGAGATCTCTTGCTGTGGAGGAAAAACCTGGGAAAGTGTTCGAGTCCTCCCTTTGGTCTCCTCGGAGCTGGGGCTTGGGCCAGGGCCAGGCCCTCTGTGCCCGGTGGAAAGTCCTCCCGATGTGCTCTGATGTTAAAGCAATCAAGCAGTCCAGTAGAAAAGGGGAAAAATCCGAAATTACAGAGAAGGAAAAATTCAACTCTCAGTCTCTCTCTGGAGAAAAAGCAGCTGAACCACTGGCCAAAAAACAGTCCCAGGAGCAGCAAGCTGGGTGCTTCCTCCCTCCCCTTCCCCCTTCCACAGCTGGGAAAAAAATTTGCTATCTGTGTGTGACCTTGAACAAGCTGCAAACTGCTTTGAGAAAGTTTTGCTCAGTTTTCCTTCCCCCTCTCAGGCTCAGTTTAGAGGCATAAAAAGGCACAGGAATTAATTTCTGGGCATAGGCAGCGATATGGGATACACATCATAAAATCACCCCAAGACAATCACAAATCTAAGTTAGTGGTATGGTACAAAGTATGATTTTCATTGTTTGAGATAGTTCAATGTATTTTGCCTTACATTGTAAGCTTTTCCAAAGATCTACCAAAAGATGGAAAAATTACAAAATTCTGTATCCACAGCATATTTAAATAGTACTCCTTCATTATTGCATAGAGCACTACAGGATTTGTATGTGTAAATTAGTATATAATGGCAAAACATCTGCAAGCATTTGGATTCTTTTTTATGTGAAAGGAAAATACCATTTTTTTCATGAAGGATGGCGTATATCTTTGACATTTCTGGTTAACAGGATTCTGCTTACAATACTGGTACTTAGCAAGAACTGTTGGAAGGAGTTAAATATTGTTTCAATTTGTTAATATTTTTAGACACTAGTAGCATTTCTGGTGAAAAAAGCAGGGTTTATTTCTTGCAGAACTAAAGACTAAAATTTTACTGTTTGAGGTAAAAATTAAATAACAATCTTGTAATGTAGTTTTCCTGTAGTTTTAAAGGAAATGTAATTTAAAAATTAAGTTTTTCTTGGCTATTAAAGATTCAGTGGGTTAAATCTATATTAAATTTCCAGTGCAACACTATTTTGCCCCATTTCTGATTTTTCTGCCACTAATTTAATGCAGTTAAAGTATAAAATAAATTTTAAAAATTGTTGGCTGCTGTTAAGGATTCCATGGAGTAAACACCTAGTAAATTTTTAGCCTGTGTTCAACTGTTCCCCCATTTCTGTTTTTCTTTCTAAATTTCTTAGATGTGACATTTTGTCAGCACTTACCCCAATCATGTTTCTCTTAGAACATGTTGAGACCATTTTGAGAAATTTTGATTTGAACTGTGAATTCTCGATTGTATTGTGAACCAATCATACTTTGAATGTCATGATTTTTGAAGGCTTCATTGTAGAGGCTGCATTTTTGTTCTTGCAAAATTTTTGTCTTTCATCTTGTGTCCCATTTCAGCAGCTGTCCCCTCTCCATCCATAGGAGTACATCAAAGCATGTTTTGATCTACAGATGAGACTTAAAAGAGCATTTTTCATTGAGAGTGATTTTGAAGATGAGCCCGTGAACTTTCTCCCTCGTGCTTTTTCAGGCAGCTTTTCATGTAGTTGTGGAGAAGACCCTAGAGTTGTCATAGTCTCTTTTCAGGCACAATTTGGCCTCTTTCTGAAATTTGTTTTCAGCCTCCTGAGGTGGTTTCACAGGATGATTTTGTATGTGTTTTTATTTTCTTCAAAAATTATTTGTCTTGAATTCAAGAGTTGAACATGGTTTTGATGTTACAGGCAATTACTTTTGTATCCTGTCTCTTGTGGACTTTGTTCCCTTATTTGAGTACCATGTTAGCAACTTTAACAGTACTTTCCAATACATGTTTTTGCTTGAGTGATAACTCCTCATAAGCCAGAAATCCAAATATGAAATATCAGACTTTTTAAAAAAAGGTCCAAAATTATTTTTTAAGTATTTGGATATATATTTCTCCATACCACAAACACAGAGAAAGATCAAAGTAATGTTGAATTGCAAATTGTGAAAGACTACAGCAAAGTAGATAGTACTGAGAAGTTTATGTCTAGATGAAGTTGTTTTAATTATTGGGCACATATAATTAATTCAATGCTGAAGGGAAATAACTTGCTGAGTGAGACACAGTCTTCCCAACTTCTCGCCTGCCTATAACTTTTAAATACGGGATTGTGGAATTGGCTTTCTTGCAATGCTTTGGGATGCTGAGGACAGTGGTGCCGGTCTGTCTCCTTCAGGGGCTGAGGGTGTCCCTGTTCCCCGGCAGATGTCACTGTCGTGTTATTTAAACGGTGAATTCCTCCCCCCGCGGTCCGGCAAACCCTTATGGACCCTGTCACACAGTGCTGTGTGGCACTTGCATCGGCATAGATTTTAGATTTTTTGTTTGCCATTACTGTTTTCCAGTTTTGCTTATCACGAGGTTATGTATTTGAGGCGTTCATCCTCATGAATCTATATCTTTTCTTTGTCTGCAATGGCAAAAGCTTAATTACAGTGTTTTTATTTACAGTAAGTGATGAACTAAATTCTTGCTCCTCTTGGACTGTGCATATGAGTTTAATATGAGAAAGTAATTAAGGCCAGGGGTCTTGTGAGCCCATAAAAAGAGTAAACGGAGTAATATAGTTAAATAGGATATTTTTTTCTTTACAAACCAGGTTTTAGGTGCTTTCTATTATCTCTGAAAGTGAAGTATTATACAATCTACATTTAATTGAGAATAATTTTTTAAATTGTATTAATAAGAACTTTTAAGTTTTAGAAACCACTTAGAATATGCCTGTATGTGTGGAAATTATATACTCCATTTTCATATTAAAAAAAACCCTGCAAAAATTTATTCTCCTGAAATGTCATCTCCTGGCTTTAGATTAATAAATTAAATAGTTACCTGCAGAGAAACGTTTCCTGTTGCAAATATATTTGTAAATTTTAACCAAAATGTTTTTAGGCTTAATTTAATTCTATGCAGGAAAAAAACCTTAAAGCCTAAGTCTTGATTTTAAAAAACAAAAAATAAAATCATGGCTTCTGAATGCTATAATTACCGTTGAAAATAAGACCTAGTGTACAGTTCTGAGTCGCCAGTGAAACAATGAATTGCCGCCCTTTTGTACTAGGAAATAGCGAGTACTTGTGTTTTGTGCAGGTGTGAAGGGAAAGTGAAAACTAGAATAGTTTTGCAAATTTTATGGCAAATCCTGCCTCGATTTTTTAGTTCTTTTGAGATTAGTATTTGTCTAGATGAGTGCAAAACCTATGCTTTAGGGAGCTTTAGACATAATTTTACACCTCAGTATATAAAACTAGCTGGTTAATACCAGTGCCTGAGGTCAGGCAAGAGGAAGTGGTTGTGTTGGTGTGTTTAATCCTAATTTCCAGGCACTAGTCTGCATTGAGATGTGGTGTCTGCATGTATGCTTCTAAGTCATTGCAATGTTAGGTGAAACTGTTGCATCTGAACAACCTTGGATGATAGTTTAAAGGATTTTTATGAAGAAGAAACAGCTTTCTAGGTACTATCAGTAAATGAAAAAGTTGGGGCTTTTTGTTTGGTTTGGTTTTGGTTTTTTTTCCCCCGATAGTATACGCTGTAAATACCAACGAAGTGTTTTTCAAAGCAGTGTGTTATGTTTCCTGCCAAAAAATTATAAGAAAATTGCATGAATCATTTAAAGTCTGAAGTAATACAGGAGCGATATCATACTACAACTTGCAGTCTTAAACTGATAGAGGTCACTTAAAGTTAAGATACCACAATGCTGCACTTGAATGAAAATTAACCTTTATGGCTTAGAATTTGCCCTGCTCGCTATTTTCCCCTGCATTTTATGGAGACTGTATCCATGTACTTTTCACACAAAGTTGTAATTTTCAAAGGATCTGTACTTTTAAGTGTAACTATATGATTTGCTTGTAGAAAAAGATTTGTAATAGAAAATACTTACTGCTTTTACAAAACGAGCTCTCATCTGATATGGTGATAGCCTTATTCTGGACATTTTTTGGCCGTTGTCCATTAGTATACATGGGCAAATTCATGTTCAAATCATCAGTTCTGACAGTTATAACTGTATAGTAATTGTGTAAGAGCAATCAGTTTGTAATTTGTACAGTTTTAAGTTTTTTCACTCTGTATCTGCGTATCTGACTCTGTGAACTCTCTTTTGTGATTTATCTTTACAAAGGTCACCTCAGGTCTCAAAACCTGAGATTAAAATGCCTTAAAAGTATTTCTTTCACTGTTCCCTCTCTTTTTAAAGATACTTGAGGTTATGGAAGAGCAAAGGATGTTATTTTGTTAGTTTTGATAGTGTTTTTGATAGTTACATATGAATTGATAGTAGTTTTTTAATTGAAAATAAATAATATTGTAATAAATATATCTTGACAGTGCTCTTTCTGAAGAAGAAAAAACTTCATTGCGTGCTGGACTTATCACCAACTTTAATGAGCCAGTGAATCAGGTCAGCAGTTGATTGTTTTTCACTCTCCCAAGAGCTGCTTGTTTTGACAGAGGGCTTGATTTCTTTCTTTACAAAGTATTTAATTATAATAATAAAGTTGCATAATAAAGTATTGCTTTCCAGACAGATCTTGAAGTGAGATCTTTTACCATAGATCATAATTCATTGAATTATAGAATCACTTTGGTTGGAAACATGTTTTGTCTCTGTGGTTTCTTTCTTTTGGTGTTGCAGTGGCAGTTTGTTGTCCCTTGCTGTTTATGCAACCATTTGGTGAAATGGTTCAGGGAATCGATGTAGCGCAAAAATAACATTCCCCTGAGTGATTTTTGGTCTTTTCAGCTGAGTCTGTTCTCTGACCTGACTCCCACTGTGGCCATACAAGGAAGTGTGATGTTTAATTACAGCATTAGTGAATTTAAATAAGCTTAATAAAGCTTCAGTGTAATAGTGTCCTTTCTTACATAAAGTGACTAATTGTAAGCCATGATTTTGATTCGAATAAGAATTTATTATTATATTGAGTATAGAACTAATGTTCGGGGCACAGAATATGCCCATACTGGATAAATCAGTCTTCTGCTAACTTCTTCACCGTATAAGATTCTGCAAGGAAGTATTTGCTAATATTTTGAGCTAGATCTTAAATAACTTTGTCAAGAAAATACAGAAATGATTGGCATAAGATAAAGATTAGAAAGAAAAGGTATTGCAAATAAACTTCTGTTCTGTAGACAGTTCAGTTTTAACTTTTTAGGATTTCTTGACAGGATTAATGTAACTTCTAGTATTAGAGCAATTTATCAAAATTAGAGTAATTTTGTCTCTGTAGAAGCCTACTGTGAAATGACAGTTTTGACTAGAATTAAAAGTTTTCATAGCAAATGCAATTTTTAAAAAAGCAGATACGTATAAAGCGTTTTAAAATTTGTTCTGCACATATAGTTTCAATGTAAACTATACCACCAAATATTATTCACTTCTGTGTTTTAACCAAGAAGAGCTATGAAGTAGGTCAAGCTGAACCATAAAGCATGTGTACTTTATGCTTCTGCTAAGTAAATATTTAATTTTCAAGAGTTTGTATGTTTTTTGCATGTATAAATAGGTAAATCAGTTATAAAATCGTAATATTAACTACATTGTTTGTAAAACAATTCGAACTTTTTATTAATAGTTTTTCCATACCTTCATTAGCATTTCATCAGTTTGCCTGCTAAGATAATAGCACAGCATGTTTTATAGCTAAAAATGCCGGCTTGGCAGTTCTCAGACCATAGTTGCAGTTGAGATTGGAACCTTTCTAACTGACATTTTAAAGACCAGTGGCTTCATGCTTTCATTTGTGTGTCCTTATGATATTTTTTGGGATGTCATTTTTTTAGGATGCAGAGAATTTTGTTTGGTTTTATGGCAGCAGTCTAAATAATTGCCTGAATAATTATGTGCAATATTGAAATATGTTAACAGAGTCCAGCTCCCTTTCTTTCTTCTTGTTCCCCAATCTATGTTGTAGGTATCCTGAGGTGTCCTTTCAGAGGAACCTTTCATTTAGTTCCCAGACTGCTTGATACGTCTGAGTTTTGATATCCTGTGCTCCTGATAACTGCACTTTTCCAGTCATAGATAGTTCATAACACAGTTGCTATCAGCTTGTGCTTTTTGCATCACTGAAGGCAGAAAAATTATGACTCTTGTATAGAAAGAAAAACAACACAAAAAAGTGAGAAATAGGCATAGTATGGAGATGTGATGATACAACTTGACTTCCAGGGGAGGTGAAGATGAAAAAGAGAATATACCATCTGCTGAGAGCATATTTCCATGCCTTCTGAAGATATTTACCATATGGAGGGAACAGTGGAACAAAATACTTCCTCAAATGCATGACACCAATTTTTTTTTCTCCCAATTAAAAAGCCAGTCCTCAAGATAAAAGTACTTTTGGCCTTCCTGGGAGGTTGCTTCTTGCTATGTGATCATAGGAAGAGGAATTTATTTGCTCCCCCTGCCAACTGACATAATTTGATCTGGTAATAAGTAAGACTCCCAGTTTGTCCTTGAGAATGTTGATGTCATTTTCCTGAAGCAATTCTTCTCCCTAAGGAGCATGGTAGGAATAAATAGTACAGAAAACTTGGTGGGGTTGTCAGACTTCAGATGAAACATCTCAGGAAACCGTAAAGAAGGAGAAGGGCATAGCTATCCCTCTTAGGCCTGTAAATCACTTGGATTCCTTCTGGGGGCCTAAGAACTTGACTTCTTCCCCAGGCTGGAAGTGTGCTTGTACTAGTGTGTCGAAGGAGAGAGTATCTGCTTCAGTAATCCAGTCAAGGACCTTTTCAATTAGAATGGGATAAGAACAGGGAAAACAATAATGTGAAATTTTTGGATATTTGAGGTGGGGTTTTGAGGGACCATACAAAATATATTAAGGAATGTTTAGGGGTAGGGAGTTGCACAGCAGCCAAGTGTGGAATAGACAGAAAGAGGGCATAAGAAAGGCCAGTCTTATGTAAACCATGAGTGGTCTGTACCTGTGTCTGAACAAACCCTGCACCTGATGACCACTGCCTGTCCTGTGTTCTGATTGCATCCCTCACCCATCTTGCTGTGTAATCTCACTCTGTTCATCCTGCATGTGTGCTGCAAGGACCAGGTTCCACCTGCTGGCAAGACTGGTGTGCGTGGGATTTGGGCCCAACAACCAAAGTCAGATGGTACAAGTGGTGCAGGTGTCCTTGGCCTATGGTGTGAAGATCTGGAGCAAGAAAGAGTCTCAGTCCCATCTACTGGGATGGGGTTTAGACTTACACATACATGTGCCTGGGGCTGGGAATGGCTCTGTCTAAAAGTCAGGTAGAGTAGAATTAAGGGTGATATGTATTCAACAGTGTATGTTCATGGAAAGTGATAGAAAAGATCATTAAGTAAAAAGTGGCTCCCAAATATTTGTGTCTTCATTTATGTGTCTTCTAGAATAAATACAGTTACTGGTCTTTATGTAAAATTTAAACCAGGTGTCAAGTTCAGTATTTTATGTAAATACTTGCTACAAACATTAAATACAATTTTTTTTCTCCAAATTTATTTGCATTCAGCAAATGTAAAAATAGCTTGAGAAAAAGCACAGAAAAATCTAGCAATCCATCCTAGTCTTTTTTGATTCAGGTTTTATTTGGCTGTTGATCTCTTCATTATTCATTTCCTAAATGCCTTTCGATTTTGTGGTGTCTGTGTTTTTTTGCAGATAGCAACTCAGATCTCTGTACTGATTGCTAAAGTTGCCAGAGTGGACTGCCCAAGGCAATGGCCAGAACTTATCCCCACTCTTGTAGAATCTGTGAAGGTGCAGGATGATCTTCAACAACACAGAGCGCTACTTACGTTCTACCATGTTACCAAGACCCTGGCATCCAAACGGCTTGCTGCAGACAGGAAGCTTTTCTATGATGTAAGTGATGTAATGCAGTATTGTAGAGCATGCAAATCATGTATTGTACATGCTTGCTTCTTCCTGAGTTTAGCTGGCAGGGCATTAATGGCATGTTTGTGGACTTTAATGTTTGCCCTTGAAACAAAAGTTATCTCATGTTGTGGGTATATGTATACTGTGGAATAACTGGAAGTCAGTTTCTGGGTGAGCTGCTTGAGATCTTTATTAATTTTGCATACAGCTTGAATGTTGTTAATTTTTGTAAAGAAGCAGAGTTTCGTCTACGGAACAGTATTTGCATATCAGCCTTATGACGTACATGATCTTACTTTTCTAGGAATTTTTTGAGGTTTTTTCAAGTGTGTTCTGGATTCATAATTCAGTATAGTCTTTAAGAAATACTGGGATTTAGACTTCCATATTACCATACTTTGGTTTTTTTATCATCAGCAGGAATATGTTTGAGGTTTTTGTAGGCCACTTCTTCAGATAAATTAAAAGGCAAGATGTGAATGCAAATGCCAAATCTTGTGTCATTCAGTTTACATTCTCCACTGTAAAAATCCACTGATTAGAACACAGATTTAACTTCGGCTGTAGGCCATGCATGTTCAAACACATTTGGAGTTGGACAACAATGTAGCACAGCTAACTGAATTTAGTGAGTTAAACTTTTTTGTCAAACATGTTACCCTTCAATTTCTGAAATATTAGTGAGCACAGAAAATGAAGACTGTTTACAGAGGTTTAGCTATTTATCTGTGTAACAATAAGATCAAATTTTAACCGTCAGGAGTCTGAGGTATTGAAGACTGACTTGTAAATAGGACCTTTACTTACCTTTACTCAGTCAAAGCAACTAAATAAACAGGTCACGTGCTTGTGACTCCATTGATGTAAGGTGTAGCAGACTAGCTGCAGATTTCCGTAATTATGAAGCTGTCAAGTGCTGCCTAACTGAGTGAGAAAAACTTTATCTTATGGTTGTAATTCAGATATCTTTGTCAGCTAAGCACTGTCTGTGAACTGTAATGTGAATTAAGTTTCAGATTTGTTCAGTTCTGCCTGATTAGAAACTATTTGTCATTCTGTATTTTAAAAGAATTGAGGGAAAAAATCAGTGTTTGCAGCTATCAACAAAGTAAAGTTAGTTTTGGAGTATGCATTGTTTAGTACTATTGCACCTGTAACTGCTAAGTGTGTCCCAGAGTAAGTTGATTCAGACATTAATTTAACTGTAAGATTGACAACTTGTCTTGTGGGAGAAGAGGTGATGAGGAAAACTGATAATTTTTTGAAGCATTATACCATATTATACCAGCAGCTGTGTTTACAGAAAATCAGGTAAGAAAGGAAATAGTTTTCTTTAAGGTAAGAGTCATAGACCCAAGTAGTCAGGGAAACCAGTGAGTGTATCGTAACATCTTCAAATTAAGGCAAGGTGTTTTTCTGGAAAACATCTTTAGATTAGTACAACTCAGTACAAAAAGAAATAAATTAAACATTGTGGCCCGTGATAGAAGAAGCTGGATTAAATATTTTAATAGTCAAAACCAGCCTTTGAAATGTAGGGATTTATTATGCTATAGCAAAATTCAGGAAACAAAATATATTCTTCATCTTCCTTTTTGCAGCTTACATCAAGTATTTATAGCTTTGCGTGTTCCTTGTGGAATCATCATACAGATACATTCCTACAGCAAATTTGTGCAGGGGATGAAGCTGCAGCTGCAAATTCACTTGAAAGGACCTTGTTGTCATTGAAAGGTAATAATATAGAATGATGTTAAGTGTAAGGAATCAATTTTCTTCACATTGTAGAATGTGTAGAAATTCTTTGGTAAATAGTTCCCATTCTCTAACAAAGCCATGCCCATTGGGAGTAACTATATTCTTGGTTTATTTTACCTGTACTGTAAGGCAGAAGGAGGATTAATCATACAGAAGGGGGAGAGAGAGTAGTCTTGTTTCTCAGTATGTGAGAAACTGTGCATTCCACTGTGCATGTTGTAAGCAGTCAATGTCTAGGAGGTTGGAAAGTGGAGGGCATAACAGGATGTTTTCTTACATGTGTTGTAATGTAGGCTTTTATGTCTTTAGCACTGAATTGAGGAAGCTGAGCTACAAGTTTCATTCCATTGGGTTCCACCTGTGTCCAGTGAAAAGCTAGCCTTAGCAGTCAGTTTGTATTTTAGTTTGATGCTCAAAGGCTTGTGAGTGGAGTAAACGCGTATCCTGACTATTTTGCCGCTTTGAACAACTGACATTTTTGTGTGCAATGCTTGCAATGTAGATAATACATGTCCTGAATTGTTTCAGAGGATGCAGCATGCAGCTTTTCTGGGTTATTGGCAGTGATAAACCTGAGAGAATTCCCAAGTGTCTTAGGGGCCTTACTTGATTGTACTTGGCCCTTTTCCTACTGCAGAATCATTCAGGAGTTGAATACTTAGAGTTTTGGCAGAATTCTTCCTGACTGAGTAATTCTTGGAGTTCTCTTCATGATTTTACACAAGATGTATTTTAAAGTAATTTCAACAAAGGTGAATGTTAGGTATGGATGAGGCATCCAGGGACCTAAAATTATGTGTGTTTTTTAAAGCTTTGAGTTGAAAGAAAGGCATGGCAAGTGGAATTGTAATTGTGTTCTGAAATTTGTTGAAACAAGAGCTGATAAATAGCTACACAAGTAATTTCTTTTTCCTAGTTCTTCGAAAACTAACGGTCCATGGCTTTGTAGAACCTCATTGGAATGCAGAGGTGATGGTAAGTGACATGTGCATTTCTCGTTCTTGATTAGAAGTCTTTTGTGTTGATTTCCGGTTTTCTTAGAGCTATGTTTGAAAATCGTTGAAAGGCACACATTTTTATTATGCAAAGGAAGATCAAGCAACATTCTCTCAAAGTTGTCCTACCAATAGTCTAGAGCTGTCAGATCCTAAATAGATTCTAAATGCTAGGACACTAATGTTTAAAAAAAGACGACACCTTTTCTAATTTACACACCACATGATGGTGACGCTTGTTGCTTACTGAAAGATGTCTTACATGTGCTATCTTCCCTCCAGTTAAAAGCATTTTGTTTAGTGATAAATGTGATGCCATACTTGTCCTATCATATTCTTCTGATAAAATTAGTTTGATTGAGATAAAAGCCTGTGGTATGCAGCCCATGGAGAGGGTAGGGTCTGAGAAAGAAACCTGAGCACCTTCCTTAACTGCAAGTGCTGCCTGTTTTGCTGGAGGAATTGAGTACCTACAGCCTATGTCCTCTGCTAGGAAGTTGAGAAGAGGGTAGAACTGGATAAGCATATTTTAAAGGATATGTCTGTAGTTGCCTATCCTTCCTATTACTAGAGTTGCTGTGCTGTTTATGTAATACTAATAAGGACAGTTTGGATCATCTATGCAGTCTGCTTGCTAGCTAATTATTAATTTCACAAGGATATTGTTCAAAATAATCAAAGAGTTCAGTTAAAAGTTATGAGGTCATGTCTGAGCTGGTTACACACCTGAACCGACTTCAGTCTGACATAACTAGTGCAGAATAGACTTCATCTTTAAAAGACACTTTTTTTTTTTTAGGGTTTTCTACATGCCATATTTGAACGGCTGAAACAGTTTCTGGAGTGCAGTAAGTATCTGAATATTTTTCTTTGTCTTCACAGTTAAAGATTAGAAGCTGGGTGAAAATATACAGCCTAGTGCATCATCAGTAATCATTTAGGTGCAACGTATTTTTGTGTAAGTCGAAGCTACTTTAAATGCTGCTGAAACTATCAAAGAAGAATTCAGTAAAAGTGTCTTTTGGTATCCAGAGTAAAATCACCACAATTGTATTTGGTGTCATACTTCAACAACACTTCTTATGAGAATAGATATCTAAACTGAATAGAAAGAATCTTTTTAAAATAAGTTATGTGTATTTTGATATTTTGGTGAAGTTCCTTTTTTCAGGAGCCTGTACTTCAATAAGATGGCTGATCTGGGCTTTGAGCCTCATTTTTAGAAGAGATGGAAACTGCCACCATTTGCCACTTTTACTATACTACAGTCAGGCTCCTTCTGGCTGTCCTTTCATTTTTGACAAGAAAGGTGCATAGTTTCAATAGAAGGAATTGAAGGCCGTCCTGTGCTGAAGTTTGGTGGTTATTGTAGTCCCCTAGAATATGAGGACTGTGGGGTTTCTTTGTCCTAAGACAAGAACTGAGCTGAACCTTTCAATTTCCACTTTTCTAATCAGTAAGTTGTTTTGCAAAAGCAGGTACAGCTACCTTGCAGGATTAGTGTTTACATTTATTGTATCGTGTTTCTGCCTGTACTCCTTCAATATGCCCATTTTTGGTTTTTCCTTTTTTTAGTGAAAGTTTTATCTGTTTTTTTTTCTAATTCAGAATGTTTTCTAGTGTCCATAATAAGTTATTCTTTAAGGTGCAGTTTCTAGGAAAGCACATAATATTATGCAGTAATAGTTTTATTAAAAGGACATTTTTATATTTTCAATGCATACTTATTTTTTGTGTATACTGGCAATTGCTTGCATTATTTAAACAGTTGTTTGTCATTGAATTTCTGTAATGATGTCACAATTGTTGTAGCCTGATTGCGTGCAGTGAATTTCACTACAGCTGAGAGAAATGTTTTAAGATTTTTTTATTCCCAGTAATCATTACCTTGAATTTGACTTTGAATTTATTCTGCCCTAGAACTTTTTTCTGCTGACATAATCTCTTAACTACAGTAAAAATAAGTTCTTTTCCAGTGTTAATTTTTTAAAATTTAGCTATCCGGAAAGAAAATGAAAGTCTGAAAATTTATAGTTGTTAAATGTCTGATTTACCAGGTAGAAGTATAAGAGCAGAAAGCATATGCAGAGATCGTCTAGAAAAGACCATAATTCTGTTCACTAAAGTGGTAAGTAAGATCTCCTTCCAGTTACTGTATAGTTTGTAGTTCTGGAGGAGCAGTCCTTATCCAGACACGTGCCTTAAAGTGAATACATTTCTGACGTTTCAAAGAAATGGAAGGTACTGCAACTTAAAACTTTTTTAACAGATGTATTTTTGAAGAAAAGGGTGTCTGTTTACTCATGCTGATGTAGGTTGCAGCAGTGAAGAATACATTTTCTTAGCTCAAACAAAATTAAGTGCATTCCAATAAGTAAATTATTTAGCAAGGATTTGTTTAAAGAAGAGTTCCGGAAGTATTGGTAAAGCAATGGTAATAGTATTAAGGAATAAAGAAGAGATAGGCTTTACATTTTATTTTTTATAGGTAGTTAGATCACTATTTCCAAGGCTTTGTTAGGTCTATGGAATTACTGTCCACACTAGTTAATTGAAAGAAAATGAACAAAAAACTATCTTGCCTTCTGAGACTTGTATCATGTAATACACTTGGACTTGTCAGCTGGTTCTGTGTAACTGTTATATGCATATTGTATTGGAAGGTAATTTTAATGTTGACACTTGGTCTGTTTTTTTGGTTTTTTTGGTTTATTTTTTTAAGTTAACCAAACCTACAGAGTTCCCATTGTTTTCACATTCTATTCTATGTCCTCTGACACATTATTTTTGGTCTTTGTCATAGTACTTACATTGCAAATGTGCATATTTTTTCACAAACCTGAAGAGAAAGTAAACTCAATTAATAGGTAATCTACCACCTCTAGAAATTCAGATGCAAGAATATAGGTTTAGGCATTTTTGCAGTACTAAAAGAGATTAAAGGAATCCACCAGTGTATTTTAGACCATTAAATGGAAAAGCTAAGTTGAGGAAGCAAATACTTGTACTGCAGTGTTGGTGTTGGGCGAGAGGAAGTTATATATCCCTCATACCTCTTTTACTTACACTGATTCTAATAGGGATGAATTACCTGCTGAAATATTCACTGTTTTAAGTATGGCTGATTATACTTTATTTACTACTAGCAAGCTGGTCCATTTGAAAATGGATATTGTTCCTCATACTTAAAAAAAAAAGTTTGAACGCAAATCAAGAATTTAGCTGTTAAATAATGCTTCATTAACAATTGATACTGATGTCTTCCTAATTTCCTGTCTGTGTTCAGTTTTCTGTAATTTTATATAAATTGGCATCTGTTTTTGATAGCTAGTTTACTAAAGCATTTAATAAGACTTCACTAAAAGTATTTTGATTTCTTTTTTTCTACTTTCTTTTTTATTTTAAGCTTCTGGACTTCCTGGATCAACATCCTTTCTCATTCACTGCTTTGATTCAGAGATCACTGGAGTTCTCTGTAAGCTATGTTTTCACAGAAGCTGGTGAAGGAGTTGTGTTTGAGCAGTTCATTGTACAATGCATGAATCTCATTAAGATGATTGTAAAAAATTATGCATACAAGCCATCCAAAAATATTGAAGGTACTGCTACTATTTACTAAAATAATTTTTTATGTCTTGAGAAACATTTTGCTAGCTATTCCCAACAATTTAACTCCTTTATTAATGTTTTAATAATTATTGAACTATTTATGATTCTGTCTCTATATTGACAATTGTTATTGTAATTTTTATAGTATTAAAGTACATAGATAATGATGTGCCAAAAGAATTTTAGATGCAAAAGGAGCACAAATATCTTTTCTTTTTTGATTGTTTTAGTTTCCACTGAGCTAATTTTAAAACGTATTGAGGTATAGAGTTTGGTTTATTTTCATCAACTAGTTTGTTGCATCTTTCCCGTGAGGTATGGTTGACAAAATGGTGTGTTTTCTGTAATTAACTGATACCAGTACAGTGAAACACAGAAACACAGTGGATTGGAGATGCAGTTGAATATAAAGAAGTTCATATGTTCTGCTTGGTAGGACTGTGTTTAATTTTGGAACTTCATACACTGCTATACGTACGAATTAAAAAAATACCGCAGCCTTTCACATTAGTTTTACATGTGGCAGCGACTAGATAACAATTAGCATTCTCTTTATGAATTTGAAAAAAAGTTTCATAAACATACTGGTATGTGTCAGAATAGATAACTTGCTTAAAAACCTGCTTACCACCTGAAAGTCAGTTAAAATCTGCCATGAAAATACACTTTTTTTGTTTTTCCTCAGAGGATAGAAATTTTTTATTTATTGATTTCTTTTTAATTTTACTTGATTAGTCTTTGATCATTAAGCCACTTAATTGTAATCTGAAATCTTCATGTTTTATTTCAGACAGCAGTCCTGAAACTCTTGAAGCACATAAGATAAAGACAGCTTTTTTCACATCCCCCTGCTGACAAAGGAAGAATTGACCATGTGGGAAGAGGATCCAGAAAGCTTCAGTAAGAAACATGCTATACAGTTGGTTGTAGTTTAATTAGATATTTGTATATGTGCTTCATATCCACATGGTCTCTACAAATTGCCTGCTGCAATATTGGCCATTTTATTTCCTGCAGTCTTACATGGACAAATATTCCCGCTAGACATTCTTTTCATAACAAGAGATTTCTCAGTAGTCTATGATATCCTCATATCCAAATGCTAAACTTTGTTTGAGCCTTAGTTGAAATAATACTTTTTTTTTTCCCTTTGTGAAATAATAGCTGTAGAGGAGACTGGAGGAGATTCTTGGAAGTACAGTCTCAGAGTAAGTGTTTCAGTTTGAAAGAAACCGATTAAACATTCCTGAATGCAATTCTTGATAGTCTTGTAACCCAGATGGGTAATATTTTTCAAAAAAATCCTTAAGTTTCTTTAGATTTAGTCAAGTTTAACTTCATTCTTTTATCAGTGTTCAAACTTGCTGAAATACACGGGAATCTATGCACTTCATATTTTAAGAGGGAGGATAAAGGAGTTTGCTTCAACATTTGAATTATGTAACATCTGGTTAAAGTCAGCAGAAGCTGTCTCTTTTAAACTGATAACTGATGTAACCACTTATGACTTTGTTAGTAGACAGTAGACATGATGAGTGAAGGAAGTTCCAGGTGCATCTTTATTAGTTAATTTTATTCATTAATTAGTTATTATAGTAGTTAATTCAGTTCAGATCAGAAATATGCTCTTGTAGTGTATCTCCCAATTGTAACTGCTGTGGTTTCCTTTGCAGAGAGATCTCAAGGTTTTTCTGCTGGATTATTTTTATTTTAAAACTAAAATACCTAGCGTGGTACATCTTGTATGTTCCACTTGTAAAAGGGTGTTCAGTCCAAGTCACTGACCTAGAGCCAATAAGCCAATACAAAAACAACCTGTGACACACCTACAGTGTGGTCACTGGCTGCACAGCACCAGCTGTTTCACTCCACAGATTCATTGTTCTGCCACAAAACTGGTTGATACAGATGTAGCCATCAAACTCTTGCTGGAGTTAAAGCACAATGTATTGTAGAAAGAGTGGTATTTCTTACAGGACTAATTTTGCTACAATATATTGTGTTTTAAATTAAGACCTTCAGTGTGAGGTATACAGCACTGAAAATTTTAGCATAAAATGTATTTTAATTGCCTTTAATAGATTCTAACCAGATCTTTTAATTTTTCAGCCGTGCACAGAAGTTCTTTTTATTGATATTTTTCATGAATATAATCAAACTCTTACCCCAGTTCTTCTGGAAATGGTTCACAGTCTACAAGGTAAGTTCTTTAAAAAAAACGAAGGACATAAAAAATGTAGAATTGTTTACATTCATAACACACTCTTGTCAACTATTAAACAATTTGACCTTGTAATATCTAATATTGTATAGTGCATTCTCTCTGTATTTTTGAAAGTACATCTTAATATTTTAAAATTACTTCTAAACTTACCATAACGAAATGCATTGTGTATCTAGGAGGAGAAAGTCCTAAAGGCTCTCTGCTTTTCATCATAAATGTTTTAGAGGATTCACAAATGTGGCATTTCTAATTTCATGAGGTTTCAGACTTTCTTGGCAGTGATCCACAAGCAGAATGAATTCTTTGGGTTGTTTTTTGTTGGGAACTTCTTATTCAAATATTGCAAGGCAGTTCATGCTTTGTCTCTGCCAAAATCTTGGGGGGAGAAAAAACTTCAAAATAAAAAGTTTGTTATACTGTCACTTTGGAGAGTCTAGAGGACTTTCCAAATCTGAAGAAGCTGCTTTAAAAATTCATGGGGTTTCTGTATGAAGACTGAATTATTCATAGGTTGGGGAATGATTCATATTTTCTTTGTTTTACTTTATGATTCTTTGTCCCCAAACTAAGTTTTATAATGGCCAGGAAAGATAATAAGTGGGAGTGGCTTTTTTTTTCCCTGTCATTTCAACTCAGGTTGTTTCCCCTAGTTGTGCCTTAGTTGACTTACAATAATTTGTATTCGAGGTTATCAGAAAGGATCATTAAATTTTATCAAAATAAAATAAATACTGATTTTCTGAGTTTACAGAATCTCTTCATAAATTGCTTTGTGTACATAGGTTTTGAGATGGCTCGTGCTGTAATATGGGGAGTAGTAAAAGATTCCTTATCATAGGGTTGATAGGTAATGTGTTTTGTTTTCCAAAAATTACATGAGTTAATACTACCATGATAAAAGGTATATCCATACTTTTTTAACTCTCCTGGGGCCCATAGCAGCTTTCTTCTGCTCTTCAAATTGAGATTTACTGTTGAAGTACTAGATGATATGAAGAATCCATTAATTCTTAAAACTTTGGAAAATATTTACTTATAGGCATGCTTATATAAAAAATAAGGGAACTAGGTCTAGGACCCTCTTGGATGTAGTACTATGTGGTTGACAGTTGTCTGCAATTTACAGATTTTGAGTCTGTTCATTTAAAATACTTGCTTCTGACTTATGTTTATGTTGCTATTAAAAATGTTCATCTCCAAAGAAGTAAGTCAAAAATAGGGTAGGAAAGCAGAGATTTGCTTTTGGTGTATTCACTGAACAAAGTATCAAAAGTGAAATGACTGAACTTGTAAACGAAATAAAAGCAGTGAAAGCAGTCTTAATTCGTGTCTTACTTTCTTGAAGCATTTAAGTGCTTTAAATGCAAGTTTCTTGCATTCCTTGTTTTAGTGACACTTTTTTATTTAACTTTGGCTTGTAGGATCTACCAACATGGAAAATACCAATGCTATACTGATCAAAGATGCTGGTAAATTAAATTTTACTTTATCTTTGAAGTAACAGAGCCACTTTTGTGTATGTGTTTGACTTCTTAAAATTTGCATGAATTCTCCTCTGATTGATGTTGGTCTTGACCTTTGAAAATGTGTATGTAAAAATACACTGCTTTTTGGCTTTTTTCTGGAGCAAGCAATGTCCTTTACTGAACTGTTCTTTCTGCTCTGCCAAGTAAATGACTTTCAGTGCTTTCATGGAGATGCTCTGTCCATTTTACAAGTGAGGAGCTCTTATGGCAAAACATAATAATTGTTTCTTATGGAACCATCCTTGATGATAGAATAAGATCCTTATTGTTCTTTTGGCTTCTAGCTCTTTTCAAGAATCTAACCTTTCTTCTATAGTGTCTTTCTTCTACTATTTCCACCAGAGCTCCTTTTCACCATGGTCTGATAAAACTTTGTAAAGAAAGATATGCTTTAGTTTTGTTTGCTTTATTATGTTCAGGTTACCAAAATGTGGTTTGAATATTAAATTAATCTGATTATTTAGTATTAAAAGATTAACATTTAAGCAAACAATAAGCATAACTATTGTTTTTCCCCAGTGTATAATGCGGTTGGACTGGCTGCTTATGAACTATTTGATAGTGTGGATTTTGATCAATGGTTTAAAAATCAACTATTAGCAGAACTACAAGTTTCTCATGACAGGTAAACATCTTGGTTTGTTATGCCTTCATCATTTAAATACAAACTGTTGATACAAATCTGATAAGATATAATGTCTAATAATTGCTGAGTTGAAAAATACTCAACCTTGAAACATATCCACTAAATGAGTAGAGGTATGAAATGCATACAGATAACTGATACAGTCACAGAAGAGTGTTCTTGATAGTTTATGTTTAAATTACTGTGTGGTGGATACTTCCAGGGTTCTGTAAAAGTACATTGTCTGTCTTCTTGCATACATTAGAGTTGACAAAACCTTCTAAGGATAACCACCTTCTCTCATTTAAAGAAATGAGACCTCCGGAGACCCTAGAGTCCTCTAGGCAGCAAGTCCAACTGAAATCTGTGGAAATAGTCCCTATAAAACTGTAGTTTTATAAAATAGCGATTCGTTCTTCTCTTTTAGTTTAAATACAAGCCCTCTGTAATTCTGTTCTGTTAATTTTGCTGCAATAAATAGGGGAAATAAGGATTTGGGTTGTGTTGTAAAGAGTGAATGATTGCGGGCTTGTTCTACATGAAGAGTTTTTTACAGTCCATCTGCTGTGGTGTTTCCTTCTCACCAAGGTCACCCTCACTTGGATGGCCTTCACATGAGTACCTCTTATTTAGCAAATATCATCGGGTACTTTGAAAGATCATTTTTGGCATCTCAGTACAGACTGAGCTGTCGCTCTTTGTAGCTATCTGGAAGACACTGTTCCTCCCTTTTCCTCAAACTCACTCTTCCCCCAGGGGAAGGACAGTGACCACTATTGTGCATGCTGATCCTTATCAGACAAGTTCAAATCAGCCAGTGACTCTAAATAAGTATGTCCTGTTTTTCTCAGCACAGTTATTAGCGCTGACCCGAATGTCCTTTGAAGACTGTAACTATGTTTTTCTTCTACATTTGCAGTTCATCTTACCAGTGACAATCTTTATGTGAAACATCAACTAATTTGTTTCCTTATACCCTTAGGAGCTACTATAAATTGTAAATTATTTCTGTAATGGGTCACTAGTCAGCTCTTTTATTTCCAAATGCTCTATTTACATAGAGAGTTCGTGTAGAGTGGAAGATCCTGTTAAAATATTAAAATGCTTCCTTTCACTACAGTATACTTCTAAAAAAATTGATTACTTACTTTTGGATGTATAACCTTATGTTAGTGTCAAAGAATGATTGCCACAGTTGTTTACCTGCTGTCTCCTAATGCTTTTATTCTTTTTCTCATTAGACTATTTTTTAAACTAAGATTTCACTTACTATTTACAAGTGGCCAAGTATTCTAGTGGTTAAGCTAAATGTCAGAAGAGCAGGAAAAAATGGGAGATCTTGTATAAGATTGTTCATTTGCTGTTGTGCTCCACCAGAAGCAGTCTCTAAATAAAGCTGCCATGAACTTTGCAGCACATGCTGGCTAAGGCATTTTTATGCTATTCACCCATATGGCATAAGTAAAACTTACTTTGTGTTGTGACAAGTTTTGTGTTGTTGATACAGTTATATTACAGTTCAGAAAGAGAGCTGGTATAACCATTTGGTTGGCATTTGCGATATCCCAGGATGAAATTCCTGTGGGGCAGAAGCTTGTAGCAGAAATTGTCTGGAATTTTGAAGCCCTTTTTGCTTGAACTGCTTTTAATTGCTTCATCATTGGAGACCACCATGGCAATAAGGGGAGGCAGTGGTTTGAATGGAGTGCTGCTTTACCAGCAGCTTTGGAATACGTATGCAGTTCAGATAGAGTGGGTTGAAGGGTATGACCTGCTGTCCCACAGAATGTCCCATGGTGACTCATGCGTGTTCAAGAACTAGTTGATGTTTGGAAGCACAAACCTGTCTGTTGTCAGCAATGAGCGTGGAGTTTGCAGTGTTTTGTTTTCTCTGAGTGTTTCATTACCTGTTGATAGTAAACCCATCAACCATGACCACAGCAGTAGAAGAAATATGGAATTAATAAAAAAAATTCTAAAAGATTTTTAGAAACAGTGCATTGCCAAATTTATAGCTTGCCGTGATCCTTAGTTTAGTACTCATTAATGAGAAACTTTTCCTTAATATGAAAGTAGTTTACTGAATACATTCTTTTTTGTGGTAACTCATTTGTAAAGCAACATTTTCTGCTGAGAGACAAAGTAAAATAGTTTTGACTTGAATGTCTTATGCAGTCCAGACTGCCTTATTTTGGAATATGGTCACTTTTCCCATGTGAGCTTTAGGTCCACCAGGCTTAGTGGTAGACCTGTGTTTAGTCAGTGTGTGCTCTTTCTGTGAAAGCTAATGTTCTGAGGCGAGCTTTTCCCAGAAATAGTGAATGTAGAAAAAGTAGGACCTCAAAAATGAGCACCTATGAGTAGAAGAGTTCCTAGAAACTTAAGTATTAAAAAGCAAAATCTACCCCAAAAAATCACAAAAACATTTTGTATTTTCTCTATCATGGAGACAGAGAGAGAAGTAATATAGAGATGCAGGTAGGACGTATGGATCACACAATAGATACCAGCAGACCTGAAAATCTTTGCTGTCAGCAGACAGTTATGTACTTAGATCATGTCATTTATAACTTTGATTTGATAGTGGTTTGAAAACTGTCCAACTCCAATCTCAAGAAAATCACTTAGTTTTTTTAATACTCTGATGTTTACGAGTTTGTGTGTCAGATACAGGCCTTCTAAGAGTAGAAAAAGTTGTATCATCACAGCTTCTTGAACAAATCAAAGGATTTATTAATGAGGCAATGTATTGTGTAAGTCATGCTTCAGCATGCGTTATTGATGTTTTACTGCCACTCAGTAAACATTGAGCAACCCTGGATGTTATTCCTTGTTAGATTAGTGTTCCAGTCTAATGAATTGCTTTATATATGCTATTTCCACAACTTTCATGTTCTCTGAAAATGTTCTTTGTTTATAGTCTCATAGTTATGGGAATGTTTAATAAAACATACTTACTAAATGTAGAGAAATGTCAACTTCAGTTTATATGGCATCTTGATGGCTAACAAGACATTCAAATGAATCAAATGAAAAATACATTTACAGTAACAATATATTAGTTAAAATTCTATAAATATGGTTCATCTTTCTTAACTTCACATATCTGCAAGTTAAACATATAAATCTGAGTTATTTGATCATTGGGGAAAAATAGCAGCTCTGTGAAATGTTTTTCTCAATCGTTGTTCTGGTTTGTTCTTTCCATTGACTCTAAAGCTGTTTGATTTGTGCCCTTGTCATGGCAGTAGTGCAAGATTAGGTAATGTCTGTTCTTAGAATAGTTTTAGACTGATGAAGTGAACTACTCTGACAGTTGCTGTAGTGCAGTCCTTAAGTTTGCATTTTTAAATTGTATCTGACTTAAAATTTTTGAGCATAAATAGAATGTCAAGGGAATTGCTGGGAACTATAGTGAAAGCAGTAGATACCATGATTGCCATAATAAATTTAACATTTATTTTTATTTTTTTTAAATTGGTGTGCTGTATGCAGAATGAACTGTATCTTTAGGAGACATTCAAGATGCAGTCATTTAGGATGAAAATTATCTTTTTCAGACTAAGTTGGCTTTTCCTGAGCCCTTCTTGTGAAGAATTTTAATGGAAAAGGTTTTTGCTCTGAAGTTGATCCTGACAAACTAAGTCTTTTAATTGTTTTGGGCAATAATATTTGCATCATGATTCTTGGATATCTTTTTCATCAAAATATTCTATTATAACTAGTGCAATGAGTTCACGAGTGCAATTTTTTTTCCTCCTACTTTTAAAGGTATAAACCAATACGCCGACGAGTAATATGGCTGATTGGACAGTGGATTTCTGTAAAATTCAAATCAGACTTGAGACCTGTTTTATATGAAGCAATTTGTAACTTGCTTCAAGACCGTGACTTAGTGGTAAGTATAAATAACTAATCTTTTGGATTACACATTTGTTGTAATCACAGATGAAACAGAAATACCTTACTTTGTGTAAACTTGATTGAGAATTTCATATCATCATGCCTTAAAGTCTGTTGTGTCTTGCAAAAGATTAACCATTGGGAAGATGTGGTGATGTTTAATTGTGGAGATACTGAACAGTAATGTCAAAGATATTAAATGAGCCCTGAAGATGTTCAGTCAAGTGATGACTTTGGTGGGAAAATGAATTCTGAGAACAACAATCTGTTTTTGTAGGAATAAAATTATTGAATATCTTGCAGTAGTTTATAAATGAATGGATACTTTATGTAGTTAGAACAGAGTTATTCTGTGACTAGTCCCTTCACTATACAGCATTGATTGAGTGAGTTTGCAGATTACACCAAGCTGGGTGGGAGTGCTGAACTGCTGGAGGGCAGGAAGGCTCTGCAGAGGGATCTGGCCAGGCTGGATCATGGGCTGAGGCCGATGGTGTGAGGTTCAACAAGGCCCAGTGCCGGGTCCTGCTCTTGGGTCACAACAACCCCAGGCAGTGCCACAGGCTGCGGATGCAGGTGAGGGAGCTGGGGTTGTTTTGTCTCGAGTAAAGGAGGCTCAGGGCAGACCTTATCGCTCTACACCTGCCTGAAAGGAGGCTCTAGCCAGGTGGGGGTCAGTCTCTTCTCCCAGGCAACCATTGACAGGACAAGGAGAATTGGCCTCAAGCTGCATCGAGGGAGGTTCAGGTTGGACATTAGGAAAAATTTCTTCGCTGAAAGAGTTGTCAGGCATTGGAAGAGGTGGATTCACCTGGAAATGTTTCAATAATGTGTGGATATGGCACTTAGGAACATGGTTTAGTGATGGTGGTGCTGGTTTGACAGTTGGACTAGATGATCCTAAAGGTCTTTTGCATCTGTAACAATTCTGTGATTCTATGGTTATTTAGGCATTAAAATTACTTGCTAGCAGGATATGATAAAAGGCATTGGTTGCTAAATTGCTTGAGTACAAGTCTGTGGTTTTAAGCTACAACTTCAGTTTGCCAACAGGTGAGATGAAGTTGAGATGCTGGTTTTGCTGTTGTTTATTTTGTTTTTATTTCTGAACAAACAGGGTTAGCAGCCCACAAAAAAACCCAAAAAATAAACTTTGCTAGTTTGGTAGGTATGTATTAGTTAGTAATTGCCAGTCATAACAATAATTTCTGTGATTCCAGACAGCTGTAGCAGAGTAGGTTGTGTTTCTGTGTCAGATGTTTTTACTGAATGCTTTCTAAGGCATTTCTAAGCATCTACAGGAAGAACAGTGTAATTTGCTGAGTTTATTTGATTCTGTGCTTCTTGGTTGACAGCAAGCCATGAGATAATTCCAAGTTAAACTCCTCTATTGCAAGAGTTTTATCACAGTCTAGATAGATATCTTCGTGTTTAATTACTTCTTGTCCTTGAAGGTTTCGCCTGAGTAGGTTTTTCAATTTCTACCACTTTAGCAATGACAAATAAAATGTAAAGGGTACTAAAATAAAAGTGAATGAAAATGAACTAACTGCATTTCTTAGAGGATGATAGGACACAGAGAATGATTCAATTGCAAAAACATCAGCTGATTTGATATTGTCAGATACTGTGTGGATAATCAAAATGCTTAATGGACGTATGCATGATGCTTCTTGACTTTTGTCTTTCAGGTCCGTATTGAGACAGCTACGACGCTGAAGTTAAATATCCTTATTTGAAAAGCTGTTTGATTAGTTCTTAATTCTGAGTTACTGAAAAACAATTTTAAACTTACTACCAAATTCTTCACATTATATTTTTGCTCATTTGAGTCTTGGTATCCATCTGCAATCCGTATTATTTTTCCTTAATGTTTGTTTACCTGTAGACGACTTTGAGTTCAGAACTGACCAGTTCTTACCAGTAAGAACATTTATATATTCTGAAGAGTTGATAAATCCATAGAGAAAAGCAGGAAAAAATACTTTCCCGTTTCATTTTGAGCTACACTGTCTAGTAATTGATGTGTGTGCATGTTTATATTGTATGTTCACTCTTCATAGACCAAAATATATACTCGTACTGCTGCTGTTAAGGTTGCTAATGTGTAGATACAAAGTTCAGAACATTTTAATACTATGGCTGTTACAACTTCATAGCAGTGGGTTTAGTACTCTATACTGGGTGTTGCCAGACAGTAAGTTTCTTTATGATAAGAAAATATTAAAACTGTATCTAACAAACACATCTCCACACCACTGTGGCTTTCCACATGCCCGTTTCATGCAGTTCTTTCCAACCTGCTGCTTCTTAAAAATATTAAATACAAGTGTGTGGTTAAAGTAGTGCCTTAAAAAGGCGCTACTTTCTGGTTCTCCTGTATTTGTGTTCTTTACTGTGGTCATTACTGTTGTCATTAAGTAAACAGTGAAAAGAGATAAATAGATCAAAGTTTTATTTTCATCACTCAAATTTAGTTTTTTCTTATTTTATTATGACTTCCATGTTAATTTCAACTCGCTTGAGAACAAAGAAAACAAAAATGCAGAGTGCATGTAGACTGTAAACACTGGGATTTTTTTAACATGTCTTTTTCAGTTCAATATTTAACTTTTATCTACTGCCCCAAAAGCTGGAAGACTGTACCTTTGCTTTGACTCCAACAAAGTGCTCCTTCTGGAGAGACAGCCAATTTTACCTGTGAAATCATGTTTACACTTATCAAAACACGAAAGTCGTATACGTTCAAACTGATCGTGTTTGAACTGTTGTGTAAGAGCATATCTGAATATTTTTGCCTTGCTTAGGCAGTGATTGGCTAATGTGCTTTTTTCCAAGTGAAAGAGTAACATTTTGCATGCTTTGTAAGTGTTCTTCAAAGTTTATGGATGTCGTAGAGTTTTAAGGATACAGGAAAATTACAAGTTCATGTCACCAGTTGTATTTTTGACGGTCTAATCTGCATTTCTTTATTTTTCTTTTAGTACCTAGAGTCCATGTTTACACTGCTCTTTCAGCTGCTTCAGGAAGTAACACAGTGTGACACCAAAATGCATGTTCTTCATGTTCTGTCTTGTGTGATTGAAAGAGTCAATATGCAGGTATTTAAAAATATATTTCAGTTTTAGCTTTGTCCTAAGAACACAGAGGAGAACTTGATGTGGAAGGAAAATGTCATCAATTAATAGACTGGTTATTGTTGTCAGAGATGCCTGCGCTGTTGGCATTACTTGGTTCTCTTTTCAAGTCTCATTTATCTTTCATGTAAAATGTTAACTTACTTTTCCTAAGTTACTATGTATTTTTTGTATTGAATCAGCTTTTGGAGTACAGAAGGATTTTCACATCTTGTGGCATTTCTTGTAATTTTATTTATTTATTTGTGATTTATTTTAATTGTCTCATATCTGAACTAATATTTTAATCTATCTTACATATTAAAAAAGATGTTTTTTGGGAAAAATGCTTTGCACTCCTGTGGAGTGTACAGTTAAATTTGTAATTTCTTGTTAGTACTGGTCTGGGTCAGAGTTGCCTCTACAGCACTCTCCTTAACTGCATGATAGGTTTCAAATTCACATTATGAAAATTCAGTACTTTAGTGTTAAAGTATGTGCTTCAGCTTTTACATAAAGAATTTGAAGATAGTTTTGCAGAATTAAACTGAATAGCTGACTGCTTTTGTCTCAGGTTTTGTTGTGGTGGGTTTGGTTTGGTTTTTTTTTTCCAGTATTACTGTATTAAGGACAGAGATAATGCATGTTTTTGAGCTTATCCTCGTCTTTCTACAAATAGTTCTGTCTGAGAGCCAGATGAAGCTTTCATAATTGTCCCTTGCAGGAAAAGTCAGCATGACAGCAGATTTCCCTGCAGTTTAGATCATCTAGAGAAGCAGCATTAAAGACAAGTTGAGAAAGAACCCTTGAATATGTTTAGGTTAATTACTAATTAAATACTTTAGAAGACAAATAGATTAACGTTTTAGTACTGAAGAGCATAATAATAAAAAATGTAGGCTAGGACAAATCTCTGGAAGTTACACAGTCTAAATCCTGCTCAAAGGATAGGTAACTTCAGAGGTTATTCAGCTTTTTTTTTTTTTTTTTTTTTTGGTTTTACTGGGACTGTTTCTGGTCTTAAAGTATGATGTTGTTTAAGAATCCTGTCTAAGTGAAGAATGTATTAATATGAAAATATCTCTGCGTATCAAGTTTTAGATATTTTTAGTGTCCCATTTACTACATAAGCTTGATTGCCATGCACAAATGTCACCATAAGTAATATGTTCTTTTCAAAGTACTCTGTAGTCAGAAGTTAATTCAGTCACAAAGTAAAGAATATGGTGTTTTAGTAAGATTTAAGCAAACTGTATTTCTACTGTGACAAAAGCAGCTCCTACATTTTTCAAAAACTATGCTTGGGATAAATTATTATTCTTGTTTCACAACTAAGAAACCAATTTGTATTCTGAACTTTAGATACGACCATATGTAGGATGTTTGGTTCAGTATTTACCACTCCTTTGGAAGCAGAGTGAGGAGCACAATATGCTACGATGTGCCATTCTAACCACCCTAATCCATCTCATCCAGGTAAAGAATTAGTCACATAAAAGTTGTTAGTATCTGCTACAGTTCTTTCTTGATGATAAAACAGTATGCGGCTATATTGCCTGCAGAATCCATGCTATTCACTACCTCTTTAATACGGATTCTGTGCCACCCAACCTTTCCAACCCCTGCTGCATGTCAAAGAAGATATAGTAGGACTAGCAGAGACCAAGAGAAGTGCTCCTAGGGCAGTGTCTGTACAGGAACAGACTTAATATGGGTGCAGTCTTGATATTGTGGAAATGCATGACCTAAGAGGATGGTATTGTAGAGGTTAACAGCGGAGAGAAAATGAACGGGAAATGACAAATATTATTATAAAAGGAGAAATAAAGGTTCTTTAAAAAGTGGCATAACTTTAAGTGAAGAGGAAACAAGTTTTTACCATAAACAAATTGTGGAAATTCTTGTTTCTGTCCCCTGTGGAGCCTGAAATATCAGTATTTTTTTACTAAAGGTTTATCTCTTGGTCTAGGTAGACACAAAAAGATGAGGCAAATTTATAGAAGAATCTTTTTCTTTTAAGGCATGTTTCTTTAAGTAAGTAGATAAATCCACAGAGAAGCTGCAACTTAGAAACATCAAATAATTAAAAATTTTCCATTATCAAAATACAGGAATTATGCAAATTCAGCATTCCACTAGCCTCAGTTCTCTTAAGCAGTAATATTACAGTATTTTGTAATGCTGTTCAGTAATTGGCAGTAGTTCCCAATTTACTCTTCATTGTTCAGAAGTCTCATGGATCATTTAAAAACTAAATCAGTGTCATAAGTCTGTGAATCTTTGTGTAGCTATAAAAACAAACACTTCTCCTGATTATTAGAATATGTAAACTATTTTGTAAATGATAAGAACCAAAGAGTAATTACTTTCTTGATCTGTAAAACATTCAGCTTTTAGTCACTTGGTATTTGTTAGACTTGTGACTCTTCCAAGAGAGAATGTTTTTAGGAATGTATGTTTATCATTTTTTCTTGCAGACTATTGATAAATAGGCTTAGGAATAACAGACTATTTTATTGTTGTACGAAATGGAAGCAAGTTCAACCTCTGATTTCTTGAATGCATGTTTACGAGTGAATATAACAGCATTGTAGATCTTTTCCATGCTGATTTTGAAATGCTTGATTTAAGGTTTTTGACATACTTTATATTTCTTACTTATTTTGTAGGGACTGGGAGCAGACAGCAAAAATCTTTATCCCTTTCTACTTCCAGTTATCCAACTGAGTACAGATGTTTCTCAGCCTCCACATGTCTATCTTCTGGAAGATGGTTTAGAGCTGTGGTAAGAATGTTTTCTATCTGATTCTAGTTTTGAAACAGTTATTTTTGTATCCCCAGAAGAAAAAATTGTCAAAAGCTTTGAATATTAAAACTGATATATTCTTGTTACCTTACCTTGACATCACCTGTATCACGCCTTTTCTCAGAAGACAGGAGATTAGGGAATTTATATACTCAGCTATTTTTAGTTTTGTTTCCTTTATAATTAATTTTCAGGCAGTTGATACTGAAGATACCATTCTGTAGTGATAATGAACAGCAAGACAAAAAGTCTAGATTCACTATAATGTGCGTGCTAAACTAACAATTTGGTGTGCTTGACTTCAGAAGAACAGTGAGCCAATGGATCTCAGAGCTAGTTACAGGAATTGTCAAAAGTACAAGGATAAAATGTAGAAGTTACCTTCTATATCTCAGACTATTTGGTGAGTGAACATAAAATAAGAAGTGACAGTCTCCTCAGTTTGCCATGAGCCTGATTTATTTGTTTCTGGTGCAGCCGATGCTGCAAGAGGGGAGAACAGTTACCTGGACCTAAGTCAGCACATACTTCTGAAGAATTGGAATTCATAGTTTGTCTTAAAATAGTAAGCAATTCCTTTGATCTAAATTGTAGCAAATGAGATCTAAATTGTGATTTTCAATTACAAATACTTAACCTACAAATGATATGTTCTTATGTACAGCAAAACTGAAATCTATAATGCTGGTGGCAGCAAGTTAAAGTGCAAGAGCTTCTCAAAATTTAGGATAGGGGCCTTCTACATGTATCAGTTCAGAATCTTTATATATTCTTAGTAATACTGATCTTGAGGTTGCTCTTCTGATGTCTGTGCAGAAGAGTATTTTTAGATGTCCAAGAGCATCAGAGAAATCTGGATGGAGCTGGCAGAAACAGTTGAGACTCTAATGGCTTCTTCAGCCAGGAGCAGGAAGACAGCCATTCCACATGACCAGATATATTCTTTAAATATGGTAGTCCCATAAGATCTAGGAAAAAACCTGGAATTTGCTGCTGTGCCTTTAAATGCAAGCTTAATTTATAACTACTGTTTTCAAACCTCAGGAATTTTAAATTGTTATAAACAATGTATGGTAATCAGTGCATCATTTCAGGCATAAAAAAACCCGTAAAAGTGTGAGCTGGTCTAGCACATCTTCTCCTTTGAGGTGTAGAACACAACATGTGTTGTCCTTGCACCTTTCTACCCACCTTCTCTGAGTTCCTTGGCTGGCTACTTAGACATTCTCACTGTTGCATTTCAGAGCTTATGTTGTCTTTATTTTCCTACCTTGACAAGACCTGTGCGTATACTGATGAGCGTGTTGTAAGGACTATTGCTCTGCTTGAAGTATGCTTCTGGTAATTGTTACACGTTGTTGATAATATAGATGGTTTCTGGAAGTTAAAATGTTTACATCTGTCAAAATGATTGCTCAATGTTACTTGTACATCATCTGAAATATTTGGCTTAATCTGGTTGTAGGTTAGTAACTTTGGAGAATAGTCCATGTCTTACACCAGAACTCCTGAGAATATTTCAGAATATGTCTGCCCTTCTTGGTAAGTCTTTTACCAATAAAATTTCAGAGTTTTTTCCTGCTGCTTGTTGTTCATGCACTAAGCAATGCTCCTGTGGCTGCAAGTACTATGGGAGCTTGCAAAATTGTAACAAAAATACAGGAACAGGTTTCTATTGTCTGACT
The DNA here is from genome assembly GCF_000691975.1 of Corvus brachyrhynchos. Classification (NCBI taxonomy): domain Eukaryota; kingdom Metazoa; phylum Chordata; class Aves; order Passeriformes; family Corvidae; genus Corvus; species Corvus brachyrhynchos. Next base: position 677,461 of record NW_008236213.1, on the reverse strand, counting down.
TTCTCCTCTTTTTTAATATTTATCATCTACTTACCCAGTTCTCTGTTTTTTAATAAATTGGAGCTGCTGTACCCAAAAGATAAGACAAATTTCAGTTTATCATTTCAGAGGGTATTTTAAGAAGTTTCTGAACTTTAACACCAAATGTGCCAAGTGTTACTGATATTGATTATATGGGATACTTGCCTGATCTGTTTACAACCAATATGAAGTTATTAGCTTTTCCCTTATTCAGTTAATAACAATGTAGGATGTTTTCAAACTACCTAAATATGTCTATAAACATTTGGGTGAAGCACTAAAATTAAAAGCAGCGGTTTGTTGGCAAAATATAAACTTAATAATGAGAATTAAGATTCAGTGCTTAGGAAATACTGATATTTCAAGTGCTTTTGCTTCATAACTAAAAGGAGTATAAAAAGTCTGTAGTTTAATTTTATTATGTTACTATGTTTGTGTTTAGATCTTTAGCTGTGCTTTTGTAGGTTGCAAAGCTAATAGAGCAAACTGGTTAATTTTTTTAGGGAAATGTGGTCATAGAATTACAGAAGTTAGCCTTTAAATTGATAATTGTTTTCAGCACTTACTATTTTATTCTGACTAAAGGTTAGTAGAAAGTTACATCACGGTAGGCAGGTGCAAGGTGATGTCTTCTGTTATTTCTCCTTGTATACAGGATCTCTAATGACAAAACTGCTCTGTTAAGTAGTGGTTTTATAGTTAAATACTCCAGAGCTACCTCCAAAATTCTGTAGCTGCTGAGTACTTACTGTTGCCATCATCTGTAACTACACACCTACTGTTCCGCCTTCCTGTTGTGTGTCAGTCAGAGGTAGTATCTGCTACAGGAAGCATGCACTGCATGAATGGCTGTGATTTTCATAGTTTGTCACACTGCTAATCTGCTTGAGTTAAATTCAGAAATACTCTGTATTTGTGGTGTGTCTGTTGCTACAGATGTTTTCTCCCCAGTTCTCATGTGATACTTTTCAGAGTAGAGATGAGTAGGAATGGCAACCGTGGCATACTCTGCTAACGAAAGGTGGAGCTATTCAGGAATATTCTATACTTGTAGTAACTTCCTTAATTTATGAGTGAATCCTGGAGAATAGTGATGCTCTCCTTTGGGAAAAAAACCCAATGTTTTTAAATAAATGTTATTTATTCTGAAAAATGAAAGCTGTATGATGCTGGTACAGTAAGCAGTACAGTTAAGCTGGGTGGGCTTTCCTTAGGACAAGCCTTCAAACATGCTTATGTCAAAGGTTTTTTTATCAGGGTTGGGAGTGAGTGGCAAAAACACAGCAGCTGATGTGTAATCACAGAGTGATTCCGTCCTGTGGGCTTCTGTACTGCTTTATTTCCTGAGCATTTTTCTAAGAAACTTCTTTTCTGAGTGTTGAGTTCGTCAAAAATTTTGATTGCTGTAGACCAAAATGATTTTTTTCCCAGCACATTTTGCCAGGAAGTGGAAACCATTCTGATATGCTCTTCGCCTACAAATTCTGTCTGTTGACATCAGGAGAATCTGACTAGACAGCCTCCACGTAACACAGCCATGGTATTGTGATGCTTAAATAGAACTGGAATTTTGAATTAGTGCTAACCTTATTTTAAAACATGGTAGTTAGAAAACCAGTATAATACTGCCCTCAAGCAGCTACTTAATTCACAATGCTTGAAAAAGAGATTCTTCACTTAAATCAAGTGCAACAGTACAGTTAAAGGTGTGGCATCTTGCAAAAGAAAATATATTGATCAGTGATGATCAACTGTGCTAGTTAATTAAATAACTAGCACAGTTAATTAAATAACTGTTCAGTCTTAAACCGATAGCAGAGTTTTTCCAGTATACAAGTAGCAGTACTCACCTGAAACTTCAGCACTTAAAGTCAGACCTCTTCCTGTCCTTCTTAGCATGATGATGTAGCTGTCAGAACAAGGTGTTTTAACAGGGAAGTCAAAATTGCAAAGTCTTGTGTGACTTAACTGTCTGAGATAAGGCAAAAAAGATAATTTCTCAGAGACTGGTTTTCAATTCAGTCTGTAGTCATCAAAGTAAAAGTCAAAGGACACATAAGGTGAAGGGAAGTTCTAAATAGATAGTTACCATGCTTATGTCTTTTGAAGAAGGGTGGAGAAGTAGAGACAAGATGCTCCAGAAACTAGTTCTTGAAAATACAATGTAAGGAATGTTTACCTTCTGACCTTTGTTTTCTGAATTTATTTTTACTGAATGGAATTACTGTAATAGACCTTAATGTAATTATTTTTCTGGTATGTTTAACTTCTACATCAGCATGTAAGTCATTCAGAAAAAATGTCAGAGCTCAACATGGATGAACTAGAAGAGCTGGAAGGCAGGGAGAGAATTCATTTGTGAGATTTCTGAACTGAAAGGGAAAAAGTATATAAATATTTCTAATTTTCCTTTTTTAACTAATCTGAAAATAATATGTAGTTTTTCCTTTCCAGATATAATTGTCCTTATGAAAACATCATTTTGTACGCATTTCAGGGTACTACTGCTGTTGGAAGTGGATGTCAGAGGAGTTATACAGATCAGTTAGATTTGCCTTCAGGAGCAGAATGTTGCATTTGATATGAAGGCTTGATTTCACTTGCATAAGTGACCGACCTTCAAAGATTATGGTGCTATCACTGATGTACAATCATTATTCACAGCATAATTGTCATACTTGATTTTCAGTTCAGCACTGCTGCTACTGTTTAAATTCTGTTGAAATGTAATTGCCCTACAGAGGGGTTGCAGAGTCTCTTTAATACACATCTTGCAATGTATTGAATAATGTGGAATGGAGAAGCATTTCTGCACTGAGGCTGCTGAAAATGGCAGCTGAATCTGATACAATTTCAGGTTGAGAATATTGTCGAAATCTAGACATACCTGTTCCAAGAAGCATCAGGTTTAATGTGCATGGGCTGTATTTTTAAAGGTACTGGCAAAAACCAGATTACTGGAACTGGACTAACTCCTCTGATCCAAAAAACCTGGCAAGAGAATTGATGTATAATTAACTTTTTAAATGTAGTTAGTTGAACATGGGATCTTTCCAGAAAATTTTGGTAAACATTGAGCTACAGATGAGTGAGAGAAGTTCTGTCATTTCCATTGCATCTGTCATACCTGTTTTTTCCTTTTGACCTGAAGTACAATTTTTGCTACACATACTTTATTACCTTTCATCAGTTATCACAGAATCACAGAACAGAAAGTAATGGAAAACTTAGTAGTACTTCATGTTTTTATGACCACTTATTTACAACTGGTCTACTTGCTTCAGTGTCTGAAACTTCAAATATGGTTGTGTGCAGTAAAGAAAAAACCACAAATGCAGACCTCTAAGGAGAACGCAGTGTGTAACTCTAATATGCTACTAAAGCTAAACTCATAGATATATTGGAATCTTTTGATGAGCGTATTGGATTGATAGGTGATATCTTTTCAAGTCAAGAGACATAAATACTCAAAATAAATAATAACAAGAAGTGACCTGTCTGAGTACTGACATATGAATGTACTCATGAATGCAAAGCTGTCCTACGGCCATGTCAAATGGAAGAACATTAGTTAATGTTCTTTTTGTTAGGTAGAACATAGAATGTTCCAGATGTTAAAATGGAAAAGCAGCCATGCTCATGGTATTCTGTTATCTGATACTTTTTATGGTAGAAGTTTTTATATATAAATATCACTAGGTGTAAGCCACACTTTCATACAGGCTGCTTTCATCTAAGCCACGGGAAACATACGAAGTCTTAGCCAGACACTGATTCCATCTGGTAAAGGTATTTTATTTAAAATTCATATAAAAGAGTTTTCCTGTTTCCTCACCATGATGATTTTATTAGATATTTTAAAGATGATGGAGCTGAGGTCCACTTCCTTTACCAAGAGTAGTTTGTCTCCCAAACTGGTTTTAAGAAAATTTATCCCTTTGATGTTTTTTGGTCTCTTTTGCCTTGTTTTTAGACAATATGGACTTTCTGCACTAGTATCAATATCCATGTGAAACTTTTGAAATTTTTCGTTTTGCTGTGACTTCTGCTTATACATGTTTCAGAGTGATTTTTTTTTTTTCTTAAACAGTCTTACAGGTAGTGCCTGAGGATATATCTTTTTTTCTCTCTTCAAGCTGCTACTGTACATCATCTTCTGTGTGTATGTGTCTCTGAGATGGGGATGCTCTCATCACTGAAATAACGGAGCTATGCCCCACAGCTCAGTGTTTGTCAGCTCAGTGCCATTTGATGTGGCATCTGGGTCAGACAAGGAGAACTGCAATCTTTATTTCATTCTTTCTGCTCAGCATTTACTGACTCAATGTAAGAGAGATCATTTATCAGTAATCGCAAGTCTCTAAAGTATGTGTTTCATTTATTCTGTCTTTAATGTCTTCTTACCCCCGGTATTACATCCAAAACCTGACTTTCGTTTGTTTGCTTTTTGTTTTTAATTATCATTGGCTTTTGAGGTCATAGGATTTCTTGTGCCTCCATTTGAGCACGAGAGCTGTTGTCATCCCACTTCTGTAACTGTCTCTGCAGGAAGAGGCAACCTGATTGGCGCTGGATCTAAGATCTTTTTTCTACTTGTTGGCATCTGGCACTATAAGCTGTGAGAGGAGAAATACTTTTAGAAGCAAATCATCTTGGTTATACTTCAGTTTGGTGATCAGGTTCTGAATTGTGATTTCTGTTTTTTCCAGAGCTGAGTTCAGAAAACCTCAAAAATTGCTTTAAGATCATCAATGCTTATATTTTCCTTTCATCATCTGAATTTTTGCAGGTATGTTACCATTATATAAAGATTCATATTACCACCTCAGTTCCTTACTGGCAAACTGGTTTTTCTCTCATCTTGGAACAAACCATACACACAAACATTTATAGTCTTATTCATTTATGGGTATACAAATACAGTGTTCTAATGTTAGCTCTTTATGGTGCACAGTGGACGCTCAAATCAGATTTGAGAAATACTATTATTTAGAATTAATGCTTTGCAGATTGATTTAGTAGTTTGGTATCTGAAAAGGTCCTGTGTTGGGTAATAACAGTTACTCTAATTATCCTACCAGATTAAAATTATGAGTATAGATTCTAGCGAGAGTTGAACTAGAGATATTATGCCTTGTTGTCACACCTTCTTCATTAGAAAAGTCTTTGAGATTGATTGTTTAAAAGTCCTGCAATGTTAAAAACTCAACAAAATGCTTAGATTAGATTTTAATTAGTTTAGGAATGATGAAAATTTTAGCAGATACAATCTTTGAAGAGAAACTGGGTCTTTGGACATATGTAAACTATAAGGAATTGAGTTTTTAAATACATACAAATATATAAAATGCTTGGCATAATACCTTCTTTTTCGTTTTATTTCAGATGTATGCTGCTGACTTATGCCGGTCATTTTGTGAGCTTTTGAAGGACATAACTACTGAAGGTCAAGTTCAAGTTTTAAAGGTGGAGTATAATGAAAATAATATCCAGATACTCAGCTCTGTACATGTAATATTTTCAAGTAGAATGTAGAGCATGTAGAGGAAACCAATGCATTTAGCAGAACTTGACATTGGAGTCAGTGGTGGTTTAACTATTAAAGTCTGTGCATGTGTGTAGAGACCTAGTGAATATAGAGCAAACTTTTCCAATCTTTACTGAATGCTGTGTGTATGTGGTCTCCATGAAATTCCTTTGCGTCCCATACTTGCATTTGTACCTGACACAGAGTGCAAACAGTCTTTGTTTTGTTTGCCTTTGGCATAAGTTGCTGTTAGAGTAGCCAGAACTGCTTAAATGGAGTTGCTCAAGGTTTTTCAAAGTTATATTTTCATGTAGCCTTCTGATGGTGTTGTGGAACTCATAAGCTTTTGAAATATTAATAACAGTACTTTGAATGTGTCTTCTGAAGAATTTCAGGAAAAAAAGTTGGAATATACATTGAAAGATAACTTGAGTAGTAGCTATAGTGTACTACTACTACTTACATTTCCAGTGGTTACACTAACAGGGGGCTCTGTGTTGCTTATGAAAACTTGGACTGGAATTCAATTAATTGTAAATGCAATGAAGGATATAAATAGGATCCCACCTGTCTCTTTGGTGGGTCACACAGCTGCTTGCAGAATCCAGGACAGAAAACAGCTGGTGAAGTTGATAGCCTTCCCTGTTTGTAGTTACTGTTGTGAGGAGCGTAAGGACTCTAGTTCTGAAACTTAAAATGTCAGTTCCAGGCTATCAATGGTATTATTTAAAGTCTATAGCTGGGCAAATGTTTTATGCAGCAGCTTTTAATCAGATTTCTAAAATGGAATTATGCTGCTAATACAGAATCATTTATTCATTCACTTGGGTCTCAGTGTGGTCTTGCATTAACTGCAAGATTTGTCTAGTAAACTGAACAATTTCCTAGTATGCCCTCTTGATTCCAGAGGGATAAGTGAGCTGTAATCCTTGTAAATCTATTTAGAAAAAGCAAAAGTTTTGTCAGGCTTCACTATGCTGATTTGTTAAACAAACAAAAAAATTATCTAAGATAAGCATTGGGAACAGAAACACCCAGGGGTGTTTTCTGTAATAGTTTCCTACAAACAGCTTTAGCTGGATTGAAAGTAGGCATTAGAACAGTAAATAAATTAATAAAGTTTAAAAATACTAATTTGGACTGATAAGACTATTTATTGCAAGATTGCTGGGGCCCGATGTGACTTGGTTTGCTAATTATCTGACACAGACAATAAAAGGTTTGAAAAGACTGTGCAAGGAACAAATGAGTTGGCCAAAACTTCCTGTACCCAGAAAGATGAGTCGGGGAAAAGTTACGTTTACCTCTGTACATAGTAAGCTTCTTTTATACCTCTGCATATTAAAGGTCTACAAAATTGAGAGGCACTGAAAAGGGTCAACTGCTTAACACCTTTCTCAAGGCAAAAAATAGAAATTAAATTAAATTAAACTAGTAGAAACAAGGTTCAAGAAGGAGAAAAAATATTTAGGAGAGATTGGACAAGAGCACAGAAGAGTAGGTCTTTGTGGAAATTCCTCTGAGGTGGAAGTCAATGGAGACTAAGAATATTTGAGTGAGGTACCTTTATGACACCTTTATGTGCTTTATAAATACATCAGTGTTTTTATACATGTGCGGTCTCTGTCTTTTCCTGGAAGTAGGAGTGAGCAGCTCTCAGCCCATTATTCTCACAGCCTCTTCCCATCTCCATCTTGGTACGAGGGGAGAGCGCAAACATCTGGGCAAAAGGAAAACTGAAGAAGGCAGGAAACAAGTTATTTCAGGGAACAGCACATGGTGGGGGAAAGGAGCTGAAAAACAAAGAGTAAAGAGTTTATACATTGGGAACCAGAGCAGGGTACACAGAATAGCACCTCTGAGAGCACACCTGCAAAGAGCTGGTAGGTCCTAACCAGTGGTTTCTCAGAAAAGCGACAAGACAAAGCTATGGAAGTAAGCCCTGAACTGCTGGTACTTTGCCCTGTCAACCACCTCAGTCTGCTGCTTTTCCTGGAGCATGAACAAGGTCCCTTCTTCCAAACCATCTCATCAACTTTGCCTGGGCTGTGGGGAGGCTTGTGGGGTGCTTGGCTAGATGGGTTTTATTGGCATGTCAGCTTTCACCATGTGTGTTTATGCAGATCAGGTTTGCAGAATACTAGAATATAGTTTCAGAAATCTGGGGTTTGCTGGTATTTAACAGTAAACATCCTATATATGTATATACCAGTACACATAGTTTTAAAGCTTCAGTTAACATTTATGAATGTACTTTACTAATTGTCTACTTTTCTTTTGTTCTTAAGGTTGTAGAAAATGTCTTAAAAGTCAACCCTGTGTTGGGTCCTCAACTGTTTCAACCCCTTCTGCCATCAGTATTCAGGGGGATTATAGATGGGGAGGTAAGAGTTGCTTTAACTACTCTCTACTTGTCCTTTTGAAAATGACATTTCCTTCCATTATCTGGCCCAGTCTTTTCATACTGATGTTGCATTTTCTCTTAAGAGCATCTGATAGATTTTTGACATCTATTTTAAAAGTCTGCCAAAGTAACACAGTAGCACAAGATAAAAACCAACATACCTGTCACTTGTTTTGTCATGTAGTGTTTATTTTAATAAAACAGCACAAATTTTATTCTGCTGTTCTGTCGTTCCTTCACTATTAACACTTTTAAGGGCTGTAACTCTATGCCTAGTTTAATCCTTACTAGGTGTTGGAGTTTTTTGTTGTGTTTTTTTAAAAGATACATACTATTCCTTTTTAAGTGTACCTGGACCAGAGAAAAACAAACTGGACCAGGAGAGGATCAACTTGACCTTCTATTCCTAATTGGCATATCTAATATGAAGAGCTGAAGGATGTGAGAATGCTTTGTGTGAAATAGAGGTTTTAAGATTTTGCTGGCTTAGATGTCTTAACTTCTCCCTTTTCTCTCTGTGTATTTAACAAACTTCCATGTTGGATGAAACTGAGTAAAATCCAATATGCTTTAACTGTGCTGAACCTTTCAGTTCTAGCAGGAATTTTTTTTTTCATGTTTTTTGGCTTCTTTGATCAAAACCTTTGTTTTTTTCCAGTTGAAGACTTTCAAATATCAATATGTGGTTCCAATTATTGAGTTAAATAAGATTTCCAAACTTTAGCCAAGTAATACTATGTAGCAAAGTACTTTTTGCTGTACAAAGCACAAAGATAGTGAGTGGATTATTAAAATGTCTTCTGATTTAAGACTAATAAATTCACTATACCTTATTCAAAATGTATTAATTTGGGTTAGCATTTTCAGGTAGATGTTGGCATTTTGTTTTTTAAGTAGGCTATTCTACAAAATACAGTTATATTCTTATGGGCTGAATTTAATATGAAAAAATCTATAGCTTCTTTTAAAAGTAATAACCAAATATAATAAACTAATGAACTTATTACTGTATCCAGTTATTTTTAAGACACCTACAGATTAGTTATTGGCAAATGTATTATAGTTTCTATCTGGAAAAAGTAATGACTTCAGTAATACTAATTGTTCTTAATGTTACTGAAATAATCAACTTCAAAAGTAATTTTTTAACAGTATAAACTGTTATTTCCTTAAGATACATGTTTTAAAATTTAAAGTGAAATCAGCTTGCAAGTATTCTTGACTGTTTGGACAAAATCTACTTTGAAATTGCCATGGTTTTGATATTGTAAGAACTGAGAACTCTGTAAAGATTGCTCACTCAGTTTTCTGTTCCTAGAGGCTCTTAAATTGCAATTTATAATTTAAAATACAGTAAAAGACATAAGGGCTGCATACAAGTATTTTCCATGTATTGCTGCACTGTGTGTCAAATACTTTCTTTTAGTTAAACTAAGCAACTTTTGTTTTGGTTCATTTTTGTTTCAGAGATACCCAGTGGTGATGTCTACTTATCTGGGGATCATGGGTAGAGTTCTACTACAAAATGCAAGGTTTTTTTCATTACTTTTGAGCCAGATGGCATGTGAATTGGGTCAGGAGGTAAGGTCCTTTTTTATCCTTTTGGGTTTTTTCTATCTCAGTATTTCAGCTGTATTACATAGGGAAGTTTTGCCTTCTTTTGACCTGAAGAAACTTTTGCCTCGATTATCCAAGCTCCTTGAAAAGGGGCTCTTCCCCTTCCTGTTCTCTTTTCCCTGAACACCCTGTAACAACTTTTACATGTTCCTGTAATTACTTAAAACATCCCGTTAAAATTTTTATATAGTCCCTAAATTCTCTTCCTGTTGCATCGCACAGTGTAAACCCCCTTAGTTCACATGCAATTGTAGGGTGAGAATTTCTTTCCCTGTGCCATCTTGATGGGTCTTGCAGGGTGGAGAATGGTCTAATCATTCTCCCTTAAGTTTCTAGAGTATCAGGTTAATTGTACTACAGTTTCCCTGCTGAAGTTACTGAGGTTCTTTTGCTACAAGTGTTGCATTATGTCTTTAAGTGAAATTTTAATAATTTTCTTTTCTGGGGTATAATACAGTTTTCAAACAGATAATGACAAGTCTTTTTTTTTTTCTTTTTAAACTTGTCACTGTGTAAGTAAAACAGAATAAGTCCATGTGCTTTGTCTGTATGAGACTGTTAGGGGAAAACTGAATAATTCACTGTCCTGAATTAGTTCCCTCTCCATAAATGAAATGCAGTTCAAACATCTAGGTTACAACTAATGGTATGGAGGGTTCAGCGCCTGGAAGCATTGTCATAGAAAATTTAAAAAGTACCTGTCACTTGCTACTTCTGTCAGATATACAACTGTATAGTGTCTTTCCAAGACTAAATAATGTATTCAATTGGTAGAAAAATTAAAATAAATTATTTCCTAAACATGCTCATGTACTCGTAACTGAAAAGGAACGTTGTGCTTCCTGTTGCAGGTGGACCAAATTCTTGGTAACATGATTGAAATGTGGGTTGATCGGATGGATAACATCACTCAGCCAGAAAGAAGAAAACTTTCTGCTTTAGCATTGCTTTCTCTTCTGCCATCATTGAATAGGTAAGCAAATGTACAATGCCTTAAATAAGAATGCTTCAAAGGCCCTTGGTATGGTTTTTAAAGTATTTCACAATTCTGCAGCTAAGTATTCCAATATGAGTAGTTCTATTTATTCTTTTTTCTTTCCCCCCGAGAGAAACTTAAAAAGATGGAATTTCCATATTACATTATATTATCTTCTTATTTGGTTTCATAGCATTATAGTAACCTTTCTTCTATTTTATAGGAAATGTCATTTAGTAAAAGTGAGGAACTAGCACTGCAGATTTATTGTCGATTCTCATTAACTCTGAACTATCTGCTTCTCTCATCTGTGATTAAGTAGTTGCTTTAGTTGGCATGTTAGTATTTTGGTGTCCCTTCCAGGGAACAATGTTCAGTTTTCTTTCCTGTTGTGGGTGATCTGAACTTTGATCCTGGTTTTCCCCTTCATGACGTTAAAAGGAACAGTTGCTGTGAAACAGTTTTTGCACTGTAGATTTTTTAGCAAGCAGATGTTACTGTTGTCCTTTCAGTAGCCATCATCATTGCTGGATGTACATAGAAAAGGAAAGTTTTAAATGCAAATGCTGAATACACTGACTTGTAAGTTGTCATTACTAGAATTCATGTATAACACATGTTTAAGTGAGAGTTCAGTCCATAGTTACCTTTAGATTATTTTTAACTGTTTGACATTCAGGAAGACAAAACTGCATGAGTTTACCTTTAGTCTGCTGGGTTTCCTGAGCAATCTTTAAGTGTTGTCTGTTGGGAATTTAGATATTGCTCCCAAATCCTAAAAGCTATGTTAGTATCTGTAGAATATGTAATAGCTGTCAAACCTGTAGACTATGTAGTCACTATCTAAAAAAAATGAAGGAACACTTACGTGTAACTTAGAGACTTCATTGCTTTTTATATGCACAGAAATTTTCCCTTTTTTTGTCAGGTAGATAATCAGGGTAACCACCTAGCTAAAGGTGAACCAAGCAGTTGCTTTATGAGAGGCTTTTCCCAGTAAATGTAACAGTATTATGTTGTCTATAAGTATATTTGAAATGTGTTTAAAGAGGTGTTAGCTAAAATTTAAGGTGCTGAACTATATCTGTCTTCCTGTGAAGTTTCTTTTAAAGAGGAAGGAAAAAAAGAAATTCCTTTAGATAACCATGTTGTTTTGGACTACCTTCAGCTGCTCCAGATTTCCTGCTGTAAAAGCCAATTATTTCTGGCAGTCCTTAACATCATAAAACCTTCTGCAAATGACAGCTTTATTTTTCAGTTACTCAAATCATTTAAGAAAGCTGCTTCTTAAATAAAAAGCCTCTCTTTAGTGGACATATTTATGTCAAAGCTATGAAAATTTCACTTATACAATTGATAGACTGCCAAACCTACCTTCAGACAGAGTGTGTGAAATGGATTCTGCCAATTGATTGTTTCTTTTACTAGAACAATGTGAGTCACTCTGGTTTTGCTGTATCACAGGGATTATACTTGCTGCATCCTGTATCTGTAGGCTTCTTGTGCAAGTCCATTTGCACAGTTGAAGCAAAAATGTTTTAAATATAATATAGTATTTAAACAAAATGTTTTGATTCATATAAGTGTTTTCAAGAAGAGCTAAAGTAATTATTCCTGTTGGAATGCCTCACTAAGCAAGTTCCGGATTAGGTTTTGCTTTGGATATCAAAAGTAAGTTCAAGATTTCTCAGCTGCAGAGGCAGAACAGAATTTTGTCTCCTGAGAATGATGGGCTGTCTTGGGAAGGCCAAGGTGAGGGTGAGATTCTTCCCTCAGCTTTCTGCTCTGTGATGGTCAAGATTGGTACCAGTAGCAAGCTCAGACTTTCAAAGTTCTGCTGTAAGGAAAACAGGCATCTGTGCTGTGTCTAGCACTTTGTGAGAATTTTCCTCCTTTTGCCAGTTGCTTCCTCTAGCCTATAGCTGAAGCACTGGTTTATTTTTGGGAGGAAAGAGAGGGAGCAGACAAAAATAGTGGGAGGGGAAATGAAGGTAACATGTGTTTTCATTCTTCCCTCAGAGTTGTTTTATGGATAAAATGTTAGGGGAAGTATTAAACAGTGACCTTTTTTATTCTCCATCTAAACTCTATAGTATTGCTTCATAGATATTAGGTATTTCTCTAGGTAGTGATCATGTTTATAATTATAAATATGTGGAACTTGGGATTTTCTGCATTTTAGGGGAAGGTAAAACTTCCATCGTTATTAATTTAAAACCAGTATGACACAAATAATTTTCTGTTTCAAGTACAGCATCTTTGACAGTGTCATGAGTGAAGGATTTTAGAGCAGATAATACAGGATTCACTGCAGAGCAATTGTTCACAGTGGCTCTTGGGCTGACTAGTTTGACTAAGCAGGTTATAAAGTGACAAATTATTAGCCACACTGTAATTTTCTCATGTAGGCAATACCATCCAGAGACAGATGCAATGACATGCTTTTGGTACCAACAGTAGTGCTGCATTTTAATCATGTATGCATGTCCTTCGATCTATCATCCTGTTTATCTTCCCACAGCTGCACATTGTGTCAGTGGTTAGAAATGCATATTAAAAAAAGAACAATAACTGCTGCTTTCCTGTTTAGTGTGTTGCAGCACCTTTTCACTTAATGGTAATTTCCTGGTATTACTTAGGGGTTTCCCCAAATTAAATGATGCCTAACTGTCTGCATTTGCTATCCAAGTGCGGTCAATCGATGTTAGCACTTTTTTGTGTTTAACAGATATATGCATTGCCAGTATTTTCCACATTTTGTATTCTTACTGCCTGTTTGTCACTCATATCCATCCATGTCTGTTTTCATTCATTTATTTAAAAAAATCTTACTATTTCAAAAAATAGGTTAAAGACCTTTGCCTTTACTCTGTTGTATATAACAGTAGGGTGCAGTAATATTCAGGCAGTAAGGATGCACTTGTGGAGTTACAGCGTCTCCATGTTCAGTACATGAGGAAAGTGTGGATAGACAACACAGTAGCTCTACCAGGAATGGCTTTTGGAAAAACACGTGAGGACTTGAAGTTTTTTGGAGGAAAATTGTATCTGAGCTAGAGTGTTAGACATGCAATGTGACAGCAACATGGATGAGTAAATTCACAAATGTCATGATTTCCTGGTCTAGTTAAGTCATACTCAAGCTTGTCTACAATTTTAATGGCTTGCTTGTGAACATTCAGCTTCAGGAGTGCTCTTCAAGACTGAATTGAGTTTTATTAGATGTGCCCCTGGTCCCTAAAATAGTGCCTAGTGAATATGGTCAATAGCAGCATTCTACCTCCTATTTATTGTGGAAAATGTGTGGGGCCCCCACCACTATCTAGGGTTCTGCATTTTGAGATTTTCAGCATCCTTTGTAGTTCCTGATGCGAAAGTGGTTAAAATTGTATTATGTTCCCTTCTCCTACATGTATATATATGGAAATAATTAGCTTGCTTACTGCAGTATAATGTCAGTACTAGTGTTTTGGAATGTCCTTCTTTGGTGATATTGAAAGCTTTTAATGATTTATTTGGCTAAGTAGGTATCTTTTTTATTCCTACAGTTGTGTGTATTTTAGTAGAACACAAACAACACTGAAGGATGCTAAAGAGTGATAGGAACCTTTATTCTCTAATAAAGAAACGGAAAGAGATTTTGGAAAGATTATAGTGTCAATGATCAGCTTGGTTTGGGGTGGTACCTAACTGTACCCACAGGTAGCATTTGACACCATGCTGAAAGCTAAGCACTCCCCTTCTGCAGGTGAGTGTTATTTCTGCTATGTCTGTCACTCTTGAATGGGAGGTTGCCAAGTTTCCTTTTATTCAAAGTCAGTCCTTTCCAAAATAGGCCACTAATTTTGGTCCTTGAGGATAGGTTCATTTTTGGTGGACCTACCTGTGTAGAGTGGTACCACTCTAAAGTAGAGGAGACTCTAAAATACAAAGTATTTTAATTTATCTTTCTTCATTTTGATTTCTGCTACATGAGTAGTGGCAGTTTTTATTTTACCCCTTTGAGTCAAATATGTTTATGTATTGTGGGGAAAGGGTTAAGAGGTGCTCCAGGTTTCTAATTTTTATGTAAATGAATGTCTGCTTTTTCTCATTGTGTATCAAGTCTGATATGTCAGCCAGTATGAGTTCTGCCAGTTAGATAACTGGCATTTTGTGAGTGTAGGTACTTGCAGTATGCAATTATAAATCTTCATTAGGTTATTATAGAGTTTTGCCTCTGTCATTTGTTAAAATTAGTTAGAAATTTTAATTTTCCTCTCAAAAAGTTGTCTATATGTAATGTTAGTAGATGGCAAGAAAGTGCCTAATAAAATGTCATATTCTCCTTAGGATAGTTATGTCCTCATTTATAAAGTCAGAATTTCTTACATAATTACTTGTACATCCTCCTTTCTTTATAGGGATGATACTCTGAAGCTATTTTATCTTCCTCTCCATTTTTTTAATCCCTCTAGTTAAAGGTACGCTCACCCACGCCTCTAATAGACTGTTAGCATTTAAAGGAGCTCTTTAAATTATGATTTTGCAGTTGTCATCACTGTTTGGCCTTGGATTTATTTAGCTTGCCTGACAGGTATCAGTGCAGTTTTAATGATAAGAGTGGAAATTGTGGCTTTGGTCTTAGTCTGACTATCAGAGTCTGCATAATTCAGAAGGTTACATGGAGCACTGCCAACTTCTTTAATTGCATGTCACATTATGGCACTGGCAAAAGGATGCACTCATTAAACTTCTTGTTCACAGTGTCCATCATTTTTTCTCCTACACTTGATTGCTAATATGGTCTGGTCAGGAGCACATTATCTTTTCCTCTAAGACCCTTAAGCCTTGATTTCAAGGAAAATTGTACCAAGTCATGGCAAAGAATTATGTCACTAATTGCAACTAAACTGTTGCAAAAAACTAAACTGCAGTCATAAGGGTTTGGTGGCTGCTGCTATCTGGTTTTTGTTTATGGCCTATATAAAAAATTTCAGAAGTCTATCCTAAAACTATTTTAATTATGATTTACCCTAAAATTTAACATTTTAATTATATAAAAGACAGTGAAAGATAACAGACTAACTAGCTTTCTTCAAACTCTTTGCAATGTATGATTTACATGTTTGCAAATTAAATATTGAGTAAGTAGTGACTGAAGTATAGCATACTGCTAAAAATGTGTAAAAATCACAAGATTTTAACAAAAGTAAAAAAAAAAAAAAAACCCAAAGCATAGATTTACAGCTGTTTTTGCAGCTGGGTTTGTTCTGAGCTGTTTTGGTATCTCTGCTTATCTCTCTGTGCTATACTCTGTGAAATCTGAGACTGCCAGAGAGCAGCTGAGATTTTTCAGTGACTTTCTTTAACAGTGCCAGACTATTATGATAAGATACCAGAAGTGATAAACACTACAACCCATGTCTCTACAAGAACTTCTGCAAATAAGTACTGTCTTGAAACAATAATGTTTCATATTCAGACAATTTAATGAGAAAGTGAGGGTTTAAAACAAAGCATCAAGTTTTGATATTAAAAAAGTGCCTAAGTATAAAGAAAGCTTGTACTTTTAAGAAACAGCTTTTGTATTTTGTGTGTGGGTAGTCTCTGTAGTAGTTGTTAGGAATTGTTGAAATTTTCTCTTTTTGTTAAATATCTGGAGCTATCAGTTGCTAATGCCAAGTGTATGCCCATCCTGTCTCCTAAACTAGCAGGCAGAGCGTGGTTTTGCAATTGGGTTTAGTTTTGATTAAATTTCTGGAAGTTGAAATTTAGGAAATTACTTTGAGTTCTTTGGACCTGTTGGTTTGAATTGCTTTCATATTGAGTACACTAATGCTTTTATACTTCAAACAGATTTTGCTAAATGTTGCCGTGAATAGTAAAGGCTAAAGCTATAGTGTTATTGTCAGCATATCACATCTGTGGGTTACATTCATGGCCAACCTTCTTTATGTTACTGTTTTGTTCACAAACTTAGTGGTTGCTCCATAGAAGACTTAGTTATCTGAATAAAGAGAAGAAATTAATTCTAACAATTTCTCAAAGTGAGCTTTTAGTTTCACGAGAGCTTTCTGTCATATTATTTTACTGGAGTCCAAGGTCAAATTAGATTTATAGACTGGAAACTTCTTTTCATATCCTTAATGGGAAAAATAATTCTGTAGTTTTCATGCTGTGGAAGAGAAATTTTCAGGAAACAGAGCAGCAAGTCAGGGTTCTTACTTAAACAGAAATATTAAATACTAGAAGCAATCTGCAATACTGGAAACAATCATAAATTTTTAGATAAACTAGATAATGAGAAACTGAAAAGTGTTTTGGGATCTGATAAGTTAATAAGGTGTCAACAGTTCACCTGCCTACTGGATGTTAATTAAATGTTGATGTCTATGCTACCCAAGCAGTAGTTTAGTACCAGAATTACTTTGATTTGTATTCGTATCTAGAGATAGTGTGGGCAGAAGGAAGTAGGTATTTGAAAAATAAAGTTGTACAATAGCCTACCTGTGGGGAATAAAAGTAAGACCTGCAAGAGGAGATAATTGCTAAATATACAATGGGAGGGCAATAGATAGATTCACTCTTGCAAGCTTAAAAGAATAACTACAGTGCTAAAAATTGGTTGTCCTCATTCATGAGCTTTACCATAATTTTGTAGTTATTATGAGCATGAAATCCCTTCTCAGAAATTGACTTTTAACCTGGTTTTTGAACTTTTTGCATGTTTTCTGCTATACGTAAATGGGATTTGGATGATTATTTTGTGCTACCTAATATTCATTATATTGGCTTTAATATAACTTGGGTGGAGTGCTTGTATGTTCTTTCAATTACTTTGAACCCATAATTTTATGCACAATTTGACAAATTGCTGTTACTCAAGCTTCATGCTTGTATTTATAAGGAATCACTGTTGAACGAGATTTTTTTGTTAAAAAGCCAATAGCATTAGTAACTTCAACAATATTAGTATATTAAGATAAAATTCACTTGTGGGTTCAAAAATAATATTCTCTGTTAACCATGTGAAGCTGTATTCAGGTACAAACCTAGCAGTTCTCTCACTGCAGAACAAAATTGTCAGTGAATAAAATGTACTACTATGAGAGCTGCCTAAGCTTGTTGTGTTTCCTGGGTTTTTTCATACAATTTTCAAAAAGTAATGAATTTTATTGTTTAAGTACAAGCCAGTTTGAGAAATGCTGATCCAAGTTATACGTGTATCCCAGCCTTTTTTATGATTTTCCCCAAAATGGTATCAGTTATGTGGCACATAATTTTGCATCTTGTTCTTAACAGATACTGCTTTCAGATACTTTAACAATACGTAGTATTAACAAAATAGTATCTCTAAATTACATTGCAGTCAGACCTGCAGGCCTTCAGGTGCAGTATTTACAAAGTGTAAACCAGGACTTTCTCTAGATTTCCTAGTGCAGAATGGAAGAAGCCATGATCTTGATTAGGACATTTTTTTCCCCCATTTTGGGCATGGGATTCAACAGCAGAAGGGTCAGCGATGTGCTCAGAACGACAGTGGAGCTATGGTTCAAACAAAAATTTTGTCATTATTCATAAGGTACTTTCAGTACAAGACCACAGAGACATTCACTGGTTATCAGCTTTCTTTTATGTGGCCACTGCTCTACTGGTTCCTCTAAATTTTCATGCTGATGTACCATAGAGCTTCACTAATTCCTTTTGTTTTTCAAAATGTGGTGCTTCTGACATTTTGCAAAAAGAGAGCTCTATGAACATTTGCCTTTTAAATTTTTTTTTTTTAATTTGACTTACTTAGCTGTAAAGGGTTGTTTCATATAGCGCACCTTGGAAGAATAATTTTTTGGGGGTTTTTTGGGTTTTTTTACACATATAGGTATCCGTATAAATAGACTATAGGTAGTGAAGCTTAGGTAGAAGATAATAAGCGTTTGAAGTCACTTTCTATTTTTGGTCAATCTCTGATTATCCCCTCATCTGACTCCATTTGATCTGGATAATCCTTTTCAGTTACTCTTCTGTCCCCCACATCCAGGATACTTCACCAATCTTCCTGGGAACTATACAGTGTTTTCCCATTAGGTAAATGACATGACATCTTATTTTACTTTTCTCTGTGTCAACAATTATGTTAAATACTGTGAAAAATGTAAGCATGACAATAAATATTCAAGTCTAAAGAGCAATTAGTTTTCCTATTGATCTACTGGTCTCAGAAAAAAATAAATACAGTTCTATTTCTGGGTTGTAACTGATACGGGCTTTGTCTGAAATGGCCCATAGACCAATTTTACTTGCTAATTTCTTATTTTAGACAAGATACTTGCAAGAAAGCTTCTACAAAAGCATGTCCTTGTCTATTCTGCGTCCCTTTCTCATGTGTTTCCTGCATTTCAGATTGGATTATATAGGCAAAAGCATTTGGGTTACATTTCACCCCGTACGTGAACTCATGCTTCCTGTGTGAGATCACTGATTCTCCTGCTGTGTTGTGGCTCTTTTTTGGCTATGGCTACTGATGGGCTTTGTCATCTTTCTTTTGCTGAGCAGAAGGTCTCGTTGAAGTAAAATAATGGGATTACAGTTACGTTGCTATTTGTAGGCTTAATGTCCCCCTTCCTCCTTTGATGATGTGACTGGACTTTGTGAGTGTTTCTTCCCTGTGATGGGTAAACTGAGGGTGTAATCTCTGGAGCTTAGGCAAGAGGGATATTTATAGCTTGTGTAGCGTTTTTCTGCAAAGGGGACACTGCAGGAAACGAAAGCTGTGCACTGAAGGTGTGGCTCTCAGAATCAGAAACCGTCCCATAGTCCTCTGTGGATAAATTTGCTTTTAAAAGGGTGGCCTAAAGTGAGACTTAACATAGTGCTTGGGTCAAGTTGGAAATAACACAAGTGCATAGCAGTTTAGTACCACATCATATGGGTCTCATATTCTAAGATTTCACAGGTTTCTCTGGGATTGCTGGCAGGGTGTGCCTTGCCAGGGGACAGGAGGCACTGGGCTCTTCCCTCCAGAGTGTCTCTTTTCCCTCTTAGCTGGACCACTGGAATGTGTGTGCGTGTGGCAGCAGTTTGGCTCTGTAGGCAGAGAACAGTGTACATGTTGCTGCTGACTTAATAAAGGGTTTCAGATTCTGGCTGAAAGATAAGGGAGTTGCAGGTAATGCAATAGTGCTGTTACAAATAGTTGTGCTTTATTCTGAAAGTTATACCTAACTAAGATAAAACTCCTTCGAGCTCTCCTAGTTAAATCAGTTTAAAAAAAAAAAAATCAAACCAAACAACAAAACCTAGCAGTTACAGACTAAGATAGTTCTTGGTTTTCTAGAAACAAATCATTGAGATTTCCTTTCCAACAATACTTCTGAAGCACAGATAAAATGGCTTCCTGTCCCAGGGTTTCCTGTATCCATGGCAACCTGACTTCAGGCACTTCTTTCTTAGTTTCCTGAGCAAACTGCTGCAAACCCTGGGGCAAAAATGTGAGTGCTGTAGTACGCAGCAATACTGCCTTTCCAAAGGTTTCACAGATAAGTGTAGTCAGTCAGCTTATAACTTAGTCCAGTGGACTGCCAACAGCAAAATAACGGAAACAATGAACTTCAGATTTGGGGTAAGGAATTGCTTTTATTTATTTTAAATGTAACTCAGCTTTATAAAAGTAAAATTCAAATTGTCAGTGAGCTGCCAGTGAAAGCTAACTTGTTTACAGTTGGCATTTCTACCTGAATGCTTTTGAAACATTTCTTAGTGATGGTTAACTATAAGAAATAGTTGATAAATAGTATTTTTAATTTAATAGAAGCTGTTATTTTGACAGCTTAGATGCTTTTATGCTGCAGCCAATTAAATATTTTCTGGCTATGTTGGCAGTACATTTATTTAATTGTCTATTTACTTGGAAAAGTTTTTTCTGTGTAGTTCAGTTAGTCAGTTTAAGTTTTAAACTGCTTTTTGGCATGAAAGGATAATATGTAAAATACCAATCTTGAGAGCAATGCTAATATTTTAAAAACTGTACACATAGATTTAAATAATTAATAGTAATTAATAAATATAATGAATATATTTGAATTAATAATATTTATATACTTCTTTTTATCTCTAATAGTGAAGTCAGAGATGAGTAAGAAGGCCAAAGACAGGGATATGTGTGTTCTGCAAAGTTCTCCACCCTGCCCAGGAGCATTCCTGTATATATTTAATTGTTTTCTTTTGTTGCTGCTTCAGAAGGAGGCTTTTGGCTGTCCATCTGCTTGTCAGCTCTGCACAGGGAGACAAGTTAGCTGTCGTAATGCAGGGCTTTCAAGCATCCCTTGGAACCTTCCAGAAACAACAATTCTTGTTTATCTCAGTGGAAATAATATATCACATGTCACTCCAAATGGACTAAGAGGCCTTCAGAAGCTTGCTGCACTCTACATGGATAACTCCAGTATTTTGTATGTACACCCAAAAGCTTTTATGGAAGTCCCCAAACTGTGCTACTTGCATCTAAATAACAATAATATTAAACACCTGGATCCAGGAATCTTTGAAGGCCTTTCCAATCTTCATTGTTTATACCTTCAGAATAATCAAATAGCTTTTCTTCCCAGAGGATTATTTAGTGATCTCCTTTCTGTTAGGTATTTAACACTTCAAAGAAATCGTCTCAGTGTCCTTGGAAGTGGGACTTTCTTGGGAATGATAAGACTCCAAACACTAAACCTAGCCAATAATAAGATTTCATGGATATCAGATTCAGCATTTCATCATCTTGAAAATCTTGCATATTTGTTTCTTGAAGGTAACAACTTAACACTTGTGCCATCAAATGCTATTGGAAGGCTCAAAAATCTTGAAAGACTTTCTTTGTCTCACAATCCCATTGGATCAATTCAGCCTTTTGCATTTAAGGGACTTAACAAGCTTAGATATCTGTCTTTGAAAAATGTCAAGCTAAAATGTATTGCTGTAAATGGATTTTTTGGATTAAACAACCTTAGCCAGCTAATCTTAAGTTATAATGATTTAGAAAATATAAATTCCAGCACTTTTACTTTATTGAACAATTTAATGTATCTACAGCTAGACAGAAATAAAATAGCCACTATTAGCAATGGTACCTTTAAAAAAATGGGGCAGTCACTTAAAGTACTCAGTTTAGCATTTAATAATATCACAGAGTTACAACCTGAAGTGCTCAAGCCCTTAGTATCTTTAACTCATCTACAGGTAAGTTCTAATCCTTGGAACTGCAGCTGCAAAATGCTTGGGTTACTTAATTGGCTAGCATCATCTCTTGTTTCTGCAAAAATCCACTGTCAGAATCCCCAGAGTATGCGTGGGAGACCTTTGCATTATATGAAGTGGGCTCGGTTTTCAAACTGCATTGGCCCCACAGCCGGCTTGGGCTCTACCCCGAGTCTGGGATCCTTCGGGGTGCGTCACAGCACTACCGCTGTGATGATGGCCTGGCATAAAGGCAACAGGCACAACACACTGGAACAGTTTGTCAGTGCAGAAACTAAATATGTTACTTTCTGGGAAAGAGCTACATCTACATCTTCTACCCCATTGCCCTATGACAAATATGCTGTTGAAATTCCATCACAGGCAACTACAGTATTATCAACATTACCAGTGCAAATACCAGCAGAAATTATACCTTCTAATAGAACTGTAGAAGGAGAACAGTTATTTACAACAGATGCTGCTCCTGTATCATTAAAAACAACCCTGATTTGTACACAACAGGTTGAAAAGCTGAATCAAGCTTTTGACATTTTACTAGCCTTTTTCATTCTGGCTTGTGCTGTTATCCTGTTCTTAACCTGTAAAATTATTCAGTTTAGGCAGAAACTAAAGGTGCTGGAAAACTCAGGGGAAAAGAGTATAGAATATTATGGCTTTTATCAGCCTGGCAGATACAACATAACTGACTCAGTGCAGTCCCTAACTCAGAAATCAGTGGGACATTCAGAACTGGATCAAATAAGGCTGCTCAAGCGAACAGCATCAGAAAGTCAGGCACAGGTCATCTTGTTTGAACATTCATCATTGTAATTTAACTCATTTGATTTAGTGTTAACTGTCATATGAAAGGTCAAGAAATCAAGAACTCAATTTTGTAAAAATACTTCCACTGATTAAAATCAACTGCTTGATAGAACTGTGGAAAATGGCACAATTGGGTTCTGCATCATCATTTGCTTCCTGAATGTTTTCAACTTTATGGATTATTTCATTATATGTCATTTAAATCTGACATGGATAAGTTTATTAACCTCAGTCCCTATTTGTAGGAATCTTTCACCTATGGCTCAAGTATACATGCAGTATAAAGTACCCTGTAATTTATTTTGCTTAATAATGATGTAAATTCCTATAGAAATTCCATAGCTATTGTGAAGCAAGCAAGACATCAGTTCTTAGTAGGATCACAAAGCCAAGAAATCTTGGAGAATGAGAAAACAGTGCTTCATGTGTTTATTGTAATAGAGTTTGTACTCTTCCTCTATTAAATAAAGCGCAGTAGAAAAAAGTACATTTACAGCTAGCATGTTCAAACTCTTGAGTAAGAGAAAAATTTAAAACTATACAAATTCTATTAATACCTATAGCATATTTTACTATACGAAGTTGTGTGTTCAGTCTGTGTAATGAATATACTAAATATAAATTTATGTAAATATAAATAAATATAGAAATATATAAATAAAAATATTTTTTATTAGTGTGTATCTGTATCATTTTAAAAAATACCCCAAACTGGAGTTAAGAAAAACTAAATTTCTGTTGAAATTTACCAAAGTTCAATGACCAAATTTATTATGTCTAAGACATAATTACCTTAGACACTGGTTAATTATTGTCAATAAAAGATACTTTGGCATCTACGTAGTAATATTTTGAGGGACGTTTTAGCTAGATAAGAGGTACAAATTGAAGAAATACACTACACTGTAAATACATAATGCTAAATTAATGGCTGAAAACATTTACGTATTTGGTTTATATTTGGAAGTGTTAGGTCAAGGTATGTGTTCTTAGTGAAGGCTTCATCTTCAAATACAGATATTTTCTTATATAGTTTGCATTTAACTTTTTACTTCTGTTTCAAATATTGGTGTTCTGTTATTATCAGGTTATGTCTAGTATGTTGTAGCTTTATTTTCAACCCGAATTTCTGCGATTTTTTTTTTCCTGGTTGTTACTTCAGTAATTCATACTTTATTCAGGAATTAAAAGTCATAAAACTATGTTCCAAATAGTCCAATATTGTAAAATTTTCAACTAATGGGACTTAGTTTTGTAGATACTGTTTATCTTCTCCAAGTGTGTGCCCTAAGATTTCAGCCGTGTTGCTTATAAGTTACACAGTTTACAGTTAGAGCATTTTCTTCAAGAAAAAATGGGGAACAATGCTTTAACAGACTTTCCTCCATGGTGTTGATTTAAGTTGTGTAGAAGAATGTTGCTGTTCCAGGCTTCAGCCTGGACCCTGTGGTGTTCTCCAGCTGAGCCAGAACTGCCCTCAGCATTCTTATTCTATCCCCTCTCTTTCCTGCTCGTGTAACTCGTGCGTATCCAGGCTGTGCAGCTCCCAGTTATCCTGTTTGTCCATCTGCAGTTCTTTTCCAGAAGGGAAAATTTATTATCTGCTACCAGGACATGCATAAATCTTGACTGCTCTGAATGGGTGTGAATGTGCAAGTGTGCCTTCACTGTTGTTTGTTAGTAATGTAATGAAATAATACTGTATTTAACTGTAATTTACTGTATAATAGATCAAATACTTCTAGGGAACACTTTGGACAAAAGCTTGAACTGTTTTGTACTACCTGAGTAGAAACTATTTTTTAAAATAATTTTCTAACTTAAGATCAGATGTTAAATATAATGGGCAAATGCTTTTAAGAAGGGAAAACACTGGATGTAATCTATGCACTTTTTTCCAGAGGCTAACCCTTCAGTCTCTTCCTCTTTAACCCATTTTTGTTACTTTATGTCTGTCCTACATAATTCCTTGTGATAAATGTTAATTTTGTTTTCATTTAGTAACAGCTGCACAATCAATGGTTGCACAGTAGTAGGTTCAGCAATTTTATGTGCTATATTTCTAAATTTTTAATTTTACATGGGCACCTTCAGAAATAATGGACTTCAAATGCAATAGAAACTAGTTAAGTTTTTCTTGCTAAAAATGCTGCTATGCCTTTCTTACAGAGGAGTTTTGGGTGTGCACAAAGGTTGAAACTGAATAAACTTAAAGAAATGTGGCAGGGAGCAGCTGTTATTTTAGGCTCTGGTTTCCTACAGAAAGGCATGAGAGGTTCTCTCAGAAGGTGCATCTTTTTCACTGACAAGCTGTTGTGGGAGTTGTTTGCCAAGTATGAGTCTCACCATCTGTAGATGGAGCATGAAAGGAAACTGGTGTTGTAGCTGTTTGTGCAAGCTGAGTTGGAGCAGTTGAAAGCCATCCTTTGGAGTGGAGACATTCTCTAATATCCAGCTTGCCAACACAAGGATCAGACTGAAAAGGAACTGAGAGATTTATTATGCAGTTGTGAGGGAAATGCCTTTTTTTTTAGCAGTCAGTATCTTTTGTATTTAAATGTTCACTCCAGGAAACTGACCCTTTCATGTATATGTGTGGTTCATATGTCTATTAAAATCATTAGGGAATACATTAGAAGACTTAGTTGAGTCTGCCCTCATGAAGCAAAGTGGTGCTTCATGAAGATCAGGTTTATGGTCAGTCATAGGACTCCCCTTGAAAGATTGTCTTAGCTGCTGCTTTACTGCTATAGGAGTTCCTTAGTACTGTGCAGCTCCTAAGGGGTGTTGGTGTAATAATCATTTACGTCACTTACAGTATGTGCAAAGTAATCTCTATTTGTCCCGCTCCACCTCTTTCCTTGGCTGAGATAAGAATAAAGAATTAATTAAGCTTTCTCAATATGTACACTAGTAAAGATATGAAATGAAACTCTTCTTGGTGTTTATTGCTTCATCCTGGTGAATGTAGAAAAGCAGAAAACATTTTCTCTTTCTTTTAATCTCCAAAAAAGTATTTTTTCTCCCTCTCTGAGGGATGTGCAAAGCAGATAGGGGGTCCATTTTATTTAGGCACCACTAAAAATTTGTCAAGACATGTTTTAACATGGTGATAGAGCTTTATCTACAGTAGTTAGCTATATAATTGAAGTAAAATTTTGAATTTTCACATAAAACCTCAGGATAATAAAAAAGTTGTATATGTAGCTGAGTGCATTAGAAATTATAGACAGAATGAAAAAAAAATCCTGCCTTTTTTTTCAGAACAGATGTGGTCTGTGTTGTCCTATGCAAAGCTTTTATTCTTTTATCTAAAAAGTATGCAAAGTTTGAAATAGAAGGTTTGAGTTTATTCATATGGAAGCTGCACTGAATGCTAAATTTTGTTTTTGTTACTGGTAAGGTGAATTTTATTAACAGGCAGCATAAAATATCCTTTCTGTAATAAAAAGAAAATATAGTCATTGTATCTTTGAAACTGGGTTATGGAGTGTTTTAGGTCCTAATTGTGGGTCTTTTATTTTTGCTGCATACCAAATGAGGCTTTGTCCCAATAATTTAGGAAAACTGCATAGTTATAAAACCAGTTACAGCCTGATGCTTTTGTTTGTTTCACTGCTAATCTGGATTATATGCAATTCAAGGGGGGAACTGCTTAAATGCTGCCTTCCTCCAGGTTTAAGATTTTAGTATGAAACATATTAACTGTTTGAAAATTCATCTGAATACAGCGTTTGTCTTCTTTGAATCTGCTCATATGACTTCTTAATTATTTCTTGAAATAAGCAGGCTAATTTTAGTCTCTTTGAAAAGGTATTACATTGAGTGGCATGACTTGCTTTCTCATCTATGAAAATAAGACCTGATGTATTTTATATTGCCACTGAACTTTAATTGAGATTTCATTTTTTAAAGCATGAGTCTATGGAATCTTTATTTTTCACATGCATGTGTCTTCTTTTCTAGAAATAGTTGCACTGTTTAATAGCTCCATGCTTGGTAAATATTTCAGTGGGTTTTTGGTAGAAAGAAACTGTATGTCCCATTTAAAGGGGTGACACTGACCATGCCATAATTATGCCTCTCCTGATGGGAGAGATCTTTTAAAGTCCTTGCCAGGGGTTTGAGAGACAAACGGGACTCTCAGCCTTCGCTACTTCTTGATAGTTGTTTATTAAATCTTACCAGAGAAACAGTCTCTAGCATGATCCAGACATAGCACAAAGCAGAGAATGCAGGAGAAAAGCCGAATTATCAAGATTAAACTGCCTTTTTAAAGGTAAATCAACCAATGGTTACTAAAAACGTACATTATTTTTACTTCTCTACCAATTATTTAGTAACACAGCCAGGAACTGCAGAATTCTTTGTCCAATCATCCCAAACCACTTTTACGGCAGAGTATGGAGTAGATGAAGAAGAAGGAGGAGGAGGTTTGGAGAACAACAACAATCCTCCATTTTGATGTTTTTTGCTTTTATTTATTTACTACATTAACAAACCCAAAACCTCTAAATTTTTCACCCTGTGAGAATCTTACATAGTAGCCTATCACCTAATTTACACTAGTGTAATTTCTAATTCTTCTCTAAGAGTAGGCAGTTTTTTCCAAGGACGAAGGTCAAAAACAGTGTTGTTCAGTGGGATAAAACCCTTCAAAACAGGCAGAGAAATATTCTCTGCACTCTGGGTTCCTGCAAGGGGGAAAAAAGAAAGGGGAGAAAACTGCAGGCAAGCAGTTTGAAAGGTGTTCTACATACTTTGTTTTCCTTAAAAAAAAGAAAAACTGTCATGAATCTTCCACTAAAGAAAGAAGTGAAATACTATTTCTCATTTATATCATAAAGTAAGAATATCCTTTCCAAGAAATTAATGATTTCCCTATGTGCTTTTGAGGGATTACCAAGAAAAATGTTTTTGCCCCTCTGCTCTGCTCTGACAAGACCCCACCTGGAGTGCTGCATCCAGCTCTGGGGCCCTCAATATAAGAAGGACAGGATACTTCCGGAGCAAGTCCTGAGGCCACAAGGTTGATAAGCGGAGTGGAGCACCTCTGCTATGAAGACAGGCTGAGAAAGTTGTGGCTGTTCAGCCTGGAGAGGAGAAGATTGTGTGCAGATCTCACAACAGCCTTCCAGTATCTGAAGGGGCCTACAGGGAAGCCAGAGAGGGACTGTTCCTTCAGGAACTGTAGTGATAGTATAAGGGGGAATGGCTTTAAACTTAGAGTAGGTTTTGATTAGATGTCAGGAAGAAATTCTTTACTGTGAGGGTGCTGAGGCACTGGAACAGGTTGCCCAGAGAAGCTGTGGATGCTCCATCCCTGCAAGTGTTCAAGGCCAGGTTGAAGCTTTGAGCAGCCTGGTCCTATGGCAGGAGGGTTGGAACTAGGTGACCTTTGAGGTTCCTTTCAACCCAAACCATTCTGGGATTCATGAAACTTGGAAGGAAGAAATAATACAGGTAGTGGACAGCAACCTCTATTATTAAATAGTGCGTATGAATGGGGCATAGTTTACTTTTCCAGGGTGCGAAATGTTCACATTTGTTCTCAGTTGAATGGCTCTTGTCTACTATTGACGTGAATCTGAGGGCAGCTTGTTGGAAAATATTAACCTTACTCATGTTGGAAAACACTAACCGTGTTAATGGCATTTTCCTAGAGATGTGTTTCAAAGAGGAGGATGAGGCAAAAGAGTCTTAATGGGAGGTGTGCTAGGCAGGACCTCTGACTTGGTGAAGAAACCTGCTGTGTCTTGGAGGGTTCATTGTGCAGGCAGCTGAGGTACTGTTCAGCTTTCTCAGCTGTGCTGTGAAGTCAGTAGGTTGTTTGCTTGCTGTCTGCAGAACCTCACAGGGATTCAGTCTCACAACATGTTATACTTTGCTCTTCTGAATGTGATTGGCAAAGGAGTGTCTTTTAAAATACATAGCTGACAATCAGGCAGTAAAAATTATGTCAGTTTTCATGTTGTGGAAATCAGGAGTTGCAAGACTGATGATACAAAATACACTTCAGATCCTGGCATACAACAGTAGCTGAATTTAAAAAGCAGAAAAAAACTAATCCCTTTGAAACAAATGATCATGAGTGAAATTACAATTTTATCAAAACAAATATAAAGAAATATTTTCTATGCTTTGTATTCTAACTTCATAAGCACTTTTTCCAAGGCATCTATTGCTATATAACTGTTTGTCATATGTGTAAAATTCTGTTGTGTGTCTGACAAGAAATTTTTCAAAAGCAGTTGCTATTGTATAAGAAGCTACAGTTTATGCATGTCTTCAGTTTTCATCCCAAATAAGAAAAGGAAATGGAAGAATATTAAGAAATTGATGTGTCAGTGTTAAAACAATGATCAGTTACAATCAAACTACAATATATGAACTTTGTGTTCAGTGCCTGTAAGTAAATGGAATGTGTCTGCTTCTGCATCTGCCTCTTAGGGAGCAGCAGCATCTTTTTGGGAGAATTAAGCCTGAAATCCAAATGGAGCAGTAAGGTGCTTCAGTCAATGGCAGTCCCAGGAAAAGAGTTGTAGTTTACCATCACCAGTTAGGTCCTTTCTCTTTCTTTGCTGCATGTAGCTAGAGGTATTCCTGAGATGAACATCCTTTCACTTGCAGTTTGTCTTTACCCTTTCGCAGTTCCCAGAGTAGGAGTCCAAGAACCAAGGTTCCACAATAGCATGTCTCTGGCATTAAATCCACAGCGGCAGGAAATGGAGCAGAAGCAGCAGTTGGCTGCTTTCCATTAACTAGCACCTGGTGGCACCGACTTTATCCATCATGGGGAGATCATGTTTCTATACCCTTACCCTACAGGCACATCCTTTCTTGAGGCAGGGGCAAATGTAAATATGTTTAGTGCAATTTTGGGCATTGTGGACCTATCTAGGCCTTCAGGTCATGCTGAGTAAAGGTGCTCATGCCTTTTAAGTCCCAAGTGATACGTATCAGCCCTTTGCATTAGTGTTAAATAGCCTTGTGTGTCAAATGGCAGGAGGTGCCTGTGTTTAAACAGATAAATCCTGTCTGATCTTGCTCTGTACAGTCAGGAAAGTGACATTCCTGTAGAACTGGGTGTGTGCAGGGTTTTTCCACCCTCTCTGAGGAGTTGGCTGCCTAAGAGGGTGAAGAAATACTGGTAAATAGGGGAGTGTATCTTCTTTACAAGCAGCCATTGCTCAGGGGTTGTGTAGGTTTATGCATTGAATAGTGACAGTAGAAAATGTGTAAATGTGTTGGGAATAGAAGCTACTACTCTCTTCCCTGCTGGCAGGAGCATGCCCTTCCCACTCAGTTCTTGACTCCTGTGCTAATGTTTATTTTCTTCTATTCCATTTGCAGTTACTTCTAGGTTTTCAGTGCCACATTACATTTTATTATATTTAAGAATAATGTTTCTTGTGTATTTTGAAGCCTTTTTGTAATTAAAGAAAAATACTGAATTAGTTGCTTGATAGCATGCTCAGCTAAGCAGTAAGCAAGGAAAATACCTCTCAGTAAATGTACTCTACAGCTGAGCAAATTTCCTGTGCAGTTCCTTTAGCTAAGTCACTTTCCTGTTCTTTCCCAATGTTATCCAAAATAAATTTTGTTCTTTTACAGTGTTATCCAAGATAAATTTTGTGGTATCATCAACATTTCAGTGGAAGGACTGCACGATGTTATGACTGAAGATTCTGAAACAGGAACATACAAAGAGTAAGCAGAACATCTAATTTTGTTGGGTTTAACAGTAGCAATACTGTTTTATATGAAGTGTTTTGATTTGAAAAATCTGTAGGCAATTAAAACGTGCTTGTTAGAGTTCTGTTTCCTCAAGAGTGCGTATTTTAGGAAGACAGGAAACTTTTGGTCTTAAAAGAGAACAATTGCAATGGGGAATGAGTGCTTAAAATGACAGTATTTTTTTATATTGTCCATTAAGTTATCTACTAAATGATGTCTTAAAACATTCATATGCTTAGATTTGCTTTTTGCTTACTTGATAAAATTTCAATACAACAAGCTTGTGTGTTGATAGGGACCACCCTAGCTCAGAGGTAGCTCAGAGTTTCTTTGAGTATGACATGAACCTTATGTGAGTTTAGCTAGTGTACAATATTTCATGTCCTGGAGAACTTGAAAGCATATCCCACAAGGACAGTTCTCCAGTTGTTCCATGTAACACATGTGCTGCTACAGGATATATCTCAAAAGACAGTTTCCCGAGCTAGGAGCAGGAGCTTGCTTGTGGCAGGAAGGTGTTGGGGGTGTCCACAGTGCTATGCCTCCCAGCACCGCACTCATTCATCTCCTGAAGGTTCTCTGGTTACTGGTGGTAGTCCATCAAAGCTGGAAAAAAAAAACAACCTAATGAATAGTAAGATATTTTTTGGACAGAGATCTTAATGTCATTTTTATCTCTGTAATGATTATACACTTTTAGAATGGAGAGTTGTAAAACATTAAAAACAGATGCCCTGCAGGATATTCTTACAGACAGTATATGCTAATAATAGAATTTATGGATGCTCTGATGCTAAGAATCAAACATTTTCTTTCTGATCATTACATGCTGAAGGAACAGACTGTATCTGAGCTAGTTAATTAACTGCTTAAGGGGATGTTTGCTGCCACTGAAACCAGGTGGCACAGAACAGCCAGAATGCAATGTATTAAGTTCTTCTCCACTTTGAACAGGTGGTACGCACACAGCTGTGTGTTGAGAACAGTCCACGCTCACGCTGAGCCTGAACTGTGCCTAAGAACTGCTTGCCAAAGTACTTCCCACCAAACTCTTGACTCTCAGTAAAGAAGATGTAACTCCAAAGTCTGGGAATATGCAAAATGTCTGGCACTGTGTTTTGTTTACCATTGGAGACAATGTTACAGAGTCCCTTTTATTTCTAAACATGTTGCTTTGCCAGCACTTGTTGAAAAGAGTTCTCACTGAGAAATAAATAAACTTCATCTTAGTTTATTTCATATTTTAAGCCTGAAGGCTTGTAGAACTTGTCACTACTTTTCCGAACTCTGGGCATTGTTTTTACTTCATAAAATATAGCCACACTGAACCAAGGACGTACTTATGTTGACAGGTACTGAAAGAGCTGTTTGAAAGAGTCTGACACTTGTGTAATATATTTTGACATCATTTGGAAGTAAAGTGAGAGCAGTCATCTGAAATCATGTGCATTGTTGTGGCTCTCCAGACTGAAGAAGAATGGCTTAAATCCACACTGGTTCAGAAAAAAGATAATGTATAGTCCACTGATTATCATATTAGCTAGTTATTGTAGTGCAGGAAATCTAATGATGTGTGTGTTTAACACAGGAAGA
Organism: Corvus brachyrhynchos; assembly: GCF_000691975.1. NCBI lineage: Eukaryota > Metazoa > Chordata > Aves > Passeriformes > Corvidae > Corvus > Corvus brachyrhynchos. The sequence goes on along the minus strand of NW_008236213.1, from coordinate 645,556 downwards.
TCAAGGCTGAAGCAATATAGAACTTCAGCCACTGAAGGATGAAGAGAGGGTAAACATGTACAGGGAAAATTGTAAACAACAGCAATGGCTTAAGTGGCTTAACCACTTTAAATGACTACATTTAAACTGGGATTTTAAAGAAACTGTTGTAGTTAAAGCAGTGAGATTTTGGAAGAGGTAAAAGTCTTGTCATGTTTTAGATTTAGATTGGATTTTAATCAGGTTATGGAAATGTTTATACTATCTTACAATACAAAGGGGTTACACTCAGGTTTCCTAGTGTTCATGTTTCTCATTGTAGGGATAATTACAAGAGAGCTTTACAAACCTCATATATTTTGGAAAGGGGAGCATTCCATTGCTCTGGTCTTGTCTCACCAATACCCAGATTTTTCCGAATTTTATCATCATCTCTTCTTTTATTCTCTCCTCTCCTTGTGTTTTGAATTTTATGGTACCTAAAATTTATGAAGGTCTGAAAAAGTTAAGTCGATCTTGTATGTTTTGATAGTTGACATTTTTATCTCCTTTTCCTTTAATAAACTGAGATGTAAGCAGCCATTTGTGAGCAGAGGAGATATGCAATTAGCTGTATTATTTTGAAATAACTAATCCCTTTACTAGAAATGGCTTCTGTGTTAGCATTTGACTCTGCTTGCCATGGTCTTTGGCAAGTGTTTCATACAGCTCTAAACACATGTTAATGGTAAACTAACTATGTAAACAGAGTAAGTCTGAATATTTTCATGTAAAATCATGTAATACCACGTAAAAAAATCACAACCGTTTTTTCATTTTAGTAACTTCAAAATGGGTTATTCATCTTAACTGATGGAGCATTTCACATGCTAGTGGAATGCAGCAATTAAAAATGTGCAGGACTGAAAATGAGCAATAATCTGCATCTGTCTTGGTGCTTTGTAATATGTGAATTATGTGTCCTTCGTGTCTTAAATCATACCTGATGCATGGTGGCAAGTAGTCATTGCCTGAGTATTTTTTAAATCCTTTTGGTTTTTAAGGTAGAAATTCCAGGAAAAGATTTGATAAAGTGGTGGAATATTTGTCAATTCTTTCAGCATAGAGCATGTAAAGAGAATGAAAGGCATGTTTGCTACAGGAAAGCTTTTGTCAGTGCCTTTATAAAGTCCATTCAGACTGTTTCAACAGACAGGAAAACCTCTGACTTTCAAACTGGGTCTTTTTCTTCATATTTTCTGGTTTTATACTTACTTCAAAAATAATAGTTATAATAGTTAAAATATGGCTGTACTTGCCAACTGAGGGTGAAGCAAAACAAAAAATGAGTTTAAAACCTTTGTTCAGTGTCCTGCAGATTTTATTGCAGAACCAATAGCACTGTCCTTGTAAGTTTCCAGGTCCTTTTGTTAAAGATCTCACAGAAAAACATGAATGCCATGAGACATCTTTGCAATCTTTGTATATGTACCACTTTGACTTAGCATAGAGTGCTTGTCTAGCACTTTCTTGAAAAGGGGGGAAAATTCTTGCTAGGAATAGTAGGTTTTTCTATATTATTTTCTTTAAAGCCATATGTAGTCTGTTTTATATGTGCACAAATGCATTTTTAACCCACAACTTAAGCTACAATATGGAGGATAACTGAGATTGTTACATGGTTAGAGGTGACAGAGAACATGCATTCAGGCTTCATTAGATTCACTGTTCTCAGAAAAAAATTACTTTTTATTAGATTGCCTGACTTTCAGAAAACTCTCTTATCTGTTCTGTGTTTTCAAAAGTGCTTTAAAATTATTTTTAATGGTAGTATATGTTAAAACAGTTCTTATTCCCATTTTTAGCTGCATGTTAATGTCTCATTTTGAAGAGCCGAAGGTTACAGAAGATGAGGAACCTCCCACAGAACAAGATAAAAGGAAAAAAATGGTAAGTTTTGGATCTGTTATTCAGTCATAGACCTGATTATGTGCTTCACTTATGTTACACTAAATTGTTTTTAGGTTTGGTTGATCTATTGTTCTTGGAAAATTCATCTTTTGGATCAAAAAAAGAAAATTTAATGCCAAACCTTGCAACAACAGCACTTATGCTTCTGCTTTCCTTTTGCATCTTGGTAACTGTTATCAAAATAAACACCATCTGTTCACAAAATTTAAACATTACAATACTAACACAATATAGAAAGAATTTATTGAAAAAACCAGAGAGCTAAACTTTATTGAAATGTCATGGCAGGCTAAATTTCTCATATTTAAAAGAATTCATGTGCTTGCATAGAATTTTTTTCTAATGTAAAGAACTCTTGCAAAGAAGCCAGTGTATACTTGTGGTTTGTTAGTAGATTTTTCTTTTAAATACTAATAAATATATAGGAATATATTTATAAAAGCAATATAAAAAAATATATCTATATATTTAAAAATATGCAAAAATACTTCCATATTATTCTGCTATTAGAGATGCCTTAAGAGAAATTCCTAGTGACTTGCAATTTCAGATTTAAACAAAATGCAGAAATATTTTCTGTGGTCCTTAAAAATGTATTACATAGTTCTGTAATTGTTACTCTTAAAAGCATCTCTGGACTCTGTTAAATTATCTTCTTGCTTGTGGGCTTAAATTCTAGCTGTTTGTTGCAGAGTTATAGTACTTATTCTTAGTGGTTTTGAATAATCTCTCAATATAGATATATAATGTATATATGATTATCAATAGGGATCAATATATATCTCTATATCAACAGGGAGAAGGATGTTTTGTTTGTTAATCAGATTTAAAAAGCAAAGTAAATTTAAATCTACAATGCTTTTTTGTTCCTAGTTTTATTTGAATATAGTCAGACTTCATTGCTGCCTGGCTAAAGTTTTAATGGCTTTGTTGCAGATGTTAATTTTTCAGTTGCAGGTTAACTTCAATATTTTGGATATATGTTGAGGAATTTAGACTTGTTAGATTTGCTATGGACTACCTTCAGTGTGGGTATGTCAGGCAAAATGAAAAGCAGGGTACACTGAATTATCCTGTATCATTAAAGGATACAACACACCATATATTGTCAATGAACACAGTCATAGCGAGGGAACTGTTCTGGGAATCACACGTGATACAGAGTTATTGGCCATTTGCATGAAGATAAATGTGCTTTGATAAGGAGGAGCTTCACCAAACTGATAACAACACCACAACGAAGGTCTTGGTTTACTTCCCTTGCATATATCTTCCTTTGCATATCACTTACCTTTTTTCTCTTAGGAATTGCTTGTGATTTGTTCCTCGTCTGCTCTTTAACAGTAGGCTTAAAGACCTTTTTTCAGCCTTTGTTTTCTTGGAAGGTTTACAGAGAATAAATAATCATACATGAACATCAAAGCTTCATTTTCGTTTTGGATTTCAAAGTCTAAATTTTAACTATTTCCATGGTTGCTGTGTTTTCTAGATTCCTAAGCATTATGGAAATCCTTTGTTTTTCTCCTTTCAAGCCTCCTTTGTAAGAGTAACTGTCTATTTTAGTCTTGTTCTTATATTTAGTTAATTTTTCCTGATATATTTCTGACTTAAGCCTTCTACACTGTCATTTTTTCAGCTAACTCTAGTATACACTATATTCTTATTCTTTCAAATGCAATTTCTTGCAGCTGTTAAAGCAAGTGGGCTGTAGTTGTTATGAATGTTTGCTATAAATTCATTCTGAATCCTAACTGAAAAAGCTCTGTATATAGCTTTGTAGATGGTGCAGAAATTGAGATGTGACACTTGGCTATTAATTTCAAAATTGTAGAGGTCCTTTGGGTAGGTCACTAGTAGCAGAAGTGTCAGATAATAATCAGAATTGTTAATCATGGCTTCGAAAGCACAGCTAGCATTTGATTTTAAAAACTGGATTAAAAACAAAACATCACCTGGGCCCATTCCTACCTACGTATGATGGAAGTTTCTTCCTCTCTGTAGGAGCACCAGTCCACACACCCACCTGAAAACTATAGTAGCAGATACCGCTGGTAAAGTAAAAGAGGGAACGAAAATGTAATGTGATAAGAAAATCAAGAACAACCTAAAGGGAATCAGCAAAACCTCTCAACTGTTTGCTTCAAGCCAGTGTTTACAACCCGTGAGGTGGAAGTTTCTTTAGTCCAGCCCCAAGGTGGGCACCTGTATCCAGTTTCAAGATCAATCTGTAAAGATAATGAAAAGCTAGTCAAATCCAGGTTTTCACTGAGCAGCATAAAGCACATTTCAATAGTATGTAGTTACTGGCCAAATTTTTATTTCCTGTCTGTAGCTGTTTTGACTAAGAAGCTGTTGGAATTTTCTGGTGTTTTTTTAACTGGAAAATAGATTTGTTTTGCCTTATCAGAATCAGGCACATTTCAATAAAACAACTATGGCCACATGCCTAGGAGCTCAGCATACATACTTAATATATAGTCCTTCGCCCGCTATGCTTACTCTTCTTCCAAACTTAAAATTTTGTTTGCTTAGTCAGTGAAGACTGCAGCTCTCTGTCTAATATTGTTGGCAAACTCATTATATCAAACTATTTCATTTGTTTTGTTAGTTCTGAATACAAGTTCCAGAGAAGTAGAGCGAAAGAAAATCAACTTTGTTGTTGTTGCAGGAAACTCTTTCATTTACTTGAAATCCTGATGGGACTATCTGAATGAAAACAAGTTAGTGTATTAACTCCTTAATTAGGTCTGAAGACTTCTAAGTCACATTTGGTTTACAGACAGTACTTGATGCTTCCAGCAGCAAGCATTAATCATACTACAGAAGTCCCTGCTGGTTTAGAGTGCTACTGCTTTGAATGGTGAGGGCCAGGGAGCAGAGTGAATATATGTGAGAGCAACAACTCTGCAGACACCGAGGTCAGCGAGAAAGGAAGGAGAGAAGGTGCTCCAGGTGCCAGAGCTGAGGTTCCCCTGCAGCCTGTGGTGCAGACCATGGTGAGGAAGCTGTGCCCCTGCAGCCCATGGAGGTCAGTGGGGGAGCAGAAATCCACCTGCAGCCCGTGTTGGAGCAGGTGGATACCCAAAGGAGTCTGACCCTGGGGGAAGTGCACACTGAAGCAGGCTTCTGTCAGGACCTGTGGGCACATGGAGAGAGGAGCCCATGCTGGAGCAGCTTGTTCCTGAAGGACTGCACCCTGTGGAAAAAAAGGGATCCACACTGGATTAGTTAGTTAGTGAAGGACAGCAGCCCATGGATGGACTCATATTGGAGAAGTTCATGGAGGGCTGTCTCCTGTGGGTGGGGCCCCATGATGGAGCAGGGTAAGAGTGTGAAGAGGAAGGAGCATGACAAACAACATGTGATAAACTGACTGCAGTCTCCATTCCCCTGTCCAGCCCCAAGCTGCTCCAGAGGAGGTAGAGAATTTAGTGTTAAAGTTGAACCCAGGAAGAAGGGAGGGGTGGGAAGAAGGTGTTTTAAGATTTAGTTTCATTTCTCATTACCCTACCCTGATCTGATTGGTGATAAATTAATTTCCCTGAGTCAAGGCTGTTTTGCTCATAGGAGAAACTGGTGAGTGATCTCTCTGTGTTCTTATCTCACCCCACAAGCCTTTTGTTATATTTTCTCTCCCCTGTCCCACTCAATCATACCCTCCAGTTGTGGAGGGTATGATTTAGTGGCTTTGGTCAGGGTCACAAGGATAAGAACACTTGTATTTAAATACCTGTTGTTCTGTGCAAAATTCCTTAGAGTAATTTTATACATGACTCTTCAGAGCTATGAACTTACAGAAACTAACTACAAATGCATTGTATGTCCTAAATTACGATTTTAGGTGAACAAATGCAAATCATTCAGAAACTGGTAGATTCTTTCCTGATCAAGGCAATCTTTTTTTTTTTAATTACAAAAGGATGCCAGTAACTTCAACAAATCTTGGTTAGAGTAGTTGTGATGCAGGAATTTTGTTAGAAAAGTCTATTATATTCTAGAGGTTCAAAATACATTTGCTAAAAAAACCCCTGCAGAGTACCAAACTATTACTGTGATTACTTCCCCTTTGAAAAGAGTGCAATGGTAAGAATAGGTAATAAAATGATCATGTTTTACCTTGAAACAGCAAAATAGTTTCCTGACCTTCCAGCATAAACAGTAGTGTTGTTTGGGTTTGACACTAAGATGAACGGATCACAGGTCTGCATTAATTGCCATTGATTTCAACATCCTACTTCTATATGATGCAGGAAGTACCAGGTGTCCCCATCTCCCATCCCCTTCCATCCAGCCTGGTGGACTGAGGGACAAATGCGGCATAACTATCGGTATCCTGAGCCCTGCCCACGTGTCCCACGTGTCTGCTGACACTGACATTTGCAATACATCCTCTGTCAATGTAGTCTCTTTTACCTATTTTTACTTCCATTAAAAGGCAGCTAATGTGGGAAAATAGTGACAAATATTCTGTCCTTCCCTTTCCAAAAGAAAATTGTATAATCCGGCTGGATTGATGAGGTTATAGATATCAGTACTGAAGTGTGTCTATTCTTTATACATATGAACATTTTATTTTGTCATGTGGTCTAAACAAGTTCAGCTTTTTCAGTGTTTTGTTTTCTAATAAAATAAAACTGACCATAGTGCATGCCATCACTAAAGTCCTTGGTAAGATCTGATCTGATTTTTAGGAATTACAGGAACCTCATTGAGCAGTAACTAATAAAGCAGCTTTAAAATTGTTTTATCTTGTAGAAGTGTGAAACCTTAAAGTGTAAGACGCATGATTTGACATGGTTTCAAATAGTTTTAAACTGATATTTGCCTTGATAATAATCAATTTGATCTTTGTTTTGCACAAGTTTTTCCTCTTGTTTCTCAAGTAAGTACAAAGAAAATAAAAGCAGATTTCTTTCTTGAGCTGTGGTTATAATCAAAATGCGTTAGTCATAGAATATTTTTTAATGCATTATTATATATTTTTCATTTACATGTTTTCCACAGCTTGCATTGAAGGACCCGGTACACACTGTGTCATTGCAGC
>NW_008236213.1:634338-638548 GCF_000691975.1 Corvus brachyrhynchos | reverse complement strand
ATTACTGGGAGAACAAGGTTTTCATGCCCTTATGGAAACTGTGGATACAGAAATAGTTGCCCAACTACAAGAATTTTTACAAGTCTTCTAAATAAGCAGGAAAAATATTTTCTATGTCAAATTTTTCTTTCAAAAAATATGAAAAGACCCTAGCCTTCTGTCTTGTATAGATGAGTCTGATGAAAGGTGAAAATAACTTGTGACAATAGAATAAAAATAAGTTTCTGCTGTTGCTATTAAACTATGCTCTTTGGGGTTTTTTTTAACAATAAAGGGTCAATTAAGGGTTTTATCATTAAGCTAGCATTTCCATGATTCGTAACTTGATATATGCTGCCCTAGGTAGTACCATTTTTTAGTACCCTTATGTTGTAACCGCTTGACTCTGCCTAGCAGGCTGCAGCTCCCTGAGAGCACAGCAAGGATTTCCTAGGGCCGTGCGACCAGTCGCATCCTGGAGTCCATTTCGGACAGCCCCTCGATCTGGCTCTGGCAGCCAGCAGCGTTACAATGCAGTGGTGATGAAGAAGATAGAGAAAGGTCTCCCATGAGGGTGGTAAGATGGCTTTATTCACATCTTATCCCTGTGCCTTGGAGGCAGAGAGAGAGAGACCTTGTGGTCAGGGCGCGGGATGGTTTTGCCAGGGGCCCAGGGGCGGTGCCTGGGCGGGGGTGGGGGACAGGAGCCAACAGGGAGAAACCAAGGGAGTGGCCAAGGCTAGGGCAGGCAACAGGGGGAACATGGCATCACAGAATCGGGGGCTTAACAGGCTACCACACCCTTAACTGTCTTTTTGCTTCACAAAGGTATGTCACAAAGTCAGAGGTCTGAAGGAACTTACTAATGTATATTAATGGAAACCATCTGTTAATGCAGCACTGTAATTCAGTATCAGGAGCTGATTCCTTTAATGCTGTAGATCTGCAGCTTTCTCCCTTTCTATTGCTCTTTCTAGACTGTATGTTCAACCATACAAACAGAAGGACTTAGGAAAGCAGTAAGACTGTGAGCAGAAATAGTCAGTCCTTCATGAGAGAAAGATAATTCCCATTTGAATCGTCTGAGAGAAAAAGAAACTTTGATTGTAACACTTAAATTGTATTTGAACTGTTAGAGAACATCCATGTATATTTCTATCTGAAGATGTGAGTTTTCATTTTTATCACCAAGTTTTCTTTATTTCTGTTATGAAAAAATTACTTTCTTGAGTTCCTCCTATTTCACTTTTACCTGTCATAACAGAGAAACTCACTGGAGGCAGGTGAGTAATTAATTCTAATTAATTTGTGGCTGTACCTGGACTACTTAAAATTACCATGTACAATATCTCAATTCTTTGTGTTTTTTCATCAAAGACATGTCATGAGGATACTTCAGGATTGTTGCTAAAACGTTTAAGCCCAAATGGTCACAGTTAAAACAATCATTTGCAAACATAAGGCTTACTTTTAATTACTTACTAGTTACCTGCAGGACTCACAGGTTAAAGCTGCTCCTTTCTATGTGCCTTTGTCTTTTGTACCTTGCAGGTGGAAGGGGCAAGAAAATGCTGGTTTCCATTTTCGGTTTTTTGCTTTTAAGTACTGATCTTCCACCTTCAAAATTGAAATTAACTTTGCTTCACTAAGGGATGATTCAGCTGTTGAATCAATTTTTTTTTCCAGAGGGGATTATCTCTTTAAAGACACCTACAAGTTTTTGACTATCTTACCAGATAACCAGATGCTTTTAAAAATCTGGGGCTTTTTTTACTGACCTTTTGGGGAGTAATCTTTTTTGAAACCTTCCCTCTGTTTGTAGAGGCAGGCTAATCTTTCTCTCCTCCTTTGGCATTAGTGTCAAAGGCTGTTCGGGCTCTCACAGTTCTGAATGCAAAACCTCCCCTATCCCCTGCTGCCAGCATCTGTCAGCAGAAGTTGTGTGATAAGTCATTGTTTCCTGCATTTTACCTTGGCATAGGGAGGACTGCCAGAAGAATTGCTACTATTTGTTTGTGTGTTATGTGTATGCCATTTCCTCAATCATCCACCAACATAATCTCATAATTAAGATGTTTATTTGGTTACATTTGGTACTTGCAAGGGAAGAGACTCAGTGTGCTGATGGTCCCATTCAGCTGTACACACAATTACCAGAACTGGGTGCCTTCTGACTAAATTTGGATTTGTTGCACAGTTAATCTGCAGACACCCTAAGCTTTTGGCTCAATGTAAAACCTGTGCAGATCTGGTCACCCTTGCTAGCTTTGACTCCACCTGGGACGACTACCTGGAGAAACACAGAAACACAGAAGCACATCCTGGCAAGAAGCAGTACTGGCCTACCACCATTCTGCAAAATCCCTTGCGCAGTGCTGAGTGGTGCTCCCCGATTTTCAGAGGGAGGCAGGTCCTACCTGCTCTAGTCCAGCCCTGGCCTAAAGGCTGCTTTCTGCTGTGTGGCCAAGCCATCCAGCTCCCCTGCAGCATCTCACTGGAGGTCAGATCTGTCATCACGGCTGTGCACAGCTGAGACAGACCTGCCTGCCTGCGTCATTCTCGGAGCAACTCCACCCCCATTACCTCCCGGGTGGAATGCTAACTGCAGTTTATGTTAATGCACGATGTTGGCAGAGACCCTGTCAAGAATGATGGACATACTTTTGGCTAATAACAGCACGATAAGTTGTGATTAACTTTCTGAGTAATGTCTCTGAATAACTGCATGTGTTCACTTTCATATGCATTAGGGAACAAGTTAAATTTGTTACTAGGTGTTTGGCTTTTCATCTTGGAAGATTTTCCTACAAGGCTTGGGACTATAATTGAAAACAATCATCATTATCATAACTGTTTATATGACAACCATTGTCAATGAGCACAATGCCAAACAAGTGCCCATCTGCAGCCAGCAACGATCTAGTGGAGATCAAAGTTGAGAAATTTCAGCTTGAAACAGCAGAAAAGCTTTTACATACTATCATTATATATTAAACCCTTATACATAGGATTAAATTTTCACTGGAAGGGTATGGATTTGGACTGCAGCAAGCTATAGCCCTTTTTGACTTTGATGTTGAAATTTTTAACTTTAGGGTTTAGAAACCAAATATAGCAATTAGCCTTAAACCGAAGTGGTAAAATACAGTTCCTGAAATTTCGTGAGGAAGGATCTTTGATTCTCTTGTTCTCTAGGCTTTAATTTTCAGGAGAAAAGTAATTGAAATTGGGGTATTTTTTTTTCCTATGGCACAACTGAATATTTACAAATGGTATCAGTTTACTTTTCAGAAAAGGCAATGATAAAGGTGAGGACAAACTTTCTGCTTCTGATAAGAGTTAAATGACAGGACTAATTCTGCTGCTTCCATCTTCAAAACATTAGCTTTGGTGTATCAATGATGACCATTTTTAGCCTTTGGCCTAACTGAAGTGTTAATAACTCATGTGCTCTCATTGCAATCTGTTAAATCTTTTTCAGCTTTAGAAACAAAACTTATCCAAGCTATAACTTATTTCTGTTTAATAAAAAATACAATTAGATTAACTTACAAGGATGTTTTCAGGTTAGATAACGTGTGGGCAGGGCCTTGTGCTCTCGCAGTGCTCGTTGCTGTGCCAGGAGTGAGTCCATGGCCTCCCACCCTCCCTGCAGTGAAGTGGTGGAGAATTTTGCATCATTTGTGAGCAAGTGCAGGGGCCAGGCTGTGTGCTGGAGACGTCAGCCATGGTAGTGTCCCAGGAGGTGCAGAGGGAGTGCAGGGTGCCTGTCCCAGCAGCCCTTGTGGGCAGGGCTGCTGGAGAGAACCCTGCTCCTTACCAGTGAAGTGACTGCTTGCGGCACAGCTGGCAGACTGGCAGGAGGCGTTCTGCCCACTGTGCCTATTAATTTTCTCCGTTTCGTTTCTTTTCTTCTTCGCCTCTGTTTCGTGAGTTCTTGTACTCAGAGTTCTGATTAAAACGCAGGAGGCGCTGAGTTGTTCTTCTGATTTGATGTTTATTATTTCTTATCTCTAGCACAGCTGCACAGAGTGTGCCTCTTAAATTAACAAGGTGGAAAATTGTTGCAGTGGGGATACTGCAACACGCATCTATCAAACCAGGAGTCCCATGGAAAGGAAATATATATGGACAGATTCGTGGTAGATGTTTCAGAGATGTTTATTTCTCCAGCCGCATGGCTGGGGCTGTGCTCAGGAACTCCGCAGTCACGGGACCGAGGGTCCTTCTG
>NW_008236213.1:633737-634292 GCF_000691975.1 Corvus brachyrhynchos | reverse complement strand
CCCTGTGTCTCCCCCCCAGGGCCCCTCTCCCAGGGCTCCATGGCAGGGGAGGAGACCCCAACATCTCACCCGTTTTATTTTAATAAAAGGAGAATGAAAACAACTGGATAAACATAACAAGAACAGTTTCAAGGCAAAACAAGCCACCCTCCTGAGTTTTTAAATGTCCAATCAGATTCTGTGGAACATCTTAGGGCTGACAGAAGGGAGACAGAACTCTCCGGCCATGCTTTGTGGGGAAACTGAGGCAGGAGAGGGTTTAATTTCTTCCCTCCCTCTTTTCATCCCCCCCTCGGCATCAGAGAGGAATTGTAGGGAAGTGGAATTGTATAGGGAAGCCATGGGGTGAAAAACAGATTAGGAATAAACTGGGGATGGGGTAAACTTAGGAAAGGGTTCATATTGGGTATAGGGTAAAAGGGGAAAGTAGGCTGTGGGTAGGGAAGTTGCTGGGATGGATATTGTTTATAATTTTGTGCATAACAGCTGCCTTTGACTGGAATACCTCCAGGCCCAGTAACATTCGCTGCTTGTAAACCCTTCTTTCCTTGCACT
>NW_008236213.1:621296-632473 GCF_000691975.1 Corvus brachyrhynchos | reverse complement strand
CAGGCGTACATGGCGGGGGGAGGGCCCCAACAGAAAATGGCCCCGAGTTCTAACTTCCAAGGCCATTTAAAGTCCACACTATCCAATTATGGAATGCAAACTAATTTATTTTTACTTATAATCTAATAACTAATTATTCATGATCTGCACTGCGGGTTTTTTGAACCAATACCAGAACACCCAGATTTGTGAAGAAGGAGGAAAGAAGAACAAACCCACACCCAAAATCCTCCATCTTGTTACTAAATCCCATAAACCTAATTTTTCTACATCTCTACATATTCTACCCAGTGATATAACTTTAATTACACAGCAACAACCTCAGTGTTACCACACAATTTGGGAAACCTTTCCCAAGGCCTCATGTCAAATGCAGTGTGCTTCTGAGGATCATTGCCTGTCAGCACTGAAAGACTGAAATTCTCTGAACTCAGGATTCCAACAGTTCCTTCACTGAGAAGGGGTTCCACCATTCCAGGGACGAACACACGTGCAGGCCATTCATGTCTAGTTCTTTCTCCTCAGGGTCTTTGCATAGGCAAATGACTCATCAGCTTTTTCCAGTGTATTTCCCCTAAATTTAGAGACTATTTCAGATGGGTCTCTGAGCACCCTGGTCTAGTGGAAGGTGTCTGTACCCATGGCAGAGGGGTTGGAGCAGGGGTTTTAAGGTCCCTTCCAACCCAAACCATTCTGTGATTCCATGATTATAAGCCTTAGAGGATTTGCAGGAGGGAAAATCAGGTATTCAGACATGTTCTCCCAGGGTATCTGGAGAGAAGGCCAAAGTCCTAAGCAGAATCCTAGCTTGTAGCTACAAATTGTAACAGATGTGCTCTTTTCTCTGATGATTCAGCAATGATAAAATCACTTCTTTACATCATATTACCGCAGATACCAGGTTTGCAGTTAATATTCAATAGTGTTTAGTATGCTTGCCTTTTTTCCTTAGTTTTTATTCAATTCCAAACTCTAGTAATGCTCCTAAATTGCAGTTCACATATGGAACAGTGAACATGGCACATCTTCATTTAGCAGAAGCAACACCTTTGTAACACATACACATTTTGAAGGCTTTTCAGACTCATTTACTTGTCTTGCTTCAATGCTGCTGCTTCAACAAGTAAATGATTACTAATTTTAAAATGTTCATAATTTCCAGCTTACTGCTAACTGCAATTAATAATGATGACTAATCACCAGGTAATCAGATTTGACTACTTCAGTAGAAACATTTCATAAGGTTCAATAGCTTGTTCATAACACATTTTGCTGACTCTTGGGAAAATGAAATCAAATTAAGTGGAGACAACCCCTGTAGTAGTGCTAGGTTTAGTTTAGCGAGCTGCAGCTTTCCCTGAGAGCTCAGCGGAGCTGCTCAGGGCAGTGCGACCATGGTTGCCCTCCCGCAGTCCATTTTGGACGGCTCCGCGGTTTTGCTCCGGCAGCTGTCAGCCTTACAACCAGTGATGGTGAAGGAGGTGAGAAGGGTCTTTCCATGGGGGTTTAAGAGGATCTTTTAACAGTCGCATCTTGTCCCAGCGACCCCCAGAGGCAGAGAGACCTCATGATCCGGGCGCAGGGGGGTTTTGTCAGGGGCTCAGGGGCGGTCCCTGGGCGGAGGTGGGGTACAGGAACCAATAGTGAGAACCTGAGGGAGCGGCCAGGGCTAGAGCAGGGGAAAGTGGGGGAGCAATATGGGATTAAAAAAGCAGTGAGTAAACAGATCACCACAAACCCCCTTTAAAATTTAATTGGGTATTCATAAGAAGTGCTTACAAGTGTTACATCCTCTGCTCCTCACAGTGGCAGGGCAGCAGTTTGTTAGGCTGAGTGTGTACTACTGCACTAACTAGTTTATATTGCATGCTTGAAAATACTTATCATGAAGGAATGAGTTTTCAAATTTACACAGAATGGGTGATCAGTTTTGGTCTAAAATGAAGTGAAAAGAAGTAAAAGAATTTGCTGCAAACAAACAAATTCCACCAGCAATACATAAACGTAAGTAGAGCATGCCTCTCAGAAGTTGATTATAGGGAACAAAATCACAACCCACATCAAGGTGTGTGTCATTTCTGAAGTAAGCAGTGGATATTGGCAGGTGGAAAAGAAGTTTACCTGGGCTGGAGTTGTGCAGGCAGTTGACTTTTTGTTCTCTTTCTGAAGAAGGGAAAATGCTCGACAGAAGTATATTACTTGACCTAAGGTTTAATGCTGTATTTTTCTCTTTTTAAAGATTTCTTAACCTGATTTTAATAAAGTACAAGCCAATTTTGAAGTCAAGCTGTCACTTCTAAACCTGTGAAAAGTCCAAAACGTTCACAATTAATATTCTTAGGTAAAACAATTCTCTGAATGTGCATATTCAGATAGTAGGAAAGTTTTCAGTTTTCAGGTTTTATATTAATCTCTGGAAAGCTTATCCAATTCTATAATGGAGTGTAGTGCTAATGAAGAGACACTGCTTAAAACGAGGACAAAAAATTAGTCATATTGACTGTGATTGCAGGTTGTCATCCCCTCCCACTGGAGTTTTAACCAGCAAAAATTATTATTAAAGCAGCATTTAAAAAGCAACAGAAAATGTTTAGGTGAAGCGAATATTTGACCCAAAAGTTACATTTGTTTTTCTGATATTTGCACCAGAACAATCTTTGGTGTTAATCAGGGAAAGTAACAGAAGGCTGTGGGGCCTGCCTGATGGTTGGTAGTTGTGATTTAAACTAAGAATGTTTCATGAGTTATTCAGGAAACAATTGAATTGGTCATATGATATAGACAATATCCAATAACTTAGCACTTTGAGAAAATGGAAATTGCTGATAGGTAAATTCTGAGCAGAGAAAGTGTACAGCTGGTTATTTTGTTGCATGGCAGTGTCTCAAAACTACACCATGAGTAATTTCAGAAGTATTTTAAACCAAGTAGTCTTTATTTTAATGGGAAGTAATCTATTTATTAACTGTTTCAATTTGGTTTTGGTTTTGTTGGTTTTTTTTTTTACTAAAATGACAAAGATATCTTGCAGATATTTTTATAGGATACTGAGAAAAACTAGAAATTCTCATACATCTAGATTGTGGGAATGACTCCTGATTCACTGACTGAGCTTGCAAAGGAACAGAGACTTTAAAAACTATACTTTCACCCTGATGCTTTACGAACTCAACTTTAAACCTCAGGCAGGTATGCAAGGAAGTTTACATGCAACAACTACATGCACAAACAGCTTTTCACCTTGTTCAGCTGCTGAAATGCTCTGCCCTGTATCTTTCCCACACTCTGTGTTAGCAGGTGTTGCTTTTTGGTTTAATGTATCTGTAGCAAGTGCCTGCTGCTTCACTAGCAATTGTGTTTTTCAGTTCTTAAATACATAAATTAAATCCTTGTATGTTGGCCATCAAGCACTCTGGTCAGGAATAAAAGATGCAGATTGTTTATTGAACGGCTGTGGGTGTAGGAAGTGGTGAGAGTCCCATATTCTCTCACCTGGCTTTAAAGCTTTGAAGCATTTTATTCAATGTTACTGTAATGCCTCATGTGCCGATAGACCCCAGATCCCAGGAGTCCTCATCTAGGTTTTTGCTGCTAGCTGTACTCATTTGTTGAAGCATTTTGATGTATTTCCTCTCCTGAGGAATTGTTCTGCTCTGCAGAAGTTCCTTTTCATCCTCCACCTCCTGAAGGACTTGTGAAGAAATCAACAAATTTATTTCAGCCTCTTTCTTGAGATTCTGCAAGTACAGTGTCAAATGCATGGCTGAATGAGAGGAGTTGGTCCTTCAGAAGGCTGCAGTGCAGAGGCTCTCAGGGAAGCTGGGTGGTGGTGCAGTCAGACTTTAAATGCTAACATCTAAGTAACAGGCAGAAATCAAGAGAGTGAATAAGCAGTTTTCAACCTGGCTAAAGCAAGATTCCACAAAGCTTCTGTATTAGGACTAAGTATTATCAAACTTTATGGATGGTTTTGGAGCACTGATGAATAGTGAACTGGCAAAAATTGCCTGTGAAATGGCAAGGAACATAACTGAGCAGGGTGGAGTACTGTTGTGGTTTGACACTGGGCAAATGCTAGGCACCCATGAAAGCTGCTCACTCGCCTTCCCCTGCTGCAGCTGGGCAGAGGAGAGGAAAATTTAACGAAGGGTTCCTGAGTTAAGTAGCAGGAGAAAACACTCCAAGGGCAAAACAGGCTCAACTTAGAGATACAAAGTGAGTTTATTAATAAAAATTCAGAAGAGGATAAATAGATGTAAAATAAGCCCTTAAAGACACCTTTTCTTCCCCCATCCCCTCCCTCCTTTCCAACGACAGGGCATGGGGGTTTGGTCAGTTCATCACCCGAGATTTTCTTCCGCTTCTCAGGGAGAGGAGTCCTTCCCCTGTGACACTGTGGGGTCCCTCCCACAGGAGACAGTTCTCCCTGAACTTCTCCAGCGTGGCCCCAATCTCACGAGCACAGTCCTCCCAAAACTGCTGTAGCATGGGTCACTCTTTTTTTTGTTCCTACAAGGACGGGCTGCTCCAGCCTGGAAGCAAGGGCCCTCTCTCCACTGGGTCTCCCACTGGATCACAGCCACCTCCAGGCATCCACCTGCTCCGGCAGGGGCACGTCCCCCACAGGCTGCAGGTGGATCTCTGCATTCCCCATGGACCCATGGGCTGCAGGGGCACAGCGGCTTCACCATGGTCTGCACCACGGCCTGCAGAGGAACCTGGGCTCCGGCGCCTGGAGAATCTCCTCCCCCTCCTTCTTCACTGACCTTGGTGTCTCCATGTTGTTTTCCCTCACATGTTCTCACCTCCTCTTCTCTGGATGGAATAAAAATTGTGCAAAAACTACTTCTGTTTTAATTTCTTCTTAAATATGTTATCACACAGGTGTTACCATCATCTCTAATTGGCCCAGGCTTGGCCAGCAGGACGTCCATCTTCAGAACCATCAGGGATTGGCTCTCCTGGACACAGTGGAAGCTTCCAGCAGCTTCTCACAGAAGCCACCTCTGTGGCTCCCCTGCTACCAAAAAACAGGCCATGCAAAACCAACGCAAGTAGCAACATAAAGGTGGATGAAGTGTAGTGCTGGCAAATGCTGATCTGCCTCATGACAGATGGTTCAGTCAGCCCTTGTGTGTCATGTTTTGCTTGGGGCTGGTGAAATGTAAATCTAGAGAGTCCCGTTGTTGAGGGAGAGCATTCGAACAAGCTCACACAGCTGGAAATGAGATTTCACAGAATCATCCTGGTTGGAATATTCTCATGAGGTCATCTAGTTTACCCTCCTGCTCAAGAGGGTCAGCTGCAGCAGCTTGCCCAGAGCCATGTCCAGTTGCCTCTTGAGTATGTCCACAGATGAGATCTCCACAGCCTGCTGGGCAGCCTCTTTGACCACCCTCATATCTTGTGTTCAAATGAAATTTCACATTTCAGTTTTTGTCTACTGCCTCTTGTGCTGTCAGTGAGCATCCGCGAGAGGAATTCAGCTCCCTTTTCTTCATGTCTCTTGTTGAGTATTTCTATTTACTGCTAAGATCCCTCAAGATTTGACAGTCTCTTTCTGTGGAGTTGGTTTGCGGGAAAAATTCTCTCAAGGAAGATAAAATGGTGAAACTCAGTGGATCCTAATGTTACTTGGTGTGGAAAAGAAACAGGATTGTTCATGGGCTAGAACAGAGAACTGGAGACTGGATGGACCCATAATAAGAAGAGGATATGGATTTCCACAGACTGGAGAGGTCTTACAGGTACTCTGTCATGAGGAAGTAGAAATATCTGAACCTTCACAAAGAGGATATGTCAGGAGCAAGACCAGAAGGAGGTGAGGATCTCTTTGGGAAGGATGAGATTGTGTTTATTTTGGTTTCCTGTAAAGGGAGGGCTAATTTGGAGAAAGGCAGAATTTGAAGAGACTTTCTGCCTTGAGACCTACAGCTGGCAAATTAGTTGTGCAATAAGTGATCCAGTCTTGTAATGTTTAAGGTTGAATTTGCTCACAAAATCTGCCCTGAGATTGAAGAATGAAGGACAGAACCATTTTGTCCCATTTTTTTACGTAAACTTGCACAACTGGAGACAGATGAATCCTGAATTAGTTTGGAAGCATCGCAAATTCCCAGCCATGTACATATTGTATTACAAGAAAAACCAGCAATGTTGGCTTGGACCATTTGTAAAACAGCAAGGAAGACATTTACCTTAATTTGAGATGAGGATGTTGACTGTTTTTCATGATAGCACGATATCTGGAGTTCAAGGCTCTTGTTTTAATATATAGGCATGTAAGTCTGAATTAAGCACCAAAGACATAATGAAGTCTTTAATGTCTTATTGCCCACAGGCATTGAGTGGAATTATCTTAATTTGCACTTCACGTAAAATCAGTTTGTAAATAGGAAAATGGTGACAGAAACTGGCTTTAGAAAGTTACCAGTTTTACTGTGTTGAGTCACTTCTTCACTGTTTCAAAATAACATCAGAGTGGTACAGAACACTTGGACCTAGCAGACCATATCAGAGGCTGTTCTATTTTTATATTTTATTTTTAACCTCCTTTACTATTTATTGTGAAAAATACCAGGACACTGCTCCTAACTGACCACTATGTTAGGCATTTTCCTATTCTATTTACCATATTCAAAAGCCTTTTTTTTCTTAAACAGAGTTACCTTCAATGTGTATTTCTTAGGCCATTGTTAGTATGTTGCATTACCTTTACAGACATATAGAATAAGCAACTTAGTCAGAAGCTGCAACTAAATAAAACCCAGTGGCATTCAAGAATTCTGCTGGCCCTAAATCTTGGGAGACTTTGAACTGGTAGGTAGAAATTGAGAAGATTTATTTTCTCAGGCTTTCAGAAGTGTTCTGTGTTTGCTTCAGCTGGCACTTGAAGAAGATAGTGATGGCAGTCAGATGAAGTCCCAGGTGACTGGAAAAAGGGAAACATGGTACCAATCCTAGAAAAGGGTAGAAAGGACCTTGGGACCTACCAACCTGTCAGCCTCACCTCTGTGCCTGGGAAGATCATGGAACAGATCTTCCTGGAAGCTGCGCTAACGTACATGGAAACATGCCTTAAATCAAGAGGTGATCCAGGACATCCAGCTTAGCTTCACCAAGGGCAAGTCCTCCCTGACCAACCCAATGCCCTTCTATGATGGAGTGACTTTTCCACATCAGTGGAAAAGGGGAGGGCTATGGATGTCATTTATCTGGACTTCTGTAAAGCCTTTGACACAGTCTTCCACAACATCCTTCTCTCTAAGTTGGAGAGAGATGAATTCAATAGGTGGACTGTTTGGTGGATAAGGAATTCATTGGATGGTCATATCCAGTGGGTAGTGGCCAACTGCTCAAAGTCCCAATGGACATCCGGGACAAGTGGTGACAGTCAGAGGTTCGTATTGGGACCAGTGTTATTTAACATCTCCATTAATGGCACAGAGGGGTCAAGTGCACCCTCAGCAGATTTGCAGATGGCCCCAAGCTGAGTGGTACAGTTGACATTCCTGAAGGATGGGATGCCATCCAGAGGGACCTGGACAAGCTGGAGAAGTGGCTCATGGGAACCTCATGAGGTTTAACAAGACCAAGTGCTGGTGCTGCACCAGGTCAAAGCAAACCTTGGTATCAATCTAGGCTGGGGATGAACAGGTTGAGAACATCCCTGAGAGGACTTGGGGGTGCTGGTGGGTGAGAGGCTGGGCATGACCCAGCCATGCGCGCCCAGAGAGCCAAACGTGTCCTGGGCTGCATCCAAAGCAGCGCGTCCAGCAGGGCCAGGGAGGGGATTCTGCCCCTCTGCTCTGCTCTGCTGAGACCCCACCTGCAGTGCTGCATCCAGCTCTGGGGTCCCAGCACAGGAAGGACATGGAACTGCTAAAGCAAGTCCAGAGGGGAGGCTACCAAGTTGATGAGAGGGATGGAACGTCTCTTCTATGAGGAAAGAATTGGGATTGTTTAGCCAGGAAAGGAGAAGTCTTCAGGATGACCTAATTGGAGATTTCCAGTATCTGAAGGAAACCTACAGGAGAGATGGAGAGAGACATTTTACATGGTGTCTTGGTTTGAGACAAATTTGGAGGAATATCCAAATTTGAACATCCTTGGATAGAAGGCAGGTTACAGCCAGCCCTCCCCCACCAGGTTCAGGAAAAAAAAAATTTTCTTGGAGGAATGTGATGGAAAAAACCTATTTATTTAACAGACACACGGGAAAAGAATAATAATGCTAAATAATAAAACCTCTCGCTGTGGAGAGAAACCTGCTAAGATTTTAGAGTCCTTTCTTTGGGCGTGGTCTCTCTCCTCCTCTTTGGAGCTGGGTCAGCGTAAGCTCCCCTCTGGGCCAATGGTGTAGGGTCTCCCAGTGTGTTCTGATATTGTTGAACAGCTCAGAAGAGAAGAAGAAGAAGCAAAAGTCCCAGGGAAAAAACTTTCTTGCCTCAGCTTGCAGACTAGCTGAAAAGCAAAGGAGTTTAACTCTCCGTCTCTCTCCTGAGAAAAGGAGCCAAGAGCTGAGAAAAACCAGAAGGTGCTTTTTCCACTCTGACAGCAGCAGCAGCAGCAGCTATCTCTGTGTCCTTGGAGCACAAAGTGCTTTGAAAAGTTCATCTGGCTTTTTTTTTTCTTTCTCTCACACCTAGTTTTAAAGACACAGAAAGGCACAGGAATCGTGTCTGGGCATAGAGCGGCGATAGGGGATACACATCATACAGTCACCCCAAGACACATGGGCATGTAGTCAAAGGACAAGGGAAAATATGTTTAAACCAAAAAAGGGTAGGTTCAGATAAGATATTAGGAAGAAATTCTTTGCTGTGATGAACCAGGTTGCTCAGAGTAGCAACCTGGTTGCTACTGTGGATACCCCATCCCTGGAAGTGTTCAAGGCCAGGTTGGATGGAGCTTTCAGTAACCAGGTCTAGTGGAAGGTGTCACTGCCCATGGAAGGGGGTTGGAACTGGATGATTCTTAATGTCCCTTCCAACCCAAGCCATTCTATAATTCTACAGTTCTTAGATTTCAGGTGCGCCTTTGTATTTACTGTATTTTTTAAAGAATTCTCCCTGGCCTGGAGACTGGGATGATAGCATGGACCTCACAGTGTCACTCATGCAGATTAATTTTGTCTGAATTGCACATTAGTGTGAGTGACTCAGCAGAGTTTGACCACAACCAGGTTATATTGTCTGCTATGTGATTTCTCTGCATAGCTTTGGGGTAGGACACTTTTAACTGCCTGCTTACAGAAAATGGGTGAGTACAAGATTCCCTCAAGTAGGAGCTGAAGAGAAATGGACAGCCTTAGGGAGGAAAAGAATAGAAAAAGTGTGTTGAGGAGAAAAAATGTAGTGGAAATGGAGAGAGAAAGGTGATGAGAGTTGACATGAGAGATGTTGACATGAGCGATAAGAAGTGAATGATACTAAATTATGAAAGTGATAAACACAAATGGATGGAAAACAGGAAAAACACAGGTAACAGTGTCAGGGTAATAATCTGTTCAGTGTGCATGCACTGACCTGTGTTTCTATCACTGTTACCAGGATTATTATATTTCTCAGAGCTTGCCTGGTGAAATAGGCCCCTGAAGTTTGCATCTGGGGCGTTCAAGTTTCCCAGAACTTCTCCTGAGGAGAAAGAAGCTATTTATTGCTTGCAGCCATATTTTAGAGTAGCAGTAGAAATCATGGCAGAGCTGGTATGCTATTGATGTAAGTTGTCCTCCTGTTTTAAATAAGAAACACCATGAATTGTTTTAAAACATCATGAACTCATACTAAAGATGCATAGGACTGAATCTTCAGAGCTTAACAGCAGCAAATCAGTGGTAAATCACCAAGTGGCAATAACACAATTGTTCTTGATCATTTTTCCACACCCTAAATATAGATGTAAAGCCTTACTGTAGGCATCACCAATGTAAAATGTGACTTTGAAGTTATGATTAAGAAAAGACAAACAAACAAACCCCAGAAGTACATCTGCCTCCCCTTCAGAGAGTGGGGTTTTTTGTGTAATCTTATCTCTGGAGTTGTCAGTCTACCAAATACTAAATTTGCTCGAAGTTATTACTTTAACGCTTCTTTCGGTAGAAATTATATTAAAATCTATATTATTTCCCTTTGCCCACAGTTATGTTTGCACTTCAAAGTCAATAAAATCTTACAGCAATAAAATCCTGAGCAATCTTAAGTTCAGGCAAGTACAAGGGACTTTGTGTGCAACTTCAGATTAAATTGAAGTTCTAACTCAACTTCATTTTGCAGTAAATTTGGATAAAGTAACTAATATAAGCTGTAGTGCCCATAAATAGGATACATTTTAGTCAAGGCTCTAGAGACACAATTTAAAGTGAACGGCTCTGACATTAATAAGTTAACATACACTCCTACTTATAAGAAATTTTTAAGTACTCTACTAGAGGCAAATGATACCTAACCCAGGGCATCCTTTCCTCTCCAGTCCTTTATGATGTGAAAGTACAAAGCGTAGGTCAGGTATAGGCAAATTGTGTGTTCTTGGGGTAAGAGCTGTGAGGATTTGATTTTTTTCCCATTAACTTGTTTAGGTGGCCCATATAACAGAATAATTGTAGTTTACTGCATGGATAATATTACTATTGGAGAACATAGTGAGAAATGGTGCAGAAATGTTGGTTATACCATGTGGAGCTTTAGCAGGGTGTTAAGGCTCCAACTCAAAGCTGGCTGTTCTTTTTTCTGCAGGCCTGCTCAGTGTGCTGTCCTTCTAGGGCTTGATTTCTGGAGTTCTGCTATCTCTGTGTCCGTGTTGGACACAGCCTCCACTGCTTTGTGCTTTCCCAGAACCTGGTTCATATGAACAGACTCTGCAAGAATTAACACAGCTCTAGCTTGAGCCAAAACTGATGATCTTTGTTGCACCAGAGCTGGCTTTGCTACAGATACCCTTGTGCTGTTGCATGCAGCATTCCCAAGAGAAGAAAGGTGACCAGAAACACCATGTTTGGATCTGCTAGCACAGGCTCAGACAGGGGCTGTTCTGGCTCCTCACAGCACTGATGCAGCAGCCATACTTACGTAAATTAGCCAGTAATTTATAAATTATGCTCAAATTAGTCCATATTTGAGCTAATAAGACTTTGTCAAACCACGTTCAGTCAACAGCATGGCAATTAGGGTGTTTCTATT
>NW_008236213.1:610124-621207 GCF_000691975.1 Corvus brachyrhynchos | reverse complement strand
CAGCCTGAATGTTTCAGGGGTGTCTCAACAGCACTAAAGCCCAGTTAAAAGCACCTTGAGGGGTCTAACTTGTCCACAATTGACCTGCACTTGTAGGGCATAGGGGTCCAGATAACATGTAGTATAGTCCTTTCATCTGCCCAATTCTGTTCGGGATCTATTTCTTTTCCCCAGAAAGCACACTGAAATTTAGAAGACCAGCTCTGTACAGTGGCTGCTTGAAGGTGTTGAGATGAGTGGGAGGTTTGTGAAGAGCAGTCATGACTCAGCTCCTAAGGTAGGACACCCTTCCTGGAGAAACACAAGCAGTATGGATTGGATGGACAGGGCAGAGAATTAGAACACTGCTTCATGCTCACTCAGACCGGTGCTGTGTGGAGCTTTTTTTTTTGAATATTTTACTCATTGCTGCTGCTCTCAGAAAGGCATGTGTTGGGCACTGCTGCCTCAGGCTAGGCAGAAGCAGAGTAGTGCACCATGTGGTTCACCCTCACTGTGATTGTCCTGGATTTAGCTAGATGCTGTACAGCAGACAGAAATGCTGCTCTCCTCATCTTTTTCTTTGGCCTCAGATTCTTCTTGGATCTCATAGCTGTTCCTGGGAATAGTATGTTGCGGTCTTCTGTGTGTCATACTTCATAGTAAGGGTCATTACTGTTCAAGAAAGATAGCCTAACTAAAACAATGAGACTCTTATTTGATGATGCTTCTTGCTTTCATAGAATCATAGAATCCTTTAGGTTGGAAAATGCCTCTAAGATCATCAAGTCCAGCCATATCACCATTGTGTCACCACCAAGCCATGTCCCCATGTGCCACATCCACACGTTTTTTGAACACTTCTAGGGACAGTGACACTACCACTTCCCTGGGCAATGCTTGACAACCCTTTCTGTGAAGAAATTTTTCCAAATATCCAGTCTAAACCTCCCCTGGTGCAACTTGAGGCTATTTCCTTTTGTCCTGCCACTTTGCTACCTGGGAGAAGAGCCCCACCTGGCTACGCCCACCTTTCGGGCAGTTGTAGAGGGCAATAAGGTCCTTCCTGAGCCTTCTCTTCTACAGGATAAGCAACCCCAGCTTACTCAGTTGCTTCTCATCCGATTTTTGCTTTTTATCACATTAAACTGACAAGCAAAAATGAACTGGAGTATGTTAACTCAAGAGCTATTAAATGATGTGGCACTAATGATGTCTACTGAAAAAGCTAGAAGTACTAAGGCAAATTCCTCTTTTGTTTAAATTGCTATAATTTTGACCAGACTGTAAATTACAGAGAGAGTGTCTGATTTAGGGGGTGACATACACATTTGTCCTGGATTTAGCTAGATGCTGTACAATTTGCTGAAAGCATATTGTTTGCCTGGTGATACTGTGCATAAGCAGAGAACAACCTCTCTTGTGGCAGGAGAGCCTCACTTGAGCAAAGCTTTCTGCTGAGGGACCTGAAGAAAAAAAGAACAAAAGCAGTATAAATGGGATAATAGTAGTTTTTAATGGTAGTACACAGAAGGAGAAGGTCTAATCCTGTATTAATTGTCATAACAGATGAATGCACACCCTAACAGAACAATGTAGTTTTCTGTCCTTGTAACTGATAAATGCTCTTTTTTCAGGTGGAATCTTTCCAAATACAAAATAAAAATTTTACCTGAGAGGTTATTGCTTTGGTATTCAGGAAGGAGGAAAGGGGATAAATCTTACAGATTTGCTTACCTTAGCAGGCTTTACCAGGCCTCGTTATTCAACTCGACAGCTGAATATGGACAATTCCATTAACCTCAAATATTACCAATCCATCATATCATGTGTTCCACTGCACTACTGCTGTTGTGCTTCTGCAGTAATATAGAGGCTGTTGGCAGAGCGGAAGTTCTGCTAATTAAACAAACACATCACCAGTCTCTGAAAAGCATCAATATTAGAAGCCTATACATACTTTCCTCTATCTAATATTTTGTGTCATAAATTAGTAATTTTTTCATATAGGGGAAAAGTACATAATGAAAAACTGTCTCATGAAGATTTCATGGGTAGGGGTTTGGTTTGGCTCTGTAAGTATCAAAATGACTGCTTTTTCTGGAATTAATATTTGAAAAAGGCAAGTATTATGCAAATTATATTGCAGAATATATGTACTTGGTTTAGTTTTGGTTTGGGGTTTTTTAGATTTTATTTAGAAGGTCAGATGTACTAGCTGATATAACTTCAATTGTTCAACTGTTTCAGCTTGGTTTTTGTTGTTTCTTTTCTTTTCTTTCTGTAGTGATTTAATTACCTTAGGAATTGATATTTTGGGACAAAAAGAAAGCTCTGTGTTTCACATGAAGTATCATAGTTTGGGTTTTTAATTTCAAACAAATGGCATGAGACTCAATTTTAAATTTGTTTCTCTTTCAAGACTGAACTGTGTGAGTTCCACATATATCCTTTTACTGGAGTTATATGTAAATATATAACAAATATATATACAAACATCTGCTGTGAGCAATGAGAGGAGGGCTGTGGAGATATGGCTATACATATATGCTGTAGCATACATATGTTTGCAACACTATTGTATTACCTGAGGTAGGATGAGTCACGTAATCAGAGAAAAAACAAAGGCTCCGGGGAGACCTTCTAGCAGCCTTTCTGTACCTAAGTGGCCTACAATAAAAGCTGCAAAGAGACTTTTAATAGGGGCAGGCAGTGACAGGACTAGGCATCCTTTCAACTAAAAGAGGACAGGCTTAGATTGGATATTATGAAAAAATTCCTTACTGGAGGCGTGGTGAGGCGCTGGAACAGGTTGCCCAGAGAAGCTGTGGATGCCCCATCCCTGGCAGTGTTCAAAGCCAGGCTGGATGGGGCTTTGAGCAACCTGGTCTAGTGGGAGATGTCCCTGCCCATGGAAGGGGTGTTGGAATTATATGATCTTTAAAGCATCATCCAACCCAGACCATTCTATGATTCTATGAAACACAAATTACTAAGTCTATCACTCCCCTTGCTCCAGGTCTCCTCCAGTGTCTGAGTTACTGCAGGGTCATTGTTTATCCTAGAACTTTGGACAGAATATACAAAGAATAGACAGTTGTTCTTGATAGTAACTTTTAAAATCCTCAGTATATTTACAAATCTCATTTTTAATCTTTAATTCCTGTCATCAAGGATTTCCCATCTCATTCACTTGCACGGCCTGTTTGCACACAGTGTGTGAAAACAAATGATGAAAACGGGCTTAGAGATACTGAGCTGTCTGCTATAATGGTGTAAGATATTTCTACACACAATGAGAATGTGTCTCTGAGTTTTTCAAAAGAAGATTTCAGCACTTTGCTTAGGCTCCTTGCAAATGTCAGTCCTCTGAGCTTTAATGAGGCAATAACTAGGTTGAGAACAAAGCTTCTGGTAATTCTGGTGATATAGTTGAAGTAAATATAAGGGGCTGTGTTGGGTGGAAGTAGGAGACATGTTTCTCTGGAAAAAATATTTGTGTCAGAAAAAACATTAGGCAATGTGAACTAAGCTTTTCACCACCTGCATGTGTTTTTGGAAAACGTACTTAAAAACAATAAACTGAAAATAGAAGGTAGCATCCCACAGAATACAATGGACATTCAGGAGTGTCTGCACTGTTCAGGGGGAATCTGTTCTGTACGGCCTTGTTGATAAACCCTGGATGAAGGCTGGATCCCTGTTAAGTCTACTGCTGTCACAAATCAGAGAGATGGTGTTCATTAGGCAAAGCACTTTAGACCAAGATGTCAGGCGTTCTTTTTCCCCTGCCACCCCCTGCACTCAGGAGTTCCTGACAACTGGGGAGAAGAGAAGGTTGTTGCAAGGGAGAGTGAGTTGTTTTTCATTTTCAGAGACTCATGACTCAGAACCCTGGGACAATGTGTGTGTATTTGTACAGATTTAGAACCAGTACATGGCTTGTCAGAAAAGAGTTTTACTTTGCATAATATTTTTTCCATCATAAGCTTAACAGTATTAAAACAAGAATTGTCTTAGTTTACTTGATTTTTGGCTATGACTTATCTGGCCAGCCTTTTGAAAGGTGTGAATAGTTTCCATGTATGCAATTGCCTGTGAAGCTGCTAAATTCTTATTACAGGCACAAAGAGTGAGGTGAGTCTTGTGAAGTATAAATACCCCTAGAGTAGATGTGCTTACATCAGAATTAGTCATTTTAGGTCCCCAGAAAGGGAGAGTGTGAAATAAGTAAATCACATGCAAAGGTGATAGTTTCTCTTCATTAGCACAAATGTGTTTTGAGTTGACCTGAGGTTCTTTCATGCAGAAACTGGGATTTCCTGGGGTCAGCATCCCTGAAACCTGCGCAAACCTTAAGGCATTCACCTCATACTGATGAAATGTATTTGATTGCTGAGCCAAACATGAGGCTTAAAAAACCCCCCAGTTTCTGTTAGCATACAGAGATTTCTGCAGCAACTTTACTATACTTTGGCTGCTTCATGTTAATTTCTTTTTCTCTTCTGTTTCCTTTGCTTTGAATCCTCTTCTTTTCAAGGCATTGTACTGTAAAAATGAGAAAAGTAATCTGTATGCTGATGGCAGGTCTAATGGCATGAAGGGTTTCAAGGGTTTCAAAAAGGGTTTTAATCTTCTTCAGTGAACAAAAGCTGATTTTCATGTCTAGTAACAGGGAGGTTTTTTATAGGCTTTTAGTGACAATATGATGGTGTTGCAGAAGACTGTGTAATGATGACAAAGCTTAATTCAAAGTATTCATGTAGATACAAAGAAGATGTGGTGTTTTGGTGGGAATGCTGGAGTTTAAATGTGCTTATGAACAAAGTCAAGACAAATAAAATGCCCTTTTTAAAAGCAAAAAAATTAGGTATCAATGGAAAATTGCACTTGAGATGGTGGAATTTGCCATCAGTTATTTATTTGGGCCAGTATATTCATATAATTCTTAAAAAAGGATGAACAAGACAGTTTTTGGAGATTTGGAAGTTCAGCTCTTGTGGTGCACTAGCACCTGTTTATGGGATGATTCTTCTTAAGGGTCAATCCTTTAAAAAACTTTGTAAACACTTTGGTCTTCTTACCACTTGCAGCTTTTCTATAATTATCACAGTGTCTGTTTGTGCATATGTTGAGTGGGAGGTTCATAGCTGTTCCTCAATTACCTATTATGAACACTCCTATTTTTATAGTATTGCATTTATTTGCCGGAGGTAGTTCTGCAAGTTTCTAAACCATTTTCTGTGCCTTTGCTTTCTGCAAGTTTCTAAACCATTTTCTGTGTCTTTGCTTTGTTCTGAATGTTTTTATGTTATGCAGGTAAGAACAGGAGGCATAGAGCCTTAATGAATCGGGTCTTCGTCCTATTTTTGGTCATCAAACCTCAGGAAAGTCCTATTCATCATCTGCAGTGTCTAGGGAATGGTGTTAATGACTGCATAGTTTGTATCATGTTCTGAGATTAATTTAGTTACTGCTGATGATGCTGCTTCAAAATAGCCTCATTTTGACTAAAGGACTTCAGGGATCACTAAATTTCAAAAGGCAATACAAGGTCTGAAGGAACCAGCATCAGCTTTGTTGTTGTTGAACTTTATGTTCACATTGAGTAAAAATTGAGCTGGGCTGATAAAATAGTAAAAGATGAATACAGGCAAAAGAAGTTACGATGCAATGCTATATTCTGTCTGTAGGGTAGGGTTTCTGAAGTGAGAAAGAGGATACTAAAACGGAGATAAAAATTATACATGTCTGTAGGGTATGCCCAGCCACTGCCCTGGGGGGATGTCTGCTGAGATTGCACAATCCCCAGCAGGACTCTCTGGGAAGGCAGCTAACCTTTTTACTCATGGCGAGAAAAGACAGACCCAGAATCCTCTGGGAGACCCTGTGCAGATCCTTTGTAACCCATTGGCCTTTACCCTCTGACACCCTCTGTATCCCTATAAAAGCTAGCCTTCTGTCCCTGCGAGGGCAGAGAGGGCTCGTCCCTAGCTTCCCCTTCGCCGGAGTACGCACCAGGTGTACGGGCCAACAATAAAGCTACCTTCATGCAGAACCAGCAACACGAGCCTCTCATCTCTCTCTGGTCTGGCCTGGAGGCTGCCCTGCAGAGCTGAGCTGAAATCACGAGCTGACAATCACTGAAGAGCTGACAGCTTCTGCACGGGCCCTCCTGCCAGCAGCTGAGGGAAGACACCGGGCCTTGGGAAGGCAATTCCTTTTGGGACCATCCCTCCGGACTGGTCACCTCTTCCTCGGTCAGAGCTACTGACCCCTCACCAGCTGTAATACATGTCCTGTTGCTCTAGGTAATGTGGGATAGGAGAAAGGAGAAAATTTAAAGTTGTGTCTGGGTAACGACAGAAAAAAAAAGAATTTTAGTTATAGCAAATTGTATTGGGATTTGAGTCCTGTTTTTCCAGAGAGTATGGTTGCGGTGAATTTTACATAGTCATCCGAACTTTGTGATCTGTGTCTGGGTTCATTTCCTAAACTACTTAAAACTCACTGAGTAAAACCTTGTGGTTTTTTTAAGTATGGAAGCTGAATCATGAACATTTGTCTTTGTGACAGACCAGTTTAGGTCAGCAGGACTCAGGATTTAGCACCAAAACTTTCCAGGGATGCCACAAAATATGCGTAAGTGTGGTTTCTCCTCATTTTTTTCTAAAATACAAATTATTCTCACTGCCTCTTATGATGTGTGGTAACTTTCATTCATGGTTACTTCTTCAATCTGTAACGCTTTTGCCTGGATAAAATTTTATTTTCTTACAATGCTTCTCATACCAAATAATGCCTTGAAGGTTAAAGCTGAAGAAATTGTTGTTATGCTCCCTAGAGCCAGAGCAAGAAGCATTTAATTGGTTGAGTCATATATAGAGACACATATATACATTTCTCTCTCTCAAATTGTCTTGATTTTAAAAACAATGTTCTATGAGTCAAAGGTATATAAAAAGTAATTATAGAGATTGAATGCTTTTCTATTATCTGGTTTATTTGATGACACAACACAATATAGGAGGAATATTAGGAACAAGAATTGTACAAGCCAGTGGTGAGTCCTCTGTTTTCCCCTGTATTCATTTGTGCTGCTGAGTTCTGGTTGTATTTTGTCAAACCCACTTAGGTTTGCAGCTGGCAAGGAATGGGTAAGACTGCCAAACTAAATCTAGATGTTACAGAAACTAGCACTGCAGATGGTACACCTCCTTACAAATACTTTGGCTTCTTTATGTTGAATAGGGGGCTGTGCACGGAGGTAGAAAGTGTGAAGGCGACAATGCAGTTGTCTAGGAAACAGGTTGTAAAGCTGGAAAGCACGGAAAAAGTGTCAGGCTGATCCTGTCATACTATCTGTGCCTCCATATTGTCACCCTGGTTCAGCTGAAAGCTCACTTTATTGTTCTGTGATTTGGGATTTTTTTGCAAATGGCTTTGCTCCTGCAGCGCTACTAGTACAAGGGAGGGAGCAGGAAGAGGTGGGGTGGGACAGACCTCAGCTGTGGGTTTGTCCCTGTGTTTTTAATATCCCTTCTAAATTTTCCTCTGTGGATTAGCATGGTCTAAGGAACGCTCCCAAGCTGTAGAGGGTTTCCTGCTCCTGCTGAGATAGCTGATATCCCAGACTGACTTGCCTTCTTCCAAGTGCTGTGTTGTTGTCCGTGGAGCAGTGAGGACTGATGGCTTTGGTGCCAGGGAGAGCTCCCAGAGCAGCTGGCTCAGAAGTGAACAAGGGTGACTTTGGCTTTTGGATGGGTGGTGTGCAATTGGTGCAGGAGCTTCCTCTGGTGCTGAGACCACATCTGGGAGGCAGTGCTTGTCCAAAAATACAGACTGAACAGGACTTTTCCTGCTTTACTATTACCATGCACAGTTTTGCTGTCACCATGAGGCAGTTGGGAGGCCCCTGTGCTGGGTACACTGAGAGAGAAAAACACTGCTTAGAGTTAGTATTCTTGTTCACTTCCTTACTTCTAAAAGGCAATTTCTCTTTTAGGGCTGAAACTGTTTCTGTTCCTATATCCAGGAATAGTCATTCGCTCTCCCTGTCCCCACTTTTGCTTCCAAATACAGTCAGAAAAATTGTCTGTTGCAAAGATTGGTTCTTCTTCCACACATCTGACTACTGACATATCTGAAATTCATGTTGTGCTTAAAGAATTTAGGTGCAACAAAACTTGACTCCTCTTCCACAAAAAAGACCCCTAAAGAACACCAGCTTTCATTCTTTTGTATCATTGCTTTTGGAGAGAGGTAACCAGCAATTCTTGTTAGAGATGAATATTTTTGGTTGTTAATGTGAAATTTAAGATATTTCAGAAGCAACGAGTAACATGTATTCGGCCATTTGTTTGTGGGCTTATTGAGCCTATATTTCAACTTAGAGTGGTGTTTCTTCATTGTACCCCTGGGTACCAGTTCTAACTTTCTCTCAGAAATGAAGCATCTGCATTCATTAAGCATTTCAAGTGTTATGTTGACTTTACAGAGGACTCTTTTGAAATGGAAAATTAGGCTTAGAGTTGTGTCTTTTGTTTTGTCTGAGAATTGCATTTTGTTCCTATGAGGATTGGTTCAGATCAAAGCTAGAAATTTCCCACCAGGGAATTCTTAATATTGTGATACCTGTCTTAACAGCCTGTACATTCAGTGTAGTTTTCTATAATTTTAATGTATCTGCATTGTCTGAATAACAAATTGGTTAGGTATTTTAGGTCACTAGGCTCCTTCATTTTGAAGGTATATTTTGGCTGACATAACTCACCATCTTCTTTTTCCTGTAATTTATATGCAGATTAAGTTATTTATAAGTGAAAATAAAATTAAATATGTAAACCACAGATCTGAACAACTTACAGAAAGAAGTGTCCAGAGCAGATATACCTTATCTTTTTTACAAATGATTAGTTTAAAGGTCAGAAAGCATCAGTACAGAACAAGTCATTTTCACTCAAAAGAACTTGGATTTTTTTTTTGTTCAGCTCAGAAATATAAACAATAGTAATGATTTCTGAAAATGAAAATGTTCTGAGTCAATTTCCTTACCATTTTTCTGATAAACTGAGATTGTGATTATAAGGGAAAGCAGACAGTTCTCTATAGATAAAGTACAAATAGTTTTTACTGTTCCAAGTCATTACTCCTTAGTGTGCTTCTGACCTCAAAGGTGAAGAAAAAACCTGAACAATAAAAGTAGTGAGAGGTAATGGTGCAAGGTGCTGGCAAGGATATTGAGTTTTCAGGGGAATTAGCTAGAATGAGTGAATAGGGCATTATAGCTCTAATCTCTATGATTGTAGACTTTTGGCTGCTGTTGCTTTGCTACCAGACTCTGATTGAGATATTTGGTTCAGAGGTCTGGCATTTCTTGAGCCTTCACTGCTCACAAACATGTTCTTTACTGATCTGTCTCAGCAGGATGAGTAAGGGTGTATTAAATTGCCAGCTCCAAGCACTGTGGTTAGATTACCCATTAGTGGTAACTGTGGGCTGTGCTTGGAAAACCAGTATGATTGAAAGGTATGTCTGCAGTAATATTTGTTTTTATCAAGCTATGAGCATCAAATCTTAAATTTGCATGCCCATTCTTCAGACATACTGATGAGTATGCATTTTGCTTTGTGATGATCAGTTTTCAATTGGAGAATTAGGCTAAAATGAATTTTATATTTAGTTAAACATGATTTAATCACATGAATATCTAACCTTTTGCAAGTGCTAGCTGGAATCAATTTATCACTTAACCATCTTTTACTGGCAAGATATATACATTTACAATATTATTTGTGTCCATGTATGCACATACAGGTTTCTCAGATTTCTCCAAATTTTTCTTTTTTAGCCAAGGTTGATTTCATATTGATGGTTTGAAACTGGTGGAGTGGCTGATACACCAGAGGGTTTACTGTCTTTTGGCTGGACTGTGGTAGGTTGAAGAGTTGGATGGAGAGAACCCCAGTGAGGTTCAACAAGGGCAAGTGCAGGGTCCTGCCCCAGGGAGGAATAACCCCAAGTACCAGCACAGGCTGGGGCTGCCCCACTAAAGAGCAGCTCTGCAGAGAAGGACGTGGGAGTTCTGGGGGATCACAAGGTGACAATGAGCCAGCAGTGTGTCCTTGCGGCCATGAGGCCCAGTGGGATCCTGGGGTGCGTCGGGAAGAGTGTGACCAGCAGGTCAAGGGAGCTGATCCTCTCCCTCTACTGGACCCTGGTGAGGCCACATCTGGAGTGCTGTGTCCAGTTCTGGGCTCCTCAGTATAAGAGAGAAATGGAGCTTCTGAAACATGTCCAGCGAAGGGTCATAAAGATAATGAGGGGTCTGGAGCATCTCTCTTATGGGGAGAGACAGAAGAGCTGGGCCTGTTTAGTCTGGAAAAGAGAAGACTGAAAGGGCATCTCATTAATGCATATAAATATCTCAGAGGTGGGTGCCAAGAGGATGCTACCAGACTTTTCAGTGGTGCCCAGTGACAGGATCAGGAACAATTGCCATAAACTAAAACACAAGGAGTTCCACCTCATCTTGAGGAAGAACTTCTTAGTGTTGAGGGTGGCAGAGCACTGGAACAGGCTGCCCAGGGAGGTTGTGGAGTCTCCCTCTCTTGAGAAATTCAAAACCCAGCTGGACATGTTCCTGTGTCACCTGCTCTGGGTGACGCTGCCTTGGCAGTGATTTGGACAAGATGATCTCCAGAGATCCCTTTCAACCCTAAATATTCTGTGATTCATCATGGATCAGCCTTCACCATGCAGTTATTTTTATGTTAGTGTTGAGCAAGAATGGATTCACTGTAGAAAGTAGAATTTCTATTGCTTTCTCAGCTGCAGCATATTCTCTGACTTGCACAGTGAGGGAGAAGCAGTGCAGCTTTATCCATCTGAGGGAGCAAATGCACAGCTTGCACTCCTCCAGGTGCATCCTTAGCATGATGGTAGCACCACCATTCCTGCAGTTATCATCTTTACTGTGCGTGGAAGAGCAGGCCCTGGTGTCATGCTTGTGTTCTGCTGCAATAATAGAAATCTGATGTTTAGATCTGTCAAGTAAATGTTACCCAAAAGACTGCCAGTTCTTACCACAGGGCTTCTGCATTCC
>NW_008236213.1:589586-610110 GCF_000691975.1 Corvus brachyrhynchos | reverse complement strand
TCTTTAGAAAGTCACAGAGGTGTACTGCAGAAAAGGATCATGGAAATCTACTCTGTGGCTGAAGGAAATGACCACACGGTTATGAAAGATGACTTGGGCTTAGTTTGGAGAGCAAGAATTGTTCACAAATTTGTGATGAGGGTTTTGTTTCAATGAGTCCATCAGCTGTCCTCATATTACCCTCTACAAAAGTGTCATGACTCTGCTTCCTTGACATGATGCCTTTCTCTCCATTAATGAAGTGTAAAAGGCTAACTTCTTAATCTGTGCTTTTAATGGTGCTCTTAAATTCAGAGTTCGTCCTGCACAGCCCTGAGCAGCTCTGCTGAGGACCTTGCCTTTATGGTAAGGAACACATTTTCCCCAGGCCATCCTACTGGTGTTGTGGGTGTAAAGACTGAGATACGGGTCATTAGGCAGCCCTTACTAGCATAATTTCATTTGCATTAGCAGGATTGAGTGAATGTTTAACACTGCAAAACACAAATGCAAATAAAATTGATGCAAGTGAACTAAAGTAATTAATTAGGCTGAGTGGATGTTATGGTAGAATATTAGGTAAACATATTTTAGTTCAGAAAGTTTTTTTTTTAATTTGTAGCTATGCAATCAATTTTGCTGATATGGGAAAAGCTTGTAACTTAAGAACATAGATAAGGCACCTGAGAGGTAGTCCATACTGTATATCTAAGGAAATTAATCTGTCCTGACAACCATCAGCAGTTCTTCAGCTGTGATGAAGAAAAAGTTATTTAAAAGTTCTCTCACCATTTACTAAAACTATTGATTAATATTACTGTCATAATTCTGGGATTTTAGTGGTAAAGCTTCATTATGATACAGTTGTGCTTGGAGAGTTTTGTCCAGGGATTGATCCAACACTGTTAATTTCCTGCTTTAAGACAAGACCCAGATTAGGCTTTGCTCTGTTGGGAAACAGGAATGAAAAAAGGGAGGAGATGTTGGCTGGGTGAAGGTGGCATTGGGAACTAACCCACTGCCTTGATGGAGAAAGTAGGGAGAGGTGGAAGGAACAAGAGCCCGTAGCCAGAGAGGATGGTGGTACCTCCACTCTGGCTGCTGCTATTCTTGAATCATAGAATAGAATAATTTGGAAAAGATTTCTGAGATCATCAAGTCCAATCATTAACTCAGCATCACCATATTCCCCTCTAAACCTTGTCCCTAAGTGACACAGCTACACATCTTTTAAAACCCCCTAGGGAAAGTAAGCTTTTTAGACTTTCCCCTAAAATCTATCTCAAATGAGTAATAGCATATTCTACACTGTGAACTTATATCCTCAGTATTACCAAAATACAAATGTTTCCCTTTGACATTTTCCATCCAAAGTCTATGGCATCTGTGAATTAAACAAGCTTATATGAGGAATAGACAAAAAACCAAATATCTAATATGACGCAACCAGAAGTTATTCAGCTGCAAGACATTAACCCCATTTTTGACACACTTCTTTAGAGATACATAAAACAAGCTCTGGAAGCATATAAACTGGAAATCTTTAATGGTGTTAGCTTCTTAGATTTTGAAACCCTTATTTTTTCATCTTTTGCAAATTGCATCTGCTGTGACTATTGTTAAGGGAAGTCAGCTGTCTTTTCTTCTTCAGCTGATGTCAAACCTACCAGAGCCTTTATTCCTATTTGTAGCCTTTTAAAACTTAAAGATGTAGAAGTAATACTTGGAAATATCAGTGTTTCATCATCTAGAGCAGAAAATTATTTCACTTAAAATAACAAAATACAAAATCTAAAAAATAATTCTTCCATATGGGAAGATCATAAATTTTTCAACTCCTCAGTCAATACTATGGTGCATAAACATTTTTTTCTGACCTTTAAAATTTATTAAAAAAAAATTCAGAACAGGATAAAATTATTTGTGCAGAAAAGAGAAGTGAAAACAATGGACATCATGGACTAAATGCTGCCCTGGTAGTCTGACAGAGATCCTGGCAGTAGAACACTGAAGTACCCAAAGAAAATTTGGCCTAGCAGTCTTCTGATTTTCAAAGTGCCAGGTTTCATCTTCCAGTTTTCTTCTACAGCCACTGAGCAAACTGCAGATCTAATGTTTCTCCTATAAGCCTACTTGCTCATACACCTTTCTGTTGTGCAACACCTATACATTATGTTCCCCTGTTATTGACCCCTTATCAACTGTAGATCATAAAGGTGGTGCTGAGAAGGGTTGGTCAAGACTGAGCTGGACATCTTCCTACATACAGCCAGCACAGGTTTTCTTCTTCTCTGTCCAGCAGCTGCCAGAGCCATGACTGGCCATCAGCACAGCAGAAACCATGAGGCACAGCAGCTGAAGCCTGTCCTTGCCATGGGTAACCTGCCTGTGGGTGTCAAAGGGATTGTGCTTGTAGTAACTGTGCTTAGGATAAACACTGAAGAGTTTTGTACATCCATTTGTCTTGATTTGCTCTGCACAGCTGTCTCCATTGCAAGTTCTTCCAATACAGACCACACTTCAAAATTGTGCTGTATGGACGCTGGTTAAAATGTCACTGCTCCATGTATTTAATTTGATGTTCTTGTGAATCACACTGGACCTTCCTTACATAGGGAGTTTTTGAAATGCAGCACTTGTCTTCACTGTATGGAACCTCCCATTAAACACAAAATCTCTGGTATAAGTAGATTTATTAGCAGTTGCTGAGACTTCACCTTTAAAAGAGATAAAATTATCAGTAGGTAAATTAATTTTCATCATTTCTGTATTTGATTTATTAATAGTAAGACCCATTGGCTTGGCAGAGTTTGCAAGACCATCTGTCTTTTTGTGAATATCTTCAGCTAAATGCTTTTCTGTGCTGAGAAATCAGGCTTGGTGAAGTGATCCAGCTCTGCCAAAATGTACTATAAATTTTGTTTGACTGTTGAATAGGGTAAGTCAGTTGTGGATAGAGGTGATGTTCACCTACACCTATGTAATGATTGGTTGAGAAGAAGGGGCGATATTTAACCTGTAGCCTTTTAAAACTTAAAGATGTAGAAGTAATACTTGGAAATATCAGTGTTTCATCATCTAGAGCAGAAAATTATTTCACTTAAAATAACAAAATACAAAATCTAAAAAATAATTCTTCCATATGGGAAGATCATAAATTTTTCAACTCCTCAGTCAATACTATGGTGCATAAACATTTTTTTCTGACCTTTAAAATTTATTAAAAAAAAATTCAGAACAGGATAAAATTATTTGTGCAGAAAAGAGAAGTGAAAACAATGGACATCATGGACTAAATGCTGCCCTGGTAGTCTGACAGAGATCCTGGCAGTAGAACACTGAAGTACCCAAAGAAAATTTGGCCTAGCAGTCTTCTGATTTTCAAAGTGCCAGGTTTCATCTTCCAGTTTTCTTCTACAGCCACTGAGCAAACTGCAGATCTAATGTTTCTCCTATAAGCCTACTTGCTCATACACCTTTCTGTTGTGCAACACCTATACATTATGTTCCCCTGTTATTGACCCCTTATCAACTGTAGATCATAAAGGTGGTGCTGAGAAGGGTTGGTCAAGACTGAGCTGGACATCTTCCTACATACAGCCAGCACAGGTTTTCTTCTTCTCTGTCCAGCAGCTGCCAGAGCCATGACTGGCCATCAGCACAGCAGAATTCATGAGGCACAGCAGCTGAAGCCTGTCCTTGCCATGGGTAACCTGCCTGTGGGTGTCAAAGGGATTGTGCTTGTAGTAACTGTGCTTAGGATAAACACTGAAGAGTTTTGTACATCCATTTGTCTTGATTTGCTCTGCACAGCTGTCTCCATTGCAAGTTCTTCCAATACAGACCACACTTCAAAATTGTGCTGTATGGACGCTGGTTAAAATGTCACTGCTCCATGTATTTAATTTGATGTTCTTGTGAATCACACTGGACCTTCCTTACATAGGGAGTTTTTGAAATGCAGCACTTGTCTTCACTGTATGGAACCTCCCATTAAACACAAAATCTCTGGTATAAGTAGATTTATTAGCAGTTGCTGAGACTTCACCTTTAAAAGAGATAAAATTATCAGTAGGTAAATTAATTTTCATCATTTCTGTATTTGATTTATTAATAGTAAGACCCATTGGCTTGGCAGAGTTTGCAAGACCATCTGTCTTTTTGTGAATATCTTCAGCTAAATGCTTTTCTGTGCTGAGAAATCAGGCTTGGTGAAGTGATCCAGCTCTGCCAAAATGTACTATAAATTTTGTTTGACTGTTGAATAGGGTAAGTCAGTTGTGGATAGAGGTGATGTTCACCTACACCTATGTAATGATTGGTTGAGAAGAAGGGGCGATATTTAACCTGTCCTTAGAAATCATTCATTGGCTCTGTGGCTGCTTTGCCTACTTATTCTGAGTAGTGTTCAAAGGCTCTGAAGAGTTAGAAGGAAAAGGGTTTTCTCTAATGAATTTTGGTTTCATTGTGGGTGTATCTTTTTACTATTGCTTTTTTTTTTTTTAATAATAGGTTTTAAGAGCTATGACATTACAAATTCCACTTACAGACCTAGGTTGACTGAACATATAAACAAAATGTTGTAGAACCATTTCTGAAAAATTCAGTGTAGTAATTATGGGTAAAACACCTACTTTGAAGGAGCACCTTTGAAGGTGCTATAAGTAATTCAGGAAGCAGCAGCTCTGATGGTCTTGACCACTTCACAGAATATTCTGAGTTGTAAGAGACCCACAAGACTCATTGAGTCCAACTCCTGGATCTGCTCAGGATGCCACAAAAATTACACTACATGCCCAGGAGTCCAAACGCTCCTTTGGCTCTGTCAGTCTGGTGCTGTGACCACTGCCCTGGGAAGCCTGTTCCAGTGTCCAACCACCCTCTGGGTGAAGAACTTTTTCTTAGCATGCTTCAAAGCAGTTCAAAAGAGAAAGCTATTTTTCTGTCTTTATGTGCACACCAGTAGAAGATTAAAAATCAGAGTGGAAAATGGTACGTAAGTGCTAGTATTTTCTAATTAACGTTTAAGAATTAGAAACTACAGATGATATAAAATTCTCAGTAGGTGAAATTCCTAGGCCTTTAAAGACTATATAGAAGGGGACCAACTTAAGGAACATTAGCTTCTCTGAAAAGACTCCCATGCTATTTTAAAGTCAAGTGTTTTAAGGGATTAGTACATCAGAAATCATCTTTAAAATGACAACTTTTCTTGTAGCAGAGGTATATATTGCTATACATATTCCTCAATCTTTCCTGAGGAACAGCAAACATTTGCAAGCCTTTTTAGCTTGGTTGCTTGTGGATTAGCTGTTTGTAATTTTAAACTACTACTGCCTGGTATTTGGGCTCGTTTTTAAGAGCTGGACCTACTTCTATAATGTACAAGAGACTAATATTTTAGTTTTGAAAAATACATTTGTGCAGGGAAAGCTGCATCTTGGAGTTTGCTTCCATGTTTAAGACCTGTCTTACTGGAAGCTGTTACGATAGTAAATTTATATAAAATAGTTCTTCTTCATGTGTTACTATACTGAGTAATATTTTTGACCTTGCAATGCCCTAGTTGCTGCACAGCAGTGGTATAAACAGAAGTAATGCCCACAGACGTATATTTTCAGAATATGCCATCTTTTGTAATAAAGTTTGCATCTGAGATGTCAGAGGTTGCTAATGGTTTTCCAGAAATCCTCTGACAATTCCTTTTAAGAAACATTGTCAAATTTTCTTTTTGTACACCTCATAGCTTTATGTTACTGTCTAGGTTCTACTGAAAAGTTGTTTCTGGATGCAAGTGCTCTGGGCCCACTTTGCACCTAGTTATTCCTGCACCAGATGACTGAGTGGCAGGCAGTTGGAAGGACAGCTGCAAAGATAGCTGACAGAGGCACAACAAAGGCAGCTTTTAGCAGAAGGAGCCCTGAATCTGAGCTGCCTCACTGAAATACTGGGATGAGGTGTTTTACAAAGGGAAAGAAGATTGAAGGGAAAACTGACAAGTAGAGAATTCTTATTCAAATTGTTGCTACAAATTTCATAGGGTAAGTTAGATTATTCAAAAAACCCAAACCCACAGAAAAACAAAACAAGGAACTCCCCCCCCCCCACTAATAACATCAATAAAAAAATCACTATTGCGTAACCAAGTTAACCA
Organism: Corvus brachyrhynchos; assembly: GCF_000691975.1. Classification (NCBI taxonomy): domain Eukaryota; kingdom Metazoa; phylum Chordata; class Aves; order Passeriformes; family Corvidae; genus Corvus; species Corvus brachyrhynchos. The sequence continues at coordinate 603,977 of NW_008236213.1, read as the reverse complement.
ACCAACCAACCAACCAACCAACAACTAACCAACTAACAAAACCCCCCAAAACAAACAAAAACCCCAACAGAAACCAAACAGAAATCCCCCAAAACAACAGCAACAACAAAAAAAAGCAAAATGAGAGGTAGAGCTATGACCTAGGATAAATCATCTTACACCAATGGGTTACTTAATTTAAACAGAGATGGTTTTGACTTTGGAGATTTAAAATGTGCAGCTATTAAAAACTGAACAGTACAAAGGAGGTGTGTTTTCAGTCGGAAAGTTTCTGTGTAATTAGAAAAAACCCACATGTATAATTTTAAATACAAGTGCATTCTTTTCAAAGGCTCATTTCCTGAGTGCCCTTTGCTATTGCATTACTGGCACCCTGGATGATCTCACCTGCTGCTCCCTCCAATTCTGTTTTGGTTTCTATGTATGAAAGTTTACTTTCCTATTCCCAGTTTCCTTGGTCCTAGAGACTTGCATATGATAAACAATTATATTTTCCTTATGTAAAACTTATGTAAAACAAGCAAAGGATTATATGGAATTTATATAGTCTTGTTGGAACCTAGAACGCTTTAGGGGGAATTAGCTGTTACTAGCTATTTGGTGCAGTACTTTAGTCTACAACACTGGGTGATACAGGGGAGTTATGGTTTCTTATTCTTAAGGCTAAATATATCTTTTTTCTTTAATGCTAATGCAAAGACAAAGTCCCTAGGCACAAAGGCTACCACCAGAAAGAAGCATGCAGATTTGACATATAATTTCCATTTGCTATTGCCCCAACGCTTTCTTGTTCAAAGATACTCTTCACATTCCCAGGACAGGAATGAATCACAGCCATTTGGTTTTGTATACTGGCTACTAAATAATTTATTCCCACTTAGCCATTCATTCCCAGCATCCAGCTATCCATTCCAGACATTGTAGTGGAGCATATAGTTTTTATAACTGATGTCTATAATGTATGTCCAGGGAGTCAGCTGAAGGTGGTTGGATTTTTATTGGAAATGAAATAAAATTGCACAGCTACACTATTTATAAAAGCTCCTAAAAGTTTGGTCTCAGCAGAGGCTGTTCAGAAGAAGTATAGACCTACAGAGATGTTTAAATAGTAATCAGAGATTGATGGCTGTTGAGATTGTGAACAAAGAAAAAGCTTTATTGCTTCTGATTTTGTGTTTTGCCAGAAATATAGATGCCTTTTCACAGAGATATTTCTCTAGATACTTGACCTCTCTGAATTAAAAGAAAAAACATAGAGAAAGTAAGAAAACTTCCAGTCCTGAAGAACTGAAATAAACACTTGAAGTTAGAAAGGGACATTAAGTAATGTCAGCATTCAGGATTAGTAAATTATACTGATGTTACGGTACTCAGTTAAAGCTGAAATTCTTTCGTCATTGTTTAAATCCCACACTGTAAATGCTCTAAAGTAGCAAATGGAAGCTCACACCAAAGTAGGTCCCCTCTTGATTCTTGTTCTTCCAGTTCTTTCTGGTCAGTCAGGTGATCATTTTGATTCTTGCTCTGGTCTTTTTTATTAGTGGAAAATAAAATTTTTGTGCCATCATATTCACTTCAACTGTATCAAATTATGATATGTACAATACTTGTTTGTGATGCCATTTCATTTTCAAAGACCTTTTTTAGTAATTTAGAATAGCTGTTTTATTCCACCTTTGAATTAATTTATTTATAACAACAAAAAAAAAGTATTACAACAAATCATTAGTTACTTGAAAGAAAAAAATAGCAGTAAATATTTTTCTTTTTTTCTGTGGGAATATTGTTTTGTTCAGAAACTTACATTTCCATTTCAGTTAAAAATCTTTATTTGTAGAAACAGGCTGCTGATATTTAGCTGGATGCCTAAGCCAATGGATTATCATTGAGAAAATGGTAACATTTTCTGAGATGATTGGCCCTTCAATAATGACCAGTGAGTGCTTAGGACTCTGACAATGAATGTATCTTATTTAAATCACTAAACAGCATGTTTTAATAAGGAATCAATGTTTGATAATGGGTAGTAAAGCTTATTGTGGCGTCCTGTGACTGAAACATTTGGCGGATATCAGCTTTCCCGTATGTATGCTTTCAGAGGAACACTGTAGGATGACTTATTTGAGTAAGTAGGTCTGTCAATATAACCACAAATTCATGCTATACACCCAAGTATCTGTGTACTTTGGCAGTTTTTACTAAAATGTTATCAAAAGCCTGGGGTTTGTATCATTGCTTGAGTTGTGCAAGAGGGAACATATAACACTGCAACTTGTCACAGCACCAGACTGCAGTTCTTGGTCTCTGACAATACCACTGAGGCTGTTTGTGGTAAGTGAGCTTTTTCCTTCCAGCAGCACCACAAAGACATTTACCCATGTCCAGAGGAACAAGCCAGTGCCTGTATGTCATCTAAATCCCATTTCAGTCTTGCAGAATGGATGTATTAGTAGCAATGTTATGTGGAATGATTCTCTTAACTTTCTTGCTGCTAGACTCTGCATCAGGCTAAGCAAAATTGACTTTATCTGAATGCATAATTACATTGAATAGTGATATCTAAGCCTGCCTGGAACTGAGCCAGATGACAAAACTACTGCAGAGGCTATAATCCAGACTGCTCTTCTCCCATTTATGTAAATTGTGTAAAGAGTTGGTGTGTTTAAGAGATGAAATCTATTTATCCCAATGGGAAACAAAGAAAATGTTAATATTTAGTTTGAGCACCAAGCCTTCCAATGTAGAGCATAGTATTTTGTGCATAAAGTGTACTCTGGCAAAGGTCCACAGCAAGCTTCGAGACATTTTATAGTGAGTGGTACTGCCACACTGATATGTACTGTGCTACTCAGTACTCATATCTTTCTGATTATTCTTTTGTATATAGGAAGTGGCTTCTAAAAAAAAAATTGCAGCTAGGAAGCATGTCACATGTTTGAAATTATGTTTCTTCTCCACAGCTTCTCTTCAGCAGCTGTTCGGTTCATGATCCTCTGGCTTCCCTTTGAATAAAATGTGAAATATTCCTGCCACAGTCCACAGCATGTGACTGGTTTAAGTAGATGTAGGCCACATGCATTCAGTACAACCCTTTTTTTTGTTTGTTCATATGCTCCCCATGCTGGTATATGAAAATCTTTACACTATTGCTTAATATAAAGGAAACACATTTACTTGCATGAAGGGTTTGTTTAAAAAGCTAAGTATGAATTACACTGTGACCAACTCAATAATCCATCCATATTTATTATTGATAGATTTCTATTAAATACATTATGACCACTGTTCTGGGCTCTATCATGCTCTGAGGAATGATGACACACAGCAAAAAATCCCCTTCAAGCTGTTTTAAAACATTTGCTTTTGTATAACAGGTATGGAATTCCAAATATTTTTCATGTGAGTTTTTTTGATGGAGGCCTAAAGAAACCAGGTCATTTCTACTCTGTAGATGTGGTCAGTAATAATATAAAAAACCACCCCAACATAAAATTACACTTTTAGGTTTTGCTTTGTATAGGAGATTTTAAAAATTATTTCCCAAGAAACTTACTACCCTACCTACAGAAAGAGAATGGAGCAGTTAACTTTAAATAGTCGAACTTCAGTTTTTAAATCTCTAAATAGGAGTCAAAATCTTTTGTCAATATGTGTTTCCCACTTATGGAAAAGTAAAAGCTTATGTTGGGGTGGCTCAGCCTGCTCTCGGGCTGAAACCATCAAATGTCAGTCACCAGCAGAGATCACTGAGGTCTAGGTTACCTGCCCCTGGGTGGCTCCCAATCCTAAATTACCTCCCCCTGTTCCAGAAAGTTCTCCCATTTTTAGTTATTATTTAGTTATGACTCCTGCCTCCCTGTTTTCCCCATTTGTTCTGAAAAATTGTATCCTCCCCTCTGCTTTTACCCCATTGGTTGTTTTCCCTTTCCCTGCCTTACTCCACCCCCCCATACAGGGGGCTAGCCCGCATCTCCTCGGCGCTTTTTGCTGGTCTCTGGTCCCTCCTGCAAATAAACCTGTTGGAACTCACACCAGAAGCCCCTCCCGCCTTCTTTGCCTCCGGACTAACGCAGGCCTGATCCATCGGCCGCCCGACGTGCTTCCTCTGAGGAGGAGCCAGCACACGCATCCATCTCACGCTATTTCCACTGAGCCATCCAGCAAGGGCCAACGCTGCGTCCCCTCTGCCCGAGGGCTCGCCGGGGCTTGTGCTGACAAGCCCCCGGTTGCGTTAAGCTTAGGGTATAAAATGCCTTGGACAGAACACGTAGATGGTAACTGTTGAATCAGTGTCTGTCCTTCTCTAGTGGCACCAGGTTGTTAGATGTTTTTCGACCGTGCCAGTCTGTAGTGGAAATAGTGCAGGTGAGGGAAACGCCTGAGAAATACTCTTTGACTGAGGAGGAGGAAATCCCCCTCCAGGGATGTTCAGATGAAACTCCTATAAGGATGTAACCAACTCCCCAATAGTATCCACCTAAATTGAAGCCAGAGAGGTTTCTTTCCCAGAAGGTATTATGGTTGAGAAATTCCTTTAGTTTCCATGAGAGGGTAAAAGCTCTGCACTGGTCTCACTGGCTTTCGGTCTTTGGTCACACAAACAAGGAATGAACTCTTCTCATAGTACTCTTATGAAGAAATAGATCTTCTGTGGCTGGGGCTTTTTTCATGTTCCTGGAAAAATGTTCCCCTTCTTTTTTCTGTACAGCCTTTTGATATGGCTTGCTTTTCATCTGTGTATTACACTATAGGAGAATATTTTACATTGTATCCTCATTAGTGCAGAAATTTCAAGTTTTGTGGCTAGTTAGTTCAAAATTGGTGGTGTAATAATATACCAGAGGTTAGGAAACCTCAACTGATTTTCAGTTGTGAATGACTACTTACACTGTGTATCCTTTTTTTGCAAACGAAGCATCTCAAGGTTAGAGAGCAAGTTTGGGTCCTAAGGAACCAAGACGCCCCTTGGGACCTGTGGTCAAATACCATACAGTTCAGTTATTGCCAAACTAATCCTATGGTAATTAAAATGATCAAGATCAGCCTTTGCAGTAAGAATGTCTCATAAATAACTGTACAGAACATAAAATACTGTACAAAAAAAAGTACACAATACTTCATCTTAAAAACAAATATGAAACATGGCAGTGACTCTGAAAATTATAGTTACTAATGTGACAAGAATGATAATACATACAGTAAATATCCAAACTGTCTAACAATGAGTGTACGTCTTTGTTATTGAGTACCTTTTTTGCGTAAAAAGTGTCCTCCTTATCCAATTCATCTATGACCATCAATGTTTTTACTTCATTACTGTTGCACTACAAAAGCTGTTAGCAGGAAGCAGATGAGTATGGAAATGGATCAGCTGAAAAGAATTCTCATTGTGTTTCAAGACAATATGTATAACTTATAAAGTGAAATTATTTTATTTATTATTTATTTACTTGCTTTACTTGAATCACATTCTATTCTTCTTTATTTCAAGGATGACCTGAAAGGAAAAAGGTAATTGATGTGACATAATTTTCATCTCCTTTTTAATTTGTAGGGGAAAACCAAACATTCTTGGTAATACCGTTTTTTGGGCTATTACCTCTTTGTTCTGACACTCAGATTCTTCCTGGCTGGAAGATGCACATCTTGATGAACGCTTGAAATTATGACAAGAATGAAACAAAACTTGAACAATTTCTAGGGTAAAGGACTTAGATGTTTCTGCCCAAATTAAGCTATTCAGTTCTCACTGCTAAAAATGTCAGGAAGTAAGAACAATTCAATTAAAAAAAAAAAAAGAGGCATTTCATAATTTATGAAACCTTCCTCAAAAACTAATTAAAATGTCATTCTGGGATGTCTTCTAAGATTTAGAGACTTTTATTGAAATCAGTGAATTAGATGCAAGTCAATGCAAGACAGGATGTGGGCACAAATGAAAAATTCCTTGTAGATCACTTGAAGGTCTAAATGTTTAGTTGTGAAAACGAGATACATAACAAGTTCCTTCTAGTTCAGAAATACAAACAAGAAAATAAAAATGAATTTATTAATATACAGTTATTACTTGTGGTACAGACTCTTCAGATAATGATGTGTAATAATTTTAAACCTTTTGGGGATTGCTTCTGACCTCACATTCACAAGTACACCTGTCAAGAAAGCACTAATTACCTCCATTCCTCCAAATCAGGGGTTTGATCCCAAGTGCCGAGGATATTTCAGTTGGCTCATTGACTTTGAGTGAGATTATTTGCATACACAAGTATAATACATTGGTTAATTATGCCGAACTGAGCACAAGCCAAAAGCACTCACAGAACAGAGCTTCAAAGGACATGCTTCATCAAAGGAAGAATATATGAAGGAGAGTTTTTAGAATTTTTTGGTGTCAGGATTCGTGTCACTGAGAAAAATGAGAAGATGTCAGTGTCCTTCATACAAAGATAATGAAAAGATTATTCCACTGTATATAGAGCATTGTTTGGCTGTATTATTAAAGACCTTGGCTTGCTTGAAAAATGATCTCTGATGTTTCTTTTTCTTATGATCTATGTACTGAATAGAAATCTCTTCATGGACTAGTACTCTTAATGAAGGTTCTAAATATATGGTAGCTGAATATATTAAAGAAGATTATCCTAATAATGGGGCATGGAAAAAGGAACAAGAACTTTTTAAAACTTGAATTGGTATATGACCTCTTGGTGGGAAAAGCACTGTTAGGTAAGTGATCTGCCACCACTGCAATACACCTAAAGAAAATAAAAGAAGTAAAGCTTCAGTATTTCTTCAGTCTGGAAACTTGTGTGATTAAATCCTCAAAGACTGAGCCTCTGTGACCTCACCTTTTTTTGGTGAAAAATGAGTCAGTTCTCTTTTCCTTAAGAGAGTTCCTCTGCACTGGGTAAAGTCAAAAATTTGAAGCCCGAGGGTGTTTACACCTATGTCACTAAACCCTAATTTGTCTGGAAGTGATCTGGTAGGGCCAGGAGCACAGAGGTTAACTATTTTCTAAAGGACATCTACGGAACTACTGGAGTAGCATTATCCGCTTTAAAAAAACCCCAACAGACAAATGACAACCCCCACCCAAAAAACCCTCAAAATCCAACACAAGCAAAAAAACCCCTCACAAACATAAATCACATGAACCTGGTATAATAACATCCTAGCTGGATACTTTTCCAGAACTTTGTATTGGTACAGAGTGACTCACAATTTAGTTCTCGACACTTCTGAATACCATGGCTACCATGTGACATGACCAAATTTATAGAGAAAAAATTACTTTTTGCCAAATCTTTGTTGTATTTGAGGGGAAAGGAGATACTTCCTGTTTACAAGTGGAAGTATTCTTGCAGCTGGTTTTTCATGTTCATCAGTTTGCCAACAGCTCTTTTTTCATCAGCTTGTAGAGTAAATTAATACTTTTCTTGCTTTCTGGCTTTCATGCACTTGCAGCCCAGCAGTGCCGTGCAACTGATGGATTGCCAGGACTCTGATGAAATCATGCTTGGATGAAGAAGTTTAAGCTCCCTTCCCTCAGCTGTTTTCATCCTGCAAGAAAAGTCCTTAAAATCTAGTTTTGTGGTGGCTAAGTGAGCAACTTTGCTTTCCAAGGTCCATAAAACCATTATCTTGGAAATTAGTTGTTAAAGAATAGAAATTGTGATGCAGTATTAAATTAATGCCCAGGTTTCTGTAATTTATTACAAATTAGGTGTAATTATATCCCTTCAGGGTTCACTTGTAAAGAAGATTAAACTCATCTGACTGTTGGGCCAGGAACAGCCAGGCTGAGATAAGTGAGAAAATTTTAAGAAATGGCTCTGTAATTTTGTTTCCAGTTTTGCAATTTTATTTATACTTGATTTAGTTCACTTATTTTAATTTCAAATTGATTGCTAAATCGGACACTTTCTGCAGAACATAATAGGGTAACAACCCAAGGAATTCTGTCTCTTTTGCAGAGCAGATAGAGCAGTGCAGTCACTGTTCTGTCCAGCCTTTGTGAAAGGTAAACTGAGAGGGCACATGTTTCATTTCATGCAGTAGCTGCACACACAGTCTAATGTTAAACCTGAGACACTGAGCAATGTGCTAGGATGAGATGGTGCTTGGTGCAGTTCACCTCTAGGCCTGTAGGTTGGGGTGTGCATAACTCAGTCACTGATTTTTGGAGATCTTTTTTAAAGCTTATTAATCATTAAAAAGCATTTATCTTCCAAAGGAGTCAGTTTTCCAATGATAGAATTTCTTTAACTCCATTTTGGATTTAGGTACCTGAGAAATTTGAGTAAGGAGAGGGCATGAACTCCGCGCTGAGCAAACAAGGGAGTTTTCTCCATGGTGAAGAGCAGGCACTGCTAGCTAAAAGGCTGCTGAGATCAGTAGACAGCTGAAGTTGTCAGCACTCCAGAAGATGATTTGCACTCCAGAAAATAATTTGGCTCTCTTTAATTTTTCTGAAGAAGTTAAGAAGCCTTATTACAATATCTTAAGTGATAAAAAAACCATAGAATTGTTAAACAAGCCTCTACTTTTCCAAGGATCTCCATGTGTTTGCTTTTAAAATAAATTACTACTCTACCTTTCAGTAGAGTAATTCTCTTCAGGAGAAAAGCAGTTACGTTCCAAAACTTTTTATGAAAATTCATGTATACATTAAAAAAAAAAAAAAAAAGAAGTGGTGAGTTCTTTGAAACTTCACTCCTAGGTGCTGAATATGGTCTAGTTGCTCCTGTCATCATGATATTCAATGAATTCTTCAAGAAATAGAAAACATGTCTTTGGTGGAGAAATATACAGAAAGACTCTGTAAGAGTCTCAGAATGCAGCTGTCCTCAAAAGAACATGGGTATAAGTCAGTTTACAGAAGAAAGCTGCATTTAATTACAAGAAAAAGTTCTGCTTGGGTGCTATCTAATGACGTTTCACAGTGATGCCATTGCTTAGTACAGACACTGCACTGCCTATTCAGAAGTGCTTAGCTGTTCTTTCATTTTTTTTACCTTTTCTTTTCTTAATTCCTCTAGGATTTCATTGCACCTCACCGTGGATCAGACTATTAGATTATGACCTTTGTTTTAGAGACTATGTGCCATTTATATGTGCATGGTATTTAACACACTAGGAGTTAAGCCTGCATACTTTCATGGAGAGCTGAAATTTTTCACATGATTTCAGCCATACAAATATCTTGGCTTTGTTTTCAAGAACTAAGAATCACTGTGCATAAACATTTGCAAGTGTTTAATGTACATCTCATATGCTTCAGTTTGCACTGCGGTTTTCTGACTGATATGAGGGCAGCATGTCCTCCTTATCTACCAAAGGTATACACACCTATAGACTGTAACTTCTGAAATCAGGTAAGATCAAGCTCTCTGACTTACAATTTGCACAGAGTATTTCTTCCAAATTTTATGTCAAATTTCACTTAAAATTCTCACAGCTGATCTTTAAATTTATGGAAATGCTAACGGACAGTTATTAGGACAGTGTGGGTGTTGCCATACTTACATCGATGCCAAGATTGCATTAAACCCCCATATACAGGCATTACAGTCCTGAAATAGTTGACATTAAACCTCCCAGCTGTCAGCAACAGTGCTGTTTTACAAAAAGAATACCCGGAATAATGGCTAATATCTTGAAAGGGCACAGTGTGTGAATAATAATGAACCCACTTTAAAAAACACTGCTGATCTTGTGACAAGTCATGCTGGAGGTTCTGATGTCCTCTAAACTGTTGTCTTGGTACATGATCACTATTCATTTTTATCTGGTATAGCATGAGCAATGAGTATATGGCATGTGTTTGCAAACACCGCACAGCACAGAAGAAGGAGGTGCAATCTCTGCTTCACTGTCCAGTCTGTGTGGCTCATTTATTTTCAGGCATTAAAATAGTACCTCTTAAGGGTACATCACAAAGCCTGTTCTTTTGAGAAAATGCTGGGGATAAGGGATAGCTGAAGTTGCTCTTGTTGTGGACTGGTAGTTTTTCAAGGGCTTTTTTGAGGCAACCTATCTTGTGATGTCTGTTCTAGCTCTGTTGTTTTTAAGGTGGAAAAAGGGTAAAAGCTATCAGAAGATTGTAGGTTATAACTATACTGGTCTCCTTGTTTTCCAAGTGAAAGTTAATGACTCTCAACCATATCATAGAGCAAACTGATGTTTTACTATTTCATTACTGCCCCAAATTTATTGAGATTTTGATTTTAAATGTTATTATGATGTTTAAAAATAATAATAATTATCATGTATTATAAGAGTTATTCTAGTAATGTATTCCTGCTAAATTGAGATACTTAGACTTGATCCGGCTAGTGCTCGGCTGATGTATGTCAGCGAAAACAACTTACATGTTTCTGTGTTCAGCATAAATATGGTTTCGGATTTTAAAATGAGAATAAAGATTTGAGAGCAAGCTTTAGGGAGCTGCTGGGAATTGAGATCACTGTTTTATATATGTTCTCCTTTTTATTGGGGAAATTATAAGATACTATTTAAAAAATCCGTTAGTGATAGATGAATGAAATGGTGCCACCTTAGAGCACTTCTCAATTTATTGTCTTGTTTTCTTCACAAATCTCTTCCTATATATATATGTAACAAAATTATTAATGAGTTGAAGTGTTTGGGCTTTTTTTTAGTGTTTCCAGAAAAGCATCCTGCTGAGAAAAACCTTTGATGCTTGTGCTGTATCCATCTGGGAGTGAAGACCTGAAGCAGGTAAAATGAGGTGGCTCGGAGAATGACTGGTAATGTAATCACAGTGAAGGGAAGGCTCTGGGCACCCCTGAATCTCATTGCTGCAGGAGTTGTGCCTTTACTTCTTAGTAGAGATCCCAGGGCAATGGAAAATGATGGAGAGAGCCTGAGAGACAGTGTTCTGAGGGTCAGAAGTCCTGAGCTCTTCCTGCTCCTCCTCTTTGTATTGCCTTCAGCTGAAATCCAGTCTTTGTCTCACTGTGGTCCCTGGGCACCCTGGTACTATTTGCCTTCCCAAGCTGAGAGCTGTGGTCTCCTGGGAAAGGGGCAGATCTATTAATAGAAAACACTTTACATGCTTGGCTTTCCACATTAGGAAAAGAGATGTATATGTGGAAACTTTCTTGATCGGATCCTAATGTGTCATTAATTTTGTTTCACTCCAAAGCATGGCCAGTATTTGCTTTGTGCTGACTATCAGAAAATGAGTTGAAATACAAGTCCTAATGAGAGCAACAGTCATTATTTTAAGTGTATTTTTGTGTTTAATTTATAAACACCAGTGAAAATCAGATAATGAAGTGATCAATCATTTTCAAATTATTATCTTGTAAAAATGTCTAATCAGTGAAATCAGAGCACTAGGGGTTCCTTTTGCCAATAAAACGAGAAGCCCAAAGAACTATGACAGTCTTACTGATGGTGAAAATGCACCAGAACCACCCATCCCCATCTTCCTCTCTTTTAGTTACTCTTTTGATATTAAATTTGTAATTAGAGTCCTTGATTACCAAGGCAAGAAGTAGTCATAAACAATTCCTGGATTGAGTTACAATAATTTTATATAGATTTCTGAATGTTTTACTAAGGGCTTTTGTTCTTGTTTTATAAGCACTGGAATTTGTCTTGTCATTGGGGGAAAAATGGCAAAGGAACAAACTACAAACAGAGTTTTAATATCTACATATATAAAACTTGTCACAATTGAACAAATACAGGAACTGAAACAGGAGGTGTTGCATGTGGCAAATTGAAAGCTGATTAACCTACTATTAATGATGACCTCATGTGAGCAACACATGATCTTGCCAGGACTGACGTTATTCAAATCATATGGGAAATACTTGCTATGAAATAGTGGTGTATATTAAAAAAAAAAAAACAATCTAAACAAGCAGAAAGTTTATTCTGAATCTTTGTTGATCCACAGAATGAAGTAGTTAGATAATTTTGTAGGAATCATGTGGTGCACTCAGATGATTTGGAGGAAGGAAAGATAAGAAAGAAAATGTGGAGGGTTTTCAGGTGAGGCCATGTGCATAGGCACATGCAGTTGTGGCTGGGTGGAAAGCTGCCTCCTGAGTTTCCTCATTTGTGACAGTGCCCACATAGAGCTGTGTTTGTCAATCTAGGAGTTCCATAGTTCAAACACAGATATTTTAACAGTCTACTGTAGATATTACTGGATTTAAGGATGATTTTCAGATCGTTATGCAGGTAAAGTGAAACAAGAAAACAAAGGACATTAAATACTATAATAAAACTTTTGGTAAAGTGTTTTGTAGAATAACAGACCATCCTCCACAAATTATTTTTTCCTTCACTGTGGATACCCTCTTTTGTTTGCTACTGTAGGGTGCTTTTCAAGACTCAAGCCCTCCTTGGAGTTTTGTTTTGATACAAGTGTGTGCAAAGAATTCTCAGGTCTGTACTAAGTGTTTACATTTACAAAGCTCACGTGAGTTTTGTCTGACTTAACATTTTAGGCCTCAAGAAAATGAAGAAAAAACTGAAATATAGACAAAAGGGAATTCTGCATATTTGTCAGCAGAAAACTAGATTGGACCTTGCAATCTCCATCAGTTGAAATGAAATAAGGTACTTTTGCTTGTCTCAAATGTAATGTGATTTATCCATGGCTTTATCATTATTGTCCTGTCAGAGTGCAGATGCTGCGTGGTTCACAGAGTAAAAATGGACTCTTTGATGCTGCTTGCATTTCATAAATTAATATCAGTGAAAAAGAAAGTTAAAAGCTTGAAATGTCATCAGAATGTCCCTGGGGAGCAACAAGACATCAAGCATGTTGGATCCACAGCAGGTTCAAACATGGGGAAGTCAGGCAGCCCCATCCAATTCCAGATGTTACAACTGGATCCTCCTCATGTTCAGCTTCAGGTGTGGAGGGTCACAGCAGCCCATGGTGGAGATGGAAATGCACAGATCCCATCTAAAAGGGAGAGGAAAAAACCACAGAAATCATGGAAACAAAGTAAGGCCCAAATACTTGGACACTGATACTACTGATCCCAATGTATGGAGAAGTCCAGCAGGTCTTCAGGGTTTTGCACAATGCTGATGTGTAGGATACCTACCATCAGCAAATGTAGAGACAATACATTGATCACGTCTTCCACAACCAGCATCTTCAGCTGCTGCTCACCAAGCCTGATCTTTCCTAGGGCATATAGTTATAGCTGAACCAAAGAAAAGGATATGAGAATCATCATCTGGGAAGAAAAAACAACGACCACCAATTCTGCCAGAGACCTTGTGCCAGTATTTAATATTTATCTAGCACTGGTTCCAGCTGGGACCAAAGACACAATGTTTCCACCTGCAGTCACCTAGGGGGTCTTTGCTATCTGGACAATTGTCAGTCAGGTGAGGATGTGTCTGTCTTCATCAACGCTGAAACATGGTGATCCTCAGCCTTGCTTAACTTACTTCCACCTTAGCTTTGTTTTTCCTTCATGCTGTTTCCTTTATCCTATTCATGTTGCATTTTACTATTTACTCCTTGAGATACTGACTTAAGTTCTGTCCTTTTTTCTTTCTTAAATGTTTTTTAATGTTTCATACATTGCCTGTCGGGGTCCCTCCCCCCTGCCAAGTAGCCCTGGGAGAGGGGCCCTGGGGGGGAGATACGGGGTTTCCCTGCCCCTGGTCAGCCTCGTTCCCCATGGGTTGTTTTGTGTTCCCCTGCACAGCCAAGGACCCTCAGGTCCCATGACTGTAACAGCTCCTCGGCAGAATAAACATCTCTGAAACATCTATCAAGAATCGGGCCATGTATATTTCTTTCCCACAGGCCTCCTTGTTTGGTACATCGTGTTACAGAATCCCCACTGTAACAAAATGGTGGGGAATTGCGAGCAGAACGATCCCCGATCCTTACAGCGACGGATTTGTGAGTTAAGAAACTCTGGATTCCTCTTCTTGTTTTTGTTTTGCTATTCCATATCTAAACTATGGAGGAACCATGGAAGGACTCTTGGCTCTCAGAGCCGCATATGGACATTTACCTTAAACTTGAAAAGATTCTTGAGCAACAATTTGTAAATTTTAGCTTAATTCAAGCTCAAAAGGAACTGAAACATTTCCTTTCACGGTTGTTTAAGAATGTTTTCTATGTTTCTTGGGATTTAATTCTTACCAAAGACTTTTGGAACAACGTTTGGACACAGTTAGTTTTTGAGTCAAAATATATGCTGATGGAAGAATATTTTCGTGAATATTATTTAATTACCAAGACTGCTGAGCAATGTCAGCTGTGTCTTGGTGAAGGGAAGCCTGGCTCAGGGACCATACGACCCAGGCCACATGGACCGAGCCCTCTCTGAGCAGCAGCGAGGCAGTTCCCACGTGTGGGCAGAGCCACGTGAGCTGCAG